>NC_081251.1:115576628-115913358 GCF_030490865.1 Poecile atricapillus
GAACCAGGCACAGGTTAGGAATATGTTCCTCTCTTGCCTCAAGCACAGTGTCACTTAAGTGGAACAGAAGAAACCTGTGCTTTTATTTAGAGGAAGAGAAAGTAACAGCACTGGCTTATTTACACTTTATTTGCCTTTGTTTAGAATAAAATACTGCAGAGAATATTCCTTTTTGAAGATTATATTTACATCTGTGACAGCATATAGACCAGGCTTGCAAATATTTATAAAATCTCTTCAAAAATATTGTTGCCTTCTGCAACAGCACTGTCCAATTTTCATAAATCCTGATATTTCCCCATTTGCAGAAGACACATGGAATTCTCTCTCATGGCCATCTAGCTTTTGAGCTTTTGGGAAGAACTTTAGCCACAGTTTTCAAGCTTTGCTCTATAATCTTTACTCAAAAACATTTGTTTTTATAAACCCAAAATTCCTCTGTATAGACACCTCCCACCTTTCCCTCCTCAGCTTACTGCAGAGCCATTTCCTATTGTCCCCTCACCTCTGCTCCTCCTACCAGGAAAACAGGTAATTGTAATGAAAATTTATAGGGTTTCTTGTTGTGAAAAAGTAGTAGAAAGAATAAAAACCCTGGCAAAATAAAGTTTGCTGAGAACACCAGGATTTGAGAACAAGGCAAAGTGCAAGGGAGGGGAATTTTAACCCCATTATTAGGATGGCCCCACCAGAGCCCACGACATCCAAGCCATGTGAGGGGTTACTCCAGAGGATTAAAGCAAGGAAGCAAAAGCAGCAGGACTGAAGGATACAGACCAAGCAGTGGGTGGCTGGAAAGGAAGGGACCTGCTGAGGCGTGGGCACGGTGGCCCAGAATAGAGCTGCAGCCTGGAGGTGTGTGGGAGCCTGGCTGCTCCTGCATCCCAACAGCAGGAATGCCTCGGCACATCGGGTATTTAACACAAGCTCTGCAAGTGTTTTAGGAAGGAGAGAAAGGTACTTAATCAAAACTGGTGTTTGACTCTGCTTTTAAACACAGCTGTCAGATGAATGTTGTTAATTTGTTTGTATTTCTTCCTTCCCCTCTGCACTCGGGCAGCATTTCCCTTGGGAATCCACGATGAGCTTTTCCTCGAGGTACATTGGAAAGGATGTCAGCAGCAATTTTACAGTTATTGTCGGACATGGCCGTGAGTAAGCCTCAAACACACATTTTGGTGGTGAATTTCTATTTATAAGCTTGAGACAAGTGACTTATGTGTTAATCATCACACTCCGTATGGTATTGGCAAGGCTTTTTTAATGTAAAAAAAGTGATCATGGCCAGTTTGCATGAGGAGAGAATTTGGCTCAATGTACCTCAAATTCACTCTGACACTGGTATCTGATCCATGTTAAATGTCCTCACCTATTATTTTAAAGAGAAGGAATTATCCCACAACAATAGAAACCAAGCCGGGAGTTGTTTTTGTTTTGTCATATACAATGCCAAGATCTGTTGTGCGTTTTCCTGTTAATCATCTAGGTAACCTTCAAGGAGGATTTAATAATTTCAACATGAGATCATAAGTATATTTTTATTAAAACTTATCAGCATACCTCTTTGTTTAGGCCATGTTAGGCAAGTCACTTTTGGCTTCTTTCAGAGATCTTATCAGAAAAATCTCAGCAACACTGCAATCTTTGTTCCAAAGTAAAGAAGTGAGTGAAAAGTAAACCCAAATTCAGCCATTCCAGTAACTCAAACAAAGCTTTTATGTCCACACCGACCTACAGAAAAGTAGGAGACAAAGGGAATTTCCAGTTAAAGCCTGTGTCCTGTCTCTTGGAGCAGTAAACATCCCAGGAAGCCAGCAGCAGCCAAAAGGGCCATTGTGTTTTCTCCCTGGAATCTGGCTGCCCCTCCAGGGACGCTTGTCTCCCCAGGCTGACGGGGAATTTTGGCTAACCCCACCCACTGCACCGAACGCCACTCAAGGTTCTCTGCAATTCCACATCTATTAAACACAAGGCCACGGGAAGCTTAAATGAGCAGGAACTGTTACTGCTGGGGCACCAACAAAAGAAAAGCTCTTTCCAATGCTCAGCACCCATCACCCACATAAGATTGAACAAGGACTAAAGGACTTCAGCCTCTGACCAGTTTTACCCATCAAAATGTTAATTAAACCCTTACACTGGCCATTTCAGAGCCATAATGAATCATCACACTTGACCAGCTCAGCTTTACTTCAAACCCATGTCTTTACACAGCCTGGCAGAAACCCAAGAGCCACAAGCACAGCTGACCAACACAGTCAGGAATTTGAAAGACAACACTTCCCTGTTCTGCAGTCCCAAGGCTCAGCCAGACACAAAAGCCACAAGGAACGACACCCACAGTGCCACACTTGCTGCATCTCCTCAGAGGAGACACTTAGTGAGGAATAATTTATTATTATGCAAGAACAAAAACAAAGCCAGGCCAAACTGGAGTGAATTCTTTTAAGCACCACTGAGATTCTATTTTCCTCAAAAGTCTCCCTTACTTTACAAATCTCTTTGCATAGTTAAAGGGCTGGGAAAAAGAGTCAGAAGGCTCACTGAGAAGTTGCCATTTCCAATTATAAAGGTCTTAAAGGAAAGCATCAACACTTTTAAAGTATCCTCTTGTAGAGCTCTGAGCAAGTCTGAGGGCCAATATTTAACATTTCCAGTGTTGCAGTGACTGCACATAAATTTATCTTTTCCTAAAATGTCTCTGTTGGAATACTTCACAAGCTAACAAGGTTGGCCTACAACTAAGAACTTCGGGTTTCTTTTTGTCCTTAGCTTGCAAAAGAGTTTTGAAATTTTTTTGTAAAGCATTCAGCTAGCTCAGCTCTATTTTTTCCCCGATTTTACACTATGTGATCTAATTTGTTAATTTATATTGCACACTTTCCAAGGAAGCACAGTTACACCCTCCCTTTTAACCTCCCATCTCCAAGTGCTTTTTTTAAAGCAACTGTGATATAACATAGTAGACATTTCAGAACACAAGAGCAAACAAGAAAATGTTTTAAATACGTAATATTAGAGAGCACAAGTGTTCAGGAAAACACCAAGTGGATCCCACTAGCTAATAGTCTGCTTAAATTTTATAAGCTGAGAAAATTTGAGCTTTATCAAGACTTATTTTCATAATGCTCTATTTTTTTTTGCTATTACAGATATAGCTCCAACAAGCAGAAAGCAAAAAATTAACATAAGGATGTTGCAGGGATTCTGTTCCTGATTTGCCAAGAGCTCCTTGTGGTTTCCAGCACGCCAGAACATGGAGGTGCATCCAGCAGGGTGTGTTTACAAGGCAGGGAACACTGCACCTGTCACCCACAGGATGCACATGCAATATTCCCTGGAAAGCAGAGCAAGGACTGGGATATGTATTATTTATTGTTTCCATCATATACCCACCCCCACCAAGACTTTCTGTCTGCTGTGCCTTGAGGTAAAGCTCCAGACACAACAGCCTGAGGCAGGAGGGGCTCCAGGATGGGATGTGCCAGGCTGGCCCTCAAGGACCTTATGGAAGCAAACATCCCTTTCCACACCATCACCTCCCAAGGAATTGTATTCCACTTACAGTAAGAAAATAAATCTTCATTCTTCAACATATTGCTTCTTTATAATGTTTTCCTTATGACCTCACCTGCATTCAAAATACCATTTCTGGCAGATCTAATCTCAATTTCATTTTTCCCTGGCTTTCCAAGTTCCATGAAGTTTTCCTTTCACTCTCTGCAGGCAGGTATTAAACACCTCACCCTAATGAAGCAATTCCTGACCCCAGACCACCCCAACAGGAGGGGTGCTGGATAGATCAGCTGAGAAATCAAATAAAAACCAAATATAACTCAGCCAAGGCAACTTGATTTCCTCAAAGTCTACATTGCAATATGTCTAATTGTTGGGCTTTATACTTTCTAACAATATTAAAAAAAAATAGAAAAGACTTTTTCACCACAGCATGCCAAAGGCAAAGCCCATCCTGGGGCCCATGGACTGTCACTATAGATATACTCACTGAGGAAAATTAAACACAAAGCTCCCAGCTATTTAAGGAAGCCATCAGAGCATGAAGAAGCATCTCAGTTCAATGTTTCTTTGTGTAAAAATATTGTTAAACAAGGCTTTTAATACGTACTGAAATGAGATCTGATATGTGCTCTTGCCATTCAGCGTTGTACTACATTGTGGTTTTTTATTAAACCTCATTTTCAGAGTATTTACCTAAAAACATTTCCCTGTTTATCTGCAACAGTGATTAGATGAATGAAGCAAGAAACAGATTTCTTTGAATCATTTTTCCTATAAAATGAACCCAGAGTGGAAATCCCAAAATCTCACCTTCTCAAGGCAGCTCTGGAACTTCCTACTTGAAGTTACCACTCACAGAAAACAAAGCAGATTGATTTTATTAACTATGAGGGTAATTGGCTTCATCTTTCCTCCTAAACTTCCCAGGGGTTTGGACATTTTCCTGCTCATTCCAAATCTGCCTGCTTACAGTACATGATTTTGGTAGTGAGAGCTTCAGACTTCAAAAAATCAGAATAAAACCAGAATTCTACTAAAGAGAGCATCTTATTTCTACTGAACTCAACAGCATCCTGTACCTACTGAAGTCAACACTTATTAGAGACAGGGACATAGACCTGATGTCTGCTTTTACAAAATTTAAACAAAGAACTACAACTACAGAAGAAAGAAATAGCAAAACCAAAAGAAACCATCTTTGGAAGTGCATTTCACACTAATTAAGTATTCCCAAATAGGTCTTGTTAATAACTATTTGTAAGTACCTTGACCTGCAGAAATTTTTTGTTGTTTATGCCTCGTAATTCCTTAATATATAGCAGGTTTTGATATTTTGTGAGATGCTTGGTCAGAAGAGAATTATTGACAAAGCATAAATATGTTCCTAAACACCATCTTCTCTTTTTTCCCATTTTTCCATCAAGCTTCAGGGGCTGTCAAGAAGTATCAAACACCTCATTTGTTTTCTGTGATTTATGCCATTTTCTTTTTTTTCCCCCCCCTTCCCCCTTTTTTGAAGTTTCCTTCTGCCTGGACAGACCTATTCCTTATGGCTTTTCCACAGCTGCTGCAGGAACTACATGGGTTGGGATGTGAATTGAGAACCACAAAAATATCCTGGAAAAGCCCAGATCTAACTAGTGGCTTATTTTACTGAAATTTATGTACAAGTATTTCAGAAAAAACCCCAACTCGTTTCACAGTCAACTTGGAGTTCCTTGGTGCTTCCAGTGACAAAGACTTCCAAAGGCAGGGAGCTGAAACCCTCTGTGAAGACACAGAGGCATCCCTAGAATAAAACCTCTCAAAAGCCAAGCTCAGGCCCTTTGATTTTGCTCATGATTTATTTGAGCATTACAAAGTGCACATAGAATAAAAGATGTTTTCAGTTTTTGGCAACACCAAGACCTTCAAAGAAAAACAACAAAATAATAATTTATAGGAGGAATTATGCAAACTTCCAAACATTAGCAGTGTTATGATTGGGGGAGCTGCTGTGAAATAATAATCTCACAAAATTCATGTCAGAACAGTTCATGTCATCATGCTTTTTATAAAAGCAAGCTGCCTGGCTGTCCAGAAAAAACAGTCCAATCACTATATAAATCATATCAGTTAAATATGAACCTCAAGCAGCTGCACTAAAAGTCAGGACAGAGCATGTGTGGGACAAAAAGTGGCTAGACCATAGATTTGCCTCCAGATAAAGGCACTAAAAGCCTCCAGGAATTCCCAAGATAAGGACCGAGTTCTAGGAATATTTATGATGATATGACAGATTTTACCACCAAACAGATGTAACTGAGATCAGGAAGGAGCTCCAGAGCACATCACCTCTGTGAGTCACGTTCCAGGCGCTCAGACTGGGTACCTCAGTAAAAGGAAGAATCACTGGAAGTCTTTCCAAAGGCACAGAAACATCATTTCACCCTTTATCATCTCAACAAGCAGCAATAATTGCCATTTCATTCAGCACAGCACTAAAACACAAATGCAAAGTCAGTCCCATTTCTTACATCATGCTGAATACCTCTCCTGTGTTTGGAGAAATGAATGGTTGCTTATTCTGGTGGAATTTTCATCAGCAAACACACATGCAAAGACATCTGAAGCAGCATAACTGCTGCCACTGTGTAAATAGATCCTACTGAGGGCAAATCTGCATTTACACCTAGAGTAAAAAATATATAAAAAGATCATCTTGACTGTGACAACTCCACATAGAATATATTATCAACCACATACAGGTTTCCAATTCCAAAGACATTCATTTTCAAAACAAGCCATCCCTCAAACTCTTGGATACCAATCACCAGAGCACATTTCCTCTTGGACAGACATACTCAATTATTTGGGAAAACCAAATCCCTGCAGGAGACTGGAAATCCTGGCACTGGGAAGTCAACAGATGTCAGAACCCAGTCAGCAAGGACTTCTAGGAATTCATCAGCCAGTGAACACCTGTAACGCTGATTCCAAGCATTAAACATACATAATGCCATGATCAACCTGATACAGAGCTGCTGCATCAGTTTTCTTTGCAATCAAGGGCATTTGGCCACAAAACTTGACAAATTGTTAAATAAATAATTCAGATTATCACTTTCCTGCCCTTTTATGAAACTCTGAGTGTGGACTGTGGAGCCCAAATAAAGCCAGAACATTGCACTACATGTTCAGGATCCCCCCATGGAACTTGGCTCTCCAGCTCTTTTGCTACAGGGCAAACAGCACAAGGCTTATCAGGAAGGTGCCAGCAAGTAAAGAAATGCATCTCCACCAGAGAACAAATTTCCCCCATAATATAAAGCAGAAAAAAGGATTTTTATTTAATTAAAATGTCCGTTTCAGCTTTAAACTCAGTACAGGACATCACAGGCTTGCCTACATATTTGTTTACTGAAACAATGGAAGCCACTTCACGATTCAAATATTGACAGATCATCTACTATTGTGATGTAAATCCTTCTGTTCCTTCATTCTCCCTTGACTTCAGGATAGAAACAGCCTTCTCTTTGTCATTTTGCTTATTTATCCCTATATTGAACCAGTATGTAGAAAAATACTATGACATTTCCTTAATTTTTAACCCTAATAGATAATACTCCGCCTTTCAGCTTTAAATCATTATTTTTACCCCATTTTTAACTGTTGGACATTTTTAAGGACTTACCTTTCCCAATACTGGAAGACAAAGCCCCAGATAATAAATATTGATGGGTCCATTTCTTAAGGGTCCTCTATCTTCAAGGTGTGTGTTAAGAATCAGTTCAGTGACCATCTAGGAAATCTAACCACTACAATAATTTTCTACTCAGGATATTAATAAATACTTATAAGCCAAGAGTCTGATCCCCTAAAAATACACCCAAACAACTGGTAATATAACTAACTCAAGGATTAAGTCACAAGCTTGAGAAATCTGGGTTGAGCTTCTCAGACAAAGAAATCCAGCAGGAACTTCAAGGGGCAACACCTCCAGCTAAAAAGCAACACAATTATGGTTGAGATCCAGAAAATTTCATTAAATATTAATATCTCCTGCTTTGCCTTGCTCCTGCAGCCGCAAAAGGATAAAACACAGACAGAAAAACCTGCCCAGCTCATCAAGTCGTAGGTGCCGGTTAAATGAAACTTTGACTGCTCTCCCTGTATTTAGAGATGGAGAACGAGTGCTCTGAATTGCTGGAGCAGATTCTCTCCAAACCCCTCAGCACTCACAGATCCAAAATGCTGGATGGCTTCCACAAACTGGTAAAGGGATGACAGTTCCCCACCTTTCACAAAACACTAATCACTGATTCTATTAGGAAAAGACACACCTTTTTCCCAGCTATACAACTGATACACGGCTGGGGTGACCAGCAAGCACCAATTGGCCAAACCCTGAAGGAACAGGACAGAAAATAAAACCTCTTTATTCCACCTAAACACATTTACAACCCTTACAAGACTAATTAGAAAACAATCAGGGAGAACCCTAAGGAGAACAAATTACCAGAACAGAAAACTATGCATAAACAATTCAGGCCTTTATCTGCATGTATAATTTTAACACAATTACATTTACCACGAGCACATGGGACAAAAATGGTTGTGTGGCTGCAGCTTTAACATGAACCATGAGCAGCTGAAAGCTGCCACATTTAAACAGAGCAGCCACACAACTCTGATGGAAACCTGGCTGAACACCAGATCCAAGCAGAGACACTAAAGGGGGGTGCAGGGAGCACTTAATTCAGAACAAGGAGTAGTTTTCCCATTCAGCTTTATGTGGATAAATCTTTTTGTCTTTCCCATTTTTGTCTCTTTATCACCCTTACAAATCAAGGCTACCTTGCCATATCTACATTCCATTGCACACCTTAAGTGACAGCTGGATGTTCCCAGCACTCTGCTGCTTGGTGGCACAATGTTGACTTAGGAACTCAACAAAACAGACAGATGAAACCTACAAAATTGGTTTAGAGCAGAATTAAATGTGGCAAAGAGTATGAACAAGACCAGCATGCCTAAATCTGCACATATCAAAGCAGAGCAACAGCTCTCCACAACACCTGAGCTTCACATCCTCTGGTCTTATACTCCAAACAGCCACAATGTGCATCAACATTGGCAGAATTGGAATCCGAGGATGGGTCAAGGCGAAAAGGGACCACAGTGGCTCAGTCCCACTATCCCAGAGCACACAACACAGGATTGTATCCAGCTGGTTCTGGAACATCTCCAGAGAGGGAAACTCCACAGCCCCTCTGGGCAAGCTGTTCCAGGAAGTTCTTCCTCCTGTCCAGGTGGAATCAGTTCCTGCCTGTTCATCTTGTGCCATGGCTGGGCCCCCTGGAACAGAGCCTGGTCCCTGCAGACAGGGCCAGCCAGGGCTGAGGGCCCCTCTCAGCTGGGGCTCCTCTCCAGGCTCAACAGCCTCAGCTCCCTCAGCCTTTCCTGGGCACTGAGATGCTCCAGGCCCTTCCTCTTTCTCCACACCATCACCAGCCCCACTCCAGGAGCTCCCTGTGCCTCCTGTCCTGATGACCCCAGAACTGGACACAGTACACTCCAGATGTGCCTCCCAGGGCCAGGCAGAGGGGCAGGATTCCCTCCCTGACGTTCTGGGAATGCTCTTCCACTGCATCCCACAGCACTGCTGGTCAGGGATACCCTGGTGTCCACTAGGACCCCCAGGTCCTTCTCCACAGAGCTGATTTCCAGCAGGATGGCAAGAAAAGCCTGTGGAGAATGAGGGCACCATCCCAAACCTCTTGAGGAGGTTCCTTGGTTGCTGAGGAGTCTGTAGGAGGCAGAGACAACAGCTCCAGCATGTGAGGGGACACCAAGTGGCAGGTGATGAGGACCAAGCTTTAATTTTGATCCCCATCCTCACACATGGAAGAGGATCAGAGAACTGGGTACACTTTCCACTCCTGTGCTTCTATAAAAATGACTTTGTAGGCTGCTCCAAAGCAACAGAGCTCAAAGCTAGGGATTTTTATGTAAAATGTGATAAAGAGGACCTAAATCTGTTCCATGATGTTACTATGCAACATTCAAACTGCATCCTTTCCTGATATGTTTTTAAAATAAATCCAGTTTCAAAGAAGATTCCAGGTCTCAAGCAATTACTTATTACTTACAGTTCTTCAGGGCACTTCAGAGAATCCTGGGAGAGATTGTGTTTGCTAAGGAATGCAAAACACTTCCCTTATGGCAAAATTCTTTCAGACAAAGAAACTGTTGCTGGCTAGAGAATACAAATCATCCCAAGCTCATCAAAAGGATTTTTTGTAAAGCAAATCATTCTTCATTAATTATTACTTCATACACATTCACCACTTTTAGCAGCTCTTTCACACAAATTTATGTCTCTTGAACTGATATTCAGCCCTATGAAATAACACAAAATAAATGAGGTGTAACTGTGAAGGTCACCTTCTCCCATGCACCTTTCAGGAAGCTCCAGCCAAAAACCCAGGACTTCAGTAAATCCTTCCAAAATCCCATATTAGAAATTTTTCATTTTCCAGACGTTCAAAAGCATTTTGAGCTAACTCAAAGCGGAACTGGGCACCAAATAGCCTTTTAATATTTTAGAATCAAAAAACTTCCCAATAATTAAAAAGTTAGAAATTGATTGTGTTAAAGAAATTCAGGTCTGTCTCACTCTTCATCAGCATCAACTTCATAATGAAGAAGCACAAACTCTTCAAGTCTCTGCATATTTAGAATTCTTATGTAACTTTCTTTTAACAAGCCATGATGCTCTGCCTGGCTTCTGCTTCACTGCCATGTTGAACATATTCTTTCCCTTTTTAAACTGATTTCCAAGTAGCATAGTTCTCCAAATGACTAGAAGTTCCAGCCAGCTTGGTTCTTGAATGATGTTTGAAATTTTTAATCTATTAAAGAAAATCCTGGAAATCTGTATTAACAAGGCAGTGATATACACTCCAAAAATTAAAAAATAATAAAGTACAGGATTGGAGCATAACATAAGACATCATCTTAGTTCATCTTCCACAAATACAAATTAAAATGTATTTAAAACACTGCTTGACAAGGAAAAAGCTTTTCTACTCTGGGGCCTCTCAAAAGAGGCAGAAAAGATCACAGAACTGGAGTTGTAACACAAGGGAAGAGGTTAATTTAATGAGGAGTTACATATTAAAAGCAGTTAATAATTATTAGTTGCTCTGTGACAAGAACCTTCCACGCAACTCATTCAATTCTGCATTCCTAGCAGGAATTAGTTCCATTTATTCCTAAACAATTCATTGGAGCACTGGCTCTGCAATGGCGAGGTGGGAAATGCTTTTGTAAACTCAAAGATCTCATTTCAATCAAGCCCTGCAAGAATGGCATTTAAAAAGAGGGAAAGATTAAGAAATAAGTAATGGAACAAGTTTCTCTACATTGGCTGAAAATTCATTTTCCATTAAAGCTGTCAACCAGCTTTACTGAAATAAGTGATTTTAATTACACTTGACAACCCCAAAACTGCTGTCTTATTTGCAAGGAGTCCTGTTCAACATCAGCCACCAAAAGAAAATCAATATTTCAACTCATCTCTTTTCTCCTGGCATTGATTCCCCTGCAAAGCAGATGGAAAGCAGCATTTTAATAGGGGAGTTGCTGAGAGAAATATCTAGAAGGCACAAAATAACTTCCACATATGCAAGTAGATTGACATCTAGTGTAAAAGAATTGAACTACAAAGCCATATCAACAAGGATTTTTTTTTAAAAGACAAGAGAAACAAATCCTCTAAATACAAGTACTTAAATTTTTAATTTTTTTTAAAATAGCTACACAGAGCCAAAAACATTATACCAATGACTGAGGAAATGCAGATTCCAGCAGAAGAGAAATGAGATGTCAGCAGTGACTCAGAACAGCAAATGAGAAAAATCAGAAATAAGGTGTGTCAGGGAGAACAGGGAAGAGGAACACAGGCCAGCTGGTCAAGGAGAGGCTTTTTCCACCTCTGGATAAGGTGAAGGGAAGAGCTAGAGACAAAGGCAGAATGCCTGCATGGTTTAATTTTAGAATTTATGACTTAAAGAGATCTTAGAGATACTCCCATTTCTGCATTGCAGGCCCAGACACTGATGAGGAGAGGTGTAAATAGTTTCTAATCAACTGTGTCCTTTTTAACACAATGAATAGGGAAAGAAAGTTTATATGTTGTAGAAAAGATCAATAAATGGCTTATCAAAGTCATTCCACTGAAGACTGACCCCTTGTATCAGCATCATGATCCTAGAATTTAGTATATTTAATATCTTTGGGCAAAGATGTTTTTATTCCTTTCAAAGGAATACATCTCAAAGAAATCTCAGGAGTTTGTCACCTTTTTTACTCTGTCCACTGTTGGTGGCATCAGCAGAGATTTTGGACCTCACCACATTTCCCTGGCTGTTTCAGGCCTATTTTCAGGTTCCTGCCCATAATAATTTCACAAAAGCAATGTCTATAAAATAGTATCTTAAAAGCTGAGAGAAGAGTAGCCAAACAATTCACAACTCATTTTCCATAACAATATTAAGACATCTCTGTCTCAAACCCAGTGATTCATTGTGTCCTGATACCCTATTGCCCTGAGTGATGGTGAAGGCCAAAATTCTTTTTTTTTCTAAAGTAAATACAATTCCTCAGCTTGCCATTGACCCAATGTGTTAATCATTACACAACTGACAGTTTATGCTGTTCTAGATATGACCCAAGGGCTGTTTTGACTCAGGAAAACTCAGGACTCCAGAGAACCTCTGCACGATGAGTCAGAGGTGAGCCATGACTTTGGGATAAGCTCTGGAAATGGCAAATACAGCTGGAAAAATGAGCCAAGGGCTGCTCCCAGGGCCCTTTTAGCAAGGGCACAGGAGTGAACGCCACTCTGAACCAAACTTTCCTGACAGTAATGACACTGTACATGCCAAGTCAGCTGGAAAATGGCTCCTTGGCACCACTTAAACCCTACAGAGCTCTGAAGGGGAAGCTAAGGAGAATTTGTTCAATCCCCAAGACCCTGGCAATCTCAAATGCATCCAGTTTTGCTCCTCAAGCTAAGGATTTTCAGAAACTGCAAACAGGCATAAACCCAAGGGGAAAAAAAAAATCCAAATGCTGTCCATTTTTTATTTTTGGCTTGAAACCAAACAATACAAATTAGCTGGAGCAATGCCCAATACAACTCTGTGACTACCCCCAAGTAACTACTTCAGAAATGGAGTGAAAACAAGGGCCAGTTACATGGTTTTGGAACAAAATGCTTTTGTTTTCCTTGAATGTCTGAAGTACATTTTACATCCCTACCTGCTAAGATACAAAACCTCCACAGCCCAAAGACAGACTGCAGGAAATGATCCATCACTGATTCAGGATCTGCTTTTTCTCATTTGTCATCAGTATCACATTGGGCCTAATAAAAAAAAGGTAAGACTTAAATATATCACAGCCTTACTTGAACATAATTGTTTTATTTTTGCCATTTTTTAAATTAGAACTAGACAGCACACAGCAAAGTGTGCAATGAACCTGAACAGAGTAAGAAATACCTGGAAATTATTCATAATGCTCTTTTTTTCTCTAAAGATTAGGGATTAATAATCCCTCATGTTTAGATTTATTAATCAACTCTCAAAAAATCATGAGACCAGCTGAAATCTGAGATCATTAAACCAAAATTCACATGTTTGCCAGCCTTTGGGTTTTAGCATTATCTCAACAATGCAACATGGAAGGCAACAAACCTCTATTTAAATAAAGAGAATTTCAATTTCTATTGAGCAGTTTTATACCAAGCACTGGGACCATGAGCATAAAATGAGTATTGTCACAAATGTTTAATTAGCAATGCAGTCAATCGAGATGCTATCACTGAGTCATTAGTGAATTAAATATTATCAGTCTGCCTGAGAACAGATTTAAAAAACATGTCCTCTATAATTAGCTAAAACTAACCTCCCTTTCTGACTTTTCTTTATTCAGCAACTGAAACACACCAGAAGTTATTTTCTAAAACAACAGCCCTCTTGGCATAATTTCTCAAGTTATAAACCTTTCTCCCAGAGGAATTTAATTTTTAACCTTTCTGAAAGTAAATTGTTTCATCAAGACCCATATGCTTTGAAAACCCCCTTCCTGAGGCTTTCTTTCTTTCGTCTCATCACTAGACATCTTAGATGTCATCAAGGCAGAATTTCTTTGTCATCCAGTCACTGCCACATTACAGTGGTATAAAATAACCAAAAGTTCAACTTAAATTGCCACCAGAGGATCTTGCTTCCTGTCAAGCTGGAATGAAGCCAGGACACAAAAGTGCTCCTGGATTTCAGTGTCTGCTGGCGTCAAAACAGCTGCTCTTCCCTCTCTTGCAGAGGGACAGAATCACCAACAAAAATAGAAGTACCTGGTTGTCCTGTCCATCTTATTCTCTGCTTTTTGAGCAGGTTACAGAAGCAGAACTAATATTTTCTTTTATCCAGCATTTATTCCTTCCTCTTCAGTAAATCCCAGGATTGCTGTATTAAAGCCATATTAAGAGGATACTCTGCTCTTGCCTAGACTAGGGGGGAAATGTACCACAGAGTGCTTCCCTTTTGTTCCCCTGTATTTAGATGTGACCTTGAGATGAATTCCAAAAGCCACTGGCACGTTCCCCACTGATCCACTAAGAGCAGGGAGGCAGGCTGAGAACAGGGTTACCAACCCCAGAGCTCCAAACAAGTGGCATCAACACTCCCTGGAAATGGACTCTGTGTTCCACCCTCGGGCAGCCCGTGGCACCTGTGCCCATTTCTACACCAGCTTCCACTGGAGGATTTGCCCAATCTTGTGACCAGCACAACGTGCCCATTCTGTACTTTGAGACTGTGGAACAGAGAACTTATTCCTACCTAAAGACAGCTGTCCAAAATTAACACTTGCTGCATACCAGGTATAACTTCATTGGCATCAACATTGTTGACAGGACCACAAACTCTGTCCTTTCCCACTTTGTCCTCTCTAACAACAGCCACAATAAGCAGCTGCCTGCCAGGAAAACCACCCTGCAAACAAACACTTGGTGCCCTGGACACTGCCCCACATAGCCCAAGAGGCTGCACAGTCCCTGCCTTCAGTGCTCTGGCACATCCATTCCTGCTATTCACTGGAAACACAGGGATAGGCAGCACAGATCACCTGGCCCACAACAAAGAATATTCTATTTCTGTTCAGTCCCCCACGTCCCAAAGCACACACTGTGATTTAAACAGGCCAGAGGAGCGAGGGAAGTGCTTCCCATAACAAGTCAGGGAGATATGCACAGGCACAATCCTACTGAAGGCACCTGGGGCTCTGCACTCAGCCATCCATCTCAAGGTGAAGGTCATCCTTCTGGAAAGCCACATCAGCTGGAAAAACACTTAGAGAATTTCAGGAAGTTCTATTTTCAAACCCCATGGTAACACAGACCTCTTTTAGGCCTTTCTATAGGAGTCACATTCCCAGTGACTCGATCCCCTTGGGAGAAGACAAATTTCCATGCAGGACTCCAGCTAAAGCCATTAAGTACATTTTTGGTCTCCATTTGGGAGGATAATTAGGAAGAGGAGAGCTAATAACACAGAGTGGTTTCCTCAGGGCAAAGGCATTGGGCAGGTCTCCAGCAGGAAGGATTTTTAGCACAGGTCCAGCCCCATCCCAGAGCTCCAGCATCTCCTCCCACATCAATCCCACATGGCCAGGGGACATTTTAAGTCCCAGGCACCTCTGCCACCATCACACTGCTTCATGCCTGAGCCCCATGTGCTCCAGACTTGGCAATTCCCAGGTCTCCAGCAGGCATCGCTTGCAAGCCTGACAACTACAAAGCTCAAGATGATGTTTAATTCTATTAAACAACACCAAGCAAAATATTTAGCACTTCTCAGAACATTTGATTCTGTAAATACCGAGGTTGTCAGCCTTCCACATGCTCCTATTATTCCCAACCAGAAACATCCCAGTTGATATTAGCTAAAATACTAAACAAGACACCAAGTTCAATATATATTTTTTTAGCCTGTGTAACCATGACTAAATTCAGGCAAAACAGCAGCTTTCAAGACGAGAATAATACACAGTTCTAATAAAATACTGCAGGTCTGGGTTTTTTTTGATGTTCATCTCTGGGTCTACCAGCCTTCAGAAATTTGCTGTGTGTAGTCAAGAGAGCATGGCAGAGAAATCCTGCTGCTGTTCTGGTCCTACACCAACATCCTCTAAAAGGATAATGAAGACAGCATCACATTTCAGAAGAGACTTCCTAGATGCCTGCTGAGCTGACCTTGTTTACAAGTACTCACTGAAACGATTAATTGCTCGTATGTTCCACTCCACACTGCATTTTCTGCCCAAACTATCCATATGGACATGAGCCAGAACAAAAATTTCTATGTAATTATCCAATTAATTATTATTAATGCTAGCACTTAACAAAAAAAAAAAAGCCAGCTGGCATATAACAATTGCGTCACTTCTGGTGTGCGAGAACTACAAAGGGCACGTTTGTATTTTATAGCTGCTAGCAAGGAAGGTTGAACAGTTTTGTTTTAAACTACAGGACCAGAAGGGCAAAGAGGACAGTGGTGAACAGGGAACAACTTGAATCCAGAGTAAGCACCAGAATTTCTGTGCAATTGAGCCAATCAGTTCCTCTCAGCACTCATTTACAGATGGAAACCTACAGCACATTCTCATTCTCTGGCTTTATTCCTTAATTTTACTGTTTCTTGGTAGTAGGAATTTTATGTTGATAAAGCAGAATGAGGTCCTGACTGACTCCAGGTTTTTTTCTTTGTACTCTTAAACATTTTGAGGTTAGAAAGATGGATTTCTTCTAGACCTGGCAGAAAGCAACAGGTCCACCTGGGACAGAGGAATCAGCTGATACAATAATGCAGCTGTAGGGTTTGAAGCAGTCCAAAAGCAGTTATTGGAAACTAAATAAGCACATAACACACCCTGAAATTCTGGGCAGCCCTTCACTGACATTAGTTAACCAATGTACAGAGTCCCAACAATTTATAGGAAGAAACTCTGTTCTAAGGATTAGCACAGGACTGGATATCAACACTCCCACACTCCCTTCTCAGCTCCATCACAAATTTGCCAAAAGAGACTGCGCTGATCCTGCTCTGTGCCCCAGATCCTCCACATGCAGCATGGGAATAATCCATGTGTAACTACTCACCAAAGTTATCTTCAATTTTAATTCATGCTTGCACTAGGAATTTAAAAATATGAACTCTGGTTTTTGAAGCTGCACTGCATTGCTGCTGATTTGGCATTTAGGACATCACAGACTGCAGTAAGAACGTCAACCTCCCCCCAGGCTGGGTAACAGCAGGTCCTGGCAGCTGAACTTGACACAAAACCACTCATGTTGTGCAAGCTAGACAAGACAGATCTGGAAAACACAGAAATCCATTAGATCTTGATCATGTCCCAGCCAAGGCTTTTTAAAGCACAGGTAGGCACAAGGAGTGATGAACTGCAAAGGTGTTTTCCCACCCCTGAGGTGGGGTGACACTGCTGAAGCACTTTTCCAGCAACGCAGGGAGCAGCACAGGCAATAGCAATCTGCAGCATCAGCAAAATTCCATCTCTGCATGTACTCACAATCAGAGACACATTACAGATGTTACTCCCTGGAAAACTGATTTGCTGGAGATCAAACAGATTCACCTCCAAAAGGAAATGAATTTGCAGTTTGCTGGGAATCTGCAGCCCTTTGACTGCCAAGGAAGGCCTCAGTTTCCAGGCTCCAGCTCCTGGATCCACAGGCTGGAAAAGCAGGGCAGATCAGGGACATCTGAGACTGGCAGCAGGCAGCTGCTTTTCTCCACCCCACCTAGAATACCCAGCCAAACTTTTATCTAAACTCTTGAACATCTGCTGCCTGAAAAGTTCCTAGCACTGACATTACAATCTAATTTCAAGGGTTTTTATTATACAGTGAGCAGGGACAGAGGCTCAGGATCAGCATTTATAGAATGTGATGGTTTCAAGTGAGCTCCTCTGTGACTGGGATTTTGCTCCAAATGGGTTTGTTTTCTAGCGCATATTAAAATTCTACAGCTCTAGAGAGTAAAAAAGGGAAAGAAAATTCCTTGCCCAGGATTCCTCTCCCACCAGAATGCGCATTGGGAGCTCAAGGAAACTCCCAAAACTGGGTATCAGCTGCCTAGTTTTAAATCAGGTATTAATTAAATTTAATCTCTGATTTTTTTCCTAAGCACTGAAGGTACACAAGCAGAACACTCATTATGGATGAGCCCAGCCAGCTGTTTCACCATAACTACTGAAAAACATCTCCAAGAAAACCAGCTTTGAAAAGAAAGTTTCTAATCCAGTCACAGAGTGACTACAGTAAATCAGCTGGAGAGCAAAAGGCTGGCAGACCAAACCAGGGACTTCTCCAAATGATTCTCTCTAGAGAGACTTCAGGATCCCCCTTCAGCAGGGACACATAAAGACAAGGACACCAACAGTAAAATTAACTCTGCAGGATAGCTGGTGACATGCAGCACAGTTCAAGGGAAACATCCCAGGGCATATCTAAAACAAACATTGTATTTCTGTGGAGTCACATCAGGGAGTAGAGGGAGGGAGGAGCTGAGGAAAAAGAACAAGGTAAAATTGAGTTATATAATGAAGTTACCCAGAGAGACTTTTTTCCTACTGCTGCACTGCTCCAATAGTGGCTGAGGGAAAAGCAGCATCAGAAGTAATTTTGATTTTTCTGCTGTTGGCAAATGGTATCCCTCAAGTACAAAAGTATGAAACATACTCATTTTTGATAAAAACATGGTAAATAAACTGAACACAGCTTGCCAATGAACCAAAGCAGAACAACAGTAATTTAAGGAATAAAACAAAACAGCAACATCAACAGGCTTCAGAGCTCTTTCCCCATAAAACCTGGAAGTAGCTTCCTTTCCCTTTCTGGCTAACATGGCATAAGGAATAGAGATTTTGCTTCCAGTCCTAGATTCACCTGGCTAAGGAAGTGCTGAAATCCCAGAGAAGATGCTTTTCACCACCAAAACGTTGATAAGATCAGCAGCAGCAAGACTCATGATTTGTGCATAATTACACCAGCCAATTGAGAATTGAATCCACCTCCTCAGCACAGGGCTCCTGGTTAAGTCTGCCAAACATTTTCCATTTCGGATACACCTTGGCATTCCTGTGGGAGAGCTCCTGCATGACATCTAATACACCTGGAAAACATTCCCTCAATTTCCCACACCCCTTTTGGGGACAGTCTCATCCTCACATTATGCAATTCTAACATTAGTTTAATGTTGTTTTCTCCTGTGGATTACAAACACAAATCTCCAGATGCAGAGTAACACCCTTCAGAGAGAAAAATGGCCATAACAGGCTTCTTCCCTGCTCCGTAATTTTCAAATATCAGCACACCAAAAGGAAAACAAAGGAATTGCAGTTTTGAAGTTGCTCTTTAAGAGTCACACCAGTTGGTTTGTATTTTCAGAACATGTTTGATGCATCAAATCCAAAATAAGTTTCCAGGAAATCTACACTAAGTACATGTTTTTATTGATAATTACCAGTTTTTTGCCAAAGATCTATTTTTGACTGTGTGCACAGTTACCCACCCTGATAAACAAAATAAATAACAAAACATTTAAAAATCCTAGTTTAAGCTGACTTACTCATTAGTGTCTCTCCAAGTGTTGTGGTGGAACACTAAGGACATGTTAAACACTTTACTCAGCACAAAAAGCCAAATGAATGGCACTGAACTGCACCACATCCTACTGCATCAGCAATAACAGAACCCCTTCACTCTGGAAATAACAAAGCATTACATGTGGCTAAATAATAAATATCAGCATTAAAGAATGCATAGATGCTCAAATGAGCAAAAAGCTCCCAGCAGAAATCAGGCACTACATCAGAAACTTTATTTTGAAATCAGTCTTCCACAAAGCTCAACCAATTCTTCACAGAAGAGTTATTGTGGTTTAGTTAAGATTAATTCTGAGCCAAAAGAAACCTGACTTCCCAGTGCGGAAGAAAGGCACATGACTCCTAATTATGCAATAAAATGCCTAAACTGAGTGTTCAAACAACAGTTCAACTTGCCTGTGTTTATAGTTCAACCCAATAGAGCCTTCCAACCCTTCCTGCTTCTAACTGTGCAGCCAGGATGCTGGAATTCAGTGTTCCCACAGAGACCCATCAGCAAAGCCAATGAAACTCTGGAATTCCATAGGAAACCCAGCCTTGGTTCCTAACACTGCTAAAGGACTCGGGAGTGTTAACGCAGCATCCACCAGAGACAGGAGAAAAGTGACTTGTCTTGCCCAACATCATATTCTGAGCTTTCCAAGACAACACAAACACTAACACTGCTTATTCCAGAGCCAAAATCCTAGAAATTCAGAACTGTTTACTTGCAGAAGTATCTGGTAAATGTTCTGTAAACAAAAACACTTCAGTGACTCAGTGAAGCAGATACTTGATAAAGAATTCCAATTCCACAGAGCTACTGTAAAAAAAGATCTCCAAGGTCATACAAGGCAGCTATTTTTATACTCCAGCAGAAGAAACATGGGGGTAGAATTTTTTACTTTTTTTTTTTTTTTGCACTATTCTATATCCAGAAAGACCCAAGCATGGCTAAAAGCTTTTGTGGTTTAAGGCATTGCAGGGAACAGGCACATCCAGCACAGTGGAAAGCAGAGGAGCCATGCCAGGAGGCCACTGCTATTTCTGGCTGTCACTGGTGGGCTGGGTGACCTTCAGGGCACAGGGACACCTCTTCCCCCAGCCCTGTGGGCACACAGGGAAAACAAACAGCCTTTTCCTGGGCCCCAGAGGGACAGGGGGCAGGGGAATTCCCTTGGGACACTGCACAAGATGAGCCACTGGGGCTCTGGGTATGTGCTGGAAGCACATGCAGCTCTTCTTCAGCTGAACAGCTCACTCGCTTTATTCCCAGTAACCAAAAACTCCATGTTCTGACTTACCTGACCCATTCCTTGGCTTTTAAACTGAGTACTACAACAAATTCATTAGTTTATCTAATTTTATGTGGCAAAAAACCCAAAGAACAACATTTACTCCTGTTTCTCCCAGGCCATCATCAGTAACAGTTCACTAAATTTCATTTACAGGATCAATGACTACAATAATTCACAATTTAGACTGTCAAATTTAAGCAATAATTATAGAGAAGAAATTAATACTTCAAACATTCAATATGAAAAGAGACAACCACATTTACCATTTTATTACCCACAAAAGTTTTAGCCTAATCTAGTTTTGCAGCATACATTAGTCTTACCTTTAAAAAAAATATAATCAAACATTGAAAAACTAATCTTATTATATTTGGAGCCACACTGAATTATAAGATCCCCATATTTTTCTGTAATTTACTATTGATTCACTGAAACACTGTAAATCACCTTCAGCAGTGATTAATGTAAAAACTGTTCTTCATTACCATCATAAATGAGAACAAATCTAACACCTTTCACTCATTTGCATTTTAACAAAGTTAAATAAATATTAAAGAATGTGATTTTCATTTCCCTCTACCCTTTTCTCCAAAATCTGTCACTGTCATTTTCCCAGGAACAGCACATCCCAGGAGTATTTCAACCATCCTGCTGGGGCACATCTCTGCCTCACTGATGAGTTCACGTGCAGATTAATGTTAAGGATTCTTCTCCTAAGCAACACTTCTAGTATGATTTTTTTGGAAAGTAAAAATACTCTTCTAAAATGAAGAAAATCTCAAAATCTGTTCCTTTTATAGCTAAACATCAATTAGGTATTAAAACCTAGAATTTTTTTTCCCCCACAGACATTTTTAGTAGCATTTAGCTCCATTTAAGGGCCATTATCAGCAATAAAATTATTATTAATAAATTAATATTATTATTTAAACAAATAAAAATTATATTGTGGAAAAGTATTTATTCAATGTCACTTGGTACAGACAGGAACCTTGGCTACACCTGATTACTGAAACAATGACACATGATAATAACTAATACAGAGTTTCCTTTTCCTCTTCTACATGACAAAAATCTAGATTTTCCTATGCATTTACACACTAAAGTAATTTAAGTATTGTGCCAGTTAAATCCTAATTAATATTAATTCTTCTTAACTGACATTGGTAATAAGAAATACAACATTAAAAATAAATTAGCATTAGTTTCCTAATTAAAACCCATTTCCAAGACATGCCTTCTATATTTAGAACTCTGCCTTTCTCTAGAGACAGCAAGAACACTCACTGTGCTATTTGCTTGTGCCTAGAAAATATCCTAAGATTTCACATTTTCAAGTGTCAGTCTGATTTGAAACCTTGGATTTTTGGAGTAAATTCTGAATTTGGCACTCTACAAAGACTCTTATCTTCCCTTTTTAATGGATAACCAAGCAATTTGTCATCAAAGTTCAAAAAATTCTCCCAGGAAAGGAAGTTCCAGCCTGTCAGTGCAGGTTGCTATGGCAACAGCCACCATGACCACACAGGCTCCAACCTTATTTAATGGGTAAAGTGGAAGAAGCAGCACAAGATATTATAATGAAAAACCCTGGGATGTGAGTATTCCTGGGAAAAAAATTAAATAAAACAAAGGACTACACTCCTCTACCCCATTTTCTGTCATCAGCTCATACCTTGGAGGGCAAATAAACACCTCCACTTTACCACAAAACCTTATCATGTTAGAGAAATGGTGCAGCTCTGCTTCTCTTGGGACTTGACAAGTAAAATTCTCTGAAAACAAGATTTTTTTTTATCTAAGGATAAGGGGCGTGATCTCTGTGGAACAGCAGCAGCAAATGGAACAGAACTATGAAATACAGCAAGGAGAAAGATGGATTCTACCACAACAGTCTAAAAATAGATTCTCTGCGAACAGAGGATGGTTGAGGATCTTCAGAACTAACAGCTCCATCTAGAGTTAAAAACCAAGGGATACCAAAGCCAGCTGACAGGTAAAAGGTTCTCAAGACTTCTGAGAAACACCCTCTAAAACATTCTCCAAGATCTCCCAATTTAAAAATTTGCCTTAAAATACTTCACATAAAAGTCACCTGATCCTTGAGAACCTAAAAGGTTTTCATTAAAACCAAACTGAATGCAAAATTTAAAGGAAAATATCTAAAAGTACTCATCTATCCCTTGGGTTTCCTGCAGCTCAGTGACATTCCCAGTGCAATCTGAGGCTTGGTGAGGTTGGTACCTTTTGCCAGTTTCCAGTGGGATCAAGGTTTTAGCACCCCAGAATATCAAGGAATCAGCCTCCCAGCACTTCCAAAGAAATTCATACCCATGTTCAACACTGAATGAATGGTCCAAACAGGCATACAGCCTCTTGCACACACAGCACTTCCCAGGCCCCAGTTGTTCACACTTACTCAAAATTTAACACTGACTTGGGCAGAGCCAGGAGGCCCCTGCTCAGCTGTTTGCTGCAGAGCCAACTTATTTTGCGTGGCACCTCTCAGAGGAACTCAGCATGACCATTTTATATCTGCCCATCCTCTGGTTCCCCCTAAGTTACATCTTACCTTGCAACCTGCACAAAAAAATAAATTAGATACAGCCGTTGCTAATTGATGTCAAACCTGCATTGGATTCAATGTGGCTGTGCCTCCCAATATAATTATTGATACAAAAATAGAATAAAAAGGGGCAGAAAATGTGGAGCTGCTGCAAAACCATTGGGTCAGAGGTCTGCTGCATTCCTGATCCAGAACAAAGGCAGGCTTTGTTAGCCACTCCATGCTTCTGATAACACTGGAGAGCCTCATGGGCTTTTTCCCACATTTTTTACACTTCACCTACCTACCTTTATCATCCTCTCAATCCTTGATTCCTCTCTTTCTCCCTCATATTACTTTGCCTATTTATCTGTAGGACACCTGCACTTTCCAATGGCATCCCTACTCTTTTTCATCCGTGTTCTTGATTCTGTTGAGCATCACAAAAAGATAAATATTGTTTAGGACTGACCAAAACTCTTTACTGCTTCCCCCTAAAGTACATTAACATTAAAAACCCAGAACAACAACTGACAGATTTTATTACCACCACCATGTGATTTTTAAGCTGTTCTGTGCTTCGTGTTTAATTGAAAAGCTGGGACAAGTGTGAAAATATTGGTCTAAATCACACTGCTCAAACTTCCAGGGTAACAAAGCATCTCCAGGCAGCTTTCTTGAAATATCTGACTATTGACTCATGCACTTCCTCCTCTGCAAAGTGTTCAGTTTCCTCAAGCATGCAGGAGCTACAAATTTTTAACAAGTGTCACCACAGTGTCTTTAAGTCCTGAAAAGCTACAACACCAACCAGAACACACATAGGCAGCTGGTGATGGAATTTTTTCCTGGTGATTTATCCCACTTGGAATACAAATACACGTTTATGGTTGTAGGTTTGTATCCATTTCCCACAGCAGCAGCAAGCCTTAGTTTGTTGTTCTGTTTCTTTGATATAGCATTTTAAGTAACATTTACATCTGAGAACACAATATTATGAATTCATACCATTATTAAAAAATGCTGAAAAGAACCTTTCAGAACCTCAAAACCATTTTGATCTGTTTTTCTCTAGTCCCTGCAGAGAGAAATAAGGGTCTTTCAAAGGAGCAGTTCACACACAAGAGGTCCCTTTTTCCATGCAACTTCACCGAGTTAATGACAAAAATAAACTCACTGCCTTTTCCATAAATTGGAAAGCACAGAGGGCACAAGGAAAAGTCTTCATATTTCAGAATTTTACTCCAGGACCCCAAATTTAATAATCCATGCATCAAAAACCATGCTTTGACTTCAGCATTGCCACATTATTCCCACATCAGAGGAACACACTGATTTCCAAAATGAAAAAAAAGGAGCAGCAACTGAAAACAACTCTTTATTTATTCTGGATCCGTGTTTTTAAATTAAAAAGTAGGACAATAAATAGAAAACAAACCCTGGTTTCTCACACAGTCAGTTTTGTGTTCCAAGTTAAATAAAAACGTGGCACCAACACAGAAATACACAAAACATGAAGAGATCTGGATATTAACAGAACTCTTTCAAAAAGTAAGTGTAAACTTGATATAAGAAAAAACCTAATCTTTCTCTGGCTTTGTAAATGTTTTTCAGCCCAAGACACACAACCTCACATTAAGCACAAAACCAAGGAAAGTGACTGGAAATCATATAAATCTGCAGACTAGAATGTGCAACATTTTTCTGTGCACAAAGCAAGCTTCTCTTCATCCAAGTTCAGTTTTGAAGCAACTGCTGTATGGGAAAGTGTTGGCAGAATGTGCACTGCTAATTTCCCATCTAGAAAGGGAAAGTTCTGCCCTCGCCCATTCTTTGTTGAGACAAGAAACCCACTGAAGAATTTTTTTTTAATTTCCAAACAATCTCCCTGTATACAAATGCAAAAAATGATAGTTGGAAGCAACTCAATTGGGCTTTGTGCTTTTCCAGGCATCATTTCCTCAGTGATAGCTTTAAGCTCCTGGAAACTGGAAATTTCATAATGAAAATTATTACCTATTCTTTAAAAGACACCAAAATACCTCAAAACTTATTTCCAAATGGCAGAGACTGTGGGTCTTCACCAAAATGTGTATTTATATATTAGGTGTTTTTTTAAAATCAGAAAAAATTAATATTTAAACTCAGTTTCGTTAAAACTGCTTTTTTAAGCACAGAATGAGAAAACATTTCAAGAAGTTCTTCAATCTTTTTTAACAAGAGAAATTTTGATGAATTAAAAAGCAGATCTCTAGTCAAATGAATAAAGGCTGTCTTTTCATGTCACAAGAAATGAGGATGTTAAGGAAATACATCAACAAACTGTGTGACACTAGAAATGAAAACACAGTATTTTTCAAGCTTAAAGACTTGTTCACAGCTTTAAGAATGCCCCTCCTTACCTCCAAAACTGAATGAGAACACTGTTACATTACTGACACGTGGATCTACTTGTCACTTTGTATTAAAGCCATTTT
The DNA here is from genome assembly GCF_030490865.1 of Poecile atricapillus. Taxonomy (NCBI): domain Eukaryota; kingdom Metazoa; phylum Chordata; class Aves; order Passeriformes; family Paridae; genus Poecile; species Poecile atricapillus. The sequence continues at coordinate 115,602,179 of NC_081251.1, forward strand.
TGTAAATGACTTTAATGAGTGCAAGAGAAAAAAAACTTAACACAGAAATACTTACATTTCATTCACTTTCTCTTCTGGGCCCTGAACTTGGCCTGTCACGGTTCCTTGGCTGGTATTCTTAACCCAGCCAACCACTCCTAATTTCTTGGCTTCCTGCTCTGTGTACTGATTTGGGAAATAATGAGAGAGGACAATCAGTGCCAGCTCAGACACCACAGAGAGAACACTTAACCCCCCACTTGCATTTGCCCAGCTGAAAGAGCTAGACTTAAAAAATTAAAATCCATGAGTGATGCTCATCCTCAGGCACTCAGATGTTCCTGGCAGCTCTGGAGTTGCAGCAGGCACAGCTCATTTTCCAAAAAGAACAAGATTTTGATCACAAAGGACTCCACTAATCCCACACCATTCCCTTGTACTTGCTTTATTCCTTTCCATAGCTCCTATCGATGCTCATTTGACCCTTCGATCACCACAGTTTTCAAACTCATTAAATCTGCTACATGGACAAACGTCCCAGCTCCCTTTCAAATGTTTTCCACCTGACTTTCACCCTTTAAGTTCCACCCTGCAGCTGCTGCATTTCTACTGACAAACAGCAGAAGTCAATCTAATTACTAGAAAAAAACAAGGATATTTCTGCAATACAAAAAAAATTATAGTTTCCCAGCCACCCAGTTGTGATGAAATTCACAAACAGCAAGAGCCAAATTGTCAGGTCTGTATGACCCATTCCAAAAGACAAAACGTGCTTTGGGGTAAATTATCAAATTAAAAAGTGGTGCTAACTATGAAGAGTGTTTTCCAAGGTGATTATGAGCAGCTTCTCCAAACTAATTTGCCCAAAAGAACAGGAATGCAGCTGCAAATCTTTTCCTCAGTACTGCAGAGCAGCTCAGGACTGGCACTGAGCTGCGTGTTCACATGGCTCTGGGTCAGCTCAAAACAAGGCACAGCATGCTTGGACTTACCCTATCTTCTTCAAAGAATAATTAAATTCAAGGCAAACTCCACTGCAGTCCTCTGTTCATTTCCACTTGGCACTATTTTACAATACATATAAACTATAGATAAAATCTCTCAGGTTTAATATTAAAGCATGGGACACCAGTTTGAGACAAAAACACTATTCTTCCTTCAATTGTGTCCTCTTGTTCCATAGGTTTCTGTGAAATGCAAAACCACCTGCTGCACTTCAGAACTGCTGGAGTCACTTGCTTAGGGTACAAGCCACAAAGTGCTTATTTGCAGCACGTTTTTTCCCCAATTTTTCCTCAGTAACCTTCCTTAAATACAGGTACTGAGTTGCCATTTGAAAAATTAAACCGAAATACCTTGTTTCAGAGCTAACCTTTCTAAAGGTCAAGGTGTTACAACATTCTTGTGGTTGTTACATCACAAGTAATCCAAACCACAATCTACACAAGCAACACTTCACTAAGTTTCTAAAAATCCATTTTAACATAAAATTCCAAGTCTACTCACAGTACTTAACCATCCAACCGAAGTTCAGGCTGGATATGTTTACACTCTACAGCTGCCTTATTTTTAGCACTAGAAATATTATACCATAAAGTAGCCAGCCAATCCAGCATTTCCTTACCATCCTGAAGCAAACACCTAAAAAAAATAAAAAAATAAAATTAGAGTCCCGTGAAAGCATATCACTTGTAGGAACTTCAGTTAATATAAAGGAGCAATGACGGGCCTACAAATCACCCGTATTGTTTTTACCCTGGAGATTTCAATGACGTTAATATTAAGGAAACCGAACAGAACTTGTGTTCGAGCCTTCCCTTCGTCACACGATTATTGTCATTCATGTATTTAAATGGTAATGAAAACGCTGCAGTGTGTGAATGGGAAGGACGGGAGGAGCATTTCCACATACTCAGGCTGACAGAAGCCACTAGAGCAAGTGCGCGGAATGGGAGCTACGAGCCGAGCCTTAAGGCGGGAGAATATTTACAACGATTTAAAACTAAAAAAATAAAAAAAAAAAATTAAAAAAAGGAAAAAAACCACCAAAATTAAAAAAACTTCCCCGTCCCGCTGGGAACGCGCCCCCGGCTCCCGCCTCCCCTCAGGCCGCTCCCGCCCCGCGCACGCGCGGTGCTGCCGCCGCCTCAGAGCGGCTCCCCTCAGCCCGCCATTACCTTGCACCCGCCCGAACACTTCGTAATCCACGGACTTGAGTGCGCCGGAGGCTTTGGCCAGGGCGGACATGGCAACAGCGGAGGAAAAGCCGCTGTAGCGGCCGCCGGTGCTCCGCGTACCAGCGGCGCCCGGACGGGAGCGCGAGAGGCTCAAGCTTACCGCGTAAGCAGCCGCCTCACGTGTGGATGGGGCGGGCCACGGCGCCCGAACACAGCCTTAAGTGTGAAGGGAGAAAACTCGACAGCAGCGGGCCGAAACGTCGCTCCTCCTGTGAAGGGAAGCACACCTGACAGTGAGGGGTGACACAGCTCCTCCTGTAAGGGAAAACATCTCTTCTTCCCTGAGGGGAGAGCGCCCGGCCCCGAGAGCGGGAAAGCGTTCCTGCCGTGAGGGGAGAGCGCCCGGCCCCAAGGGCGGGAAAATGTTCCCGCTGTGAGGGACGCGGCCCCGCATCCCTGAGGGGCGGTCCTACAGATCCCTCACAAGGTGTCATTCCCTTCTCTATTCCAGATTAGAAATATGTTCAGAGACTAGTGTCCGAACGGCACCTCTCCAGGACTGGTGCTGCCACATACACATCTGGAGTCTCCAGCATCTGTGGCACAGGTGAGCAGCATTAGTCTTTCCCAGGCATTTACAGGAATCATTGGGGAAAAAACTGTGTCCCATACATTGCTGAATTGAGATGATTTTGCCTGGTAAGGTGGAAAATTGTGTAGTAGAAAACTAAACCATAAGAAAAAAACCTCGAATTTATCTTGGGCATCCCATCTTGAATGAGGCTGAGTGATCATCTCCAATCTCCACATGACTTAAAAAACTTTCCCCAGTTTTAACAGCCTATTTCTCCCCCCTGTGCTGGGGCAAATGCCAGACTCCTCAGCTGGAACAGCAGACCCCAGAGAAAGAAAGTTCATTGCATACAAGCTGTTCACCCAGCTTTCAGTGGTACCTAGTAGTGCTTATGTTCTCATTAGAAAACTGTCTATGACATTTTCCAAAATTGTCATCATGACATTCCTTTCCAAAACTGTCATCATGACATTTCTTTTGTCTATGTGCTACATATACAGAAACAAGTCAACAATTGATTATTTAGTACGTTGAGTCTCCAAGAACACACCACAAAGGTTTTTCTCTAGTGTGTTCTATGTCATCTTGAAGTTTAACTTCCCCCCCCACCATATTTGTGGTAGGTTGGGTTTTTTTTTAACCAACTTTTCAGGCAGAATTCTATATTAGAAACAGCATTTATCCTACCTTAGAAGATGAACTCCGAGTGTTCTCACTCACCAACAGTAAGTCAACAGCAACTTTATGACAGAAATCAAAATAACTTTATTTGCTCTCTCCACTTAGCAATTTCCATCCTCATGCACTTTGTGTTCTACAGTAATGCAGCATAACCTGAGTTGTTCACAGGTTTGGATCTTAAGACTAGAGGGAGGTTCAAAATAGAGGCCTAGAAAAAGATAAAAATTACTTTTCCAAGGAACACAACTAGAGAAATAACCACTCAATCCAGCACAGAACACAAATATTCACATAGAAACAAAAAGCTTCCAGTATAACAGGGAATATGAACATAATGGACAAAACTTCATTTGCTTTACCTATATAGCATGTTAAATCAAATCTTTACCTTTCACAGAGATCAAACATTTTTCTAATGTGAAATCAGCACCATTTTGTTTAGAAAGAGGAGAAGAACACGGGAAGAGAAGCAGAACACAGAAAATCTTTGGTAATTTGCTGCCATCTGGCAGCAGTGCAGAGCAAGACCAGTAAAAGAAGTTACTTATAGTAGCAGTTTATTGCACTAGAAAGCCACACAAGCCTTAAAAGCAGAGCTTCTCCTGATACTGATGACACTTTGCTACCTCCAGATTCCAGCACTGGCAACATTTTTTATCACTACAGTCTTTAACATTTCATTTGTCATAACATCTTGTCCATCATTCCTTAAACAAGTCCGACTTTCTCCTGATGAGAAGTAGCAGAAAATTCCAGAAGATGATACTGTGAAACATTTAATGTTTTGCTGCATAAGTTATCAATATTAAAAAACAAAGGTTATTTGAACACACTAATTATCAAGAGAGCTTTATTACACGCTACCAAGAAATGCAGGCAGCCTACATGGAGTTCTGAAATTCCCTCCCACTTCCAGCTGTTTATTCCAGGGTGGTGGCATTAGCCTAAGTTGAACCAGTTGGCTGCACTTCCCAAAGCTACAGCCAGTTGTAAAAATTACAATAACCCATTTCACCACCAGGCCCTCTGCCCCTCCTCTGGGCACAAAGCCTTTAAAAACTCCCAGTATTCACTCCAAGCACAGTAAAACTTTCCAACAACACTGCTTTTTAGCCATGGCACAAGAAAGGGTTATAGTAAAAATTATTATTACTAGAAAACACCAAAACCCAACCAAGTGCCCTTGCAGCCGAACACGACAGACGTGGTTTTGCAAGGAGCAACCTTGGCACATCAGTGACACCAGTCCCACAGTGCCTGGGCAGACAAAGCCAGGGCTGCCAGCAGAGTCCCTCCAGGAGCAGGAAGCTGGGCTGGAGCCACAGCTACAACACAGAGATAAAACTAGGACTGAACATACCCATAAGTAAAGGGCTCTTCTCAGCCCCCAGCTTAAGTAGAGCTGCTGCACCAAAGAGCAGAGGGGGTGTGGGTGGGTCCCAGGTGAGGCTGGTTGGGAGAGTCAGACCTATTGGTGCCCTTGACTCTGGCCACTACCAATAAAAAGCAATTTGATGAAACCATCTCAGTTACTAAGCTTTTGGGTAGGTCGTTTGGGAGTTATTTGTGCTGTTTGTTCATGCCTGGCATAGACTAGCTGGAGAAGCAACTTTCTTTCATTACTCATTACTCCTGCTATCTCTGTGTGTGGCTGTCACCTTGCACCACAGCACACACTTGATTGTTTCCCAAAATGACTGCCTTTGGCATTCACATGGATACCCCACCAGGCACATAACCTCCCACCTTGCTCTCTTGATTCATCCTTCACCTTGTAACTACACTGCTATTTTTCTGCACCTTTTTTAGGTAACCTGGCTCCTCCTCAGACCTGCTGTGATTGCATTTCTCTCTCCTATTACTTCTTACCATAAAAGTTTCTTGATTGTCTTTAGCTGTGCAGCTCTATTTATCTGAGCCAAACTCTAGACCTGATTCACTTGCAAACTGTCCCCAGATGATTTTGATGAGTGTTTCCCAAAAGACACCAAAGCCTCCAGATAAATAAATAATAAAGGTACCGCTTCTGTTGCCAGGTTATTGCTGTTACCTAGGGAGCATGGAATATCAGGGAAGAAGGCTGGAAGCCATGTAAGCTTAGTTTGGCCTTTCCAGCATTTTCCCCCCTTATTTTCTGTAAATGGTAATGCACATCAGATTTTATTTTTCTATCCTTTAAGATAATGCTGTTCCTTTACATTTTCTTCTTCAGGCAAAATGATAAACTTCTAACCTTTTTCATTAGTCTTCCTCTTTTCCTTATTCACATATAATGTTTTCTTCTCCTAAATTGCATTTCCTCCTCATTTCTGAATGAAACTTAATGGGATTTCTACCTCTACTTCAAAGCTGTATGAGCTTGTTCAGGGTGGTCTTTTTTGCAGTCCTTATTTACATAATATCTAAATATACTGAAACCTTTTGGAGGCCTTAATCTCCCAGTATTTCCTCTTTACTGGCTATCAGGAACTTTCTTCTTTTTACAGATTAGATTTGGAAGTCTAAAGGGCAAGACAGGCACAAAGGGGAATTCTTTGAGAGCTTTACTCAGGTGGTTGAGTGACTAATGACTTTATAGATGAGTCTGCAGTGTGCCCATAGCACAGGGAGGTGACCTGGTTACAACACTTGTCTCCTGATCCATTTATACTCCAGGATCCAAATGCAGGGACGTGATCCGTGTGGGAAGAACCCCCCACCTGTGCAGCAGCCCCCGTGCAAGGGGAGTGTTGTGCAGGGGACGAGTCACACCCACACAGATCGGATTGCAGGAGTGCAGCCAAACTTTGTGTGGATGGGACCTAAATTTGTCCCTCGTGTTCCAAAATCCCAGACTGCTTACATAAGATAACGCAAGTGACGCATACAAAATCGTGAGCCTGTGTTTTTCCTCTAGCTAGACTTATATTGTTTAGATTTTGTGTTATTTTTTGTTTCATTTTTGTGTCATAGCCTGATTCTGTAGGGCATGAAGACCTGTCAACTGTTTCTCTGAAAGGAGCTTTTATTTTTTAAGTTGGGCAATAAACCTCTACCAATAAATAAAACCACATGAAAACAAAGCTCAAAATTTTTCAGTCTAAATTAAGCTTTTAAAAGTATTTTCACTGATATATTAAAAAAAAAGGAAAAAAAGGAAGAATTGTCAGGTAAATCATTCCTACTTGGTAGTAGTGAAGTTTTAATCTGAAATGATAATAAGGAACTAAAACACTGGGTAAATATAAATACTTAATATGAGGAAATCAGCCTTGGAAACTTACATCATCATTGTAAAGCTCTTTTAAACTACAAAATGTCGGGAATTAAGACATGAGCATATGAATTAATATGTCCTATGGCAAAAAAAAACCCAAACATCTCAAACAAAACTGTGATGGGTAAAGTTAAACTATTCGGTACCAAAGCACAGGAATTGAGTGGAATTTGGGGTTAAGTCTGTCAGTCCTCTGCTGGCATGAAGGCTCAAGTCAGTCTTGGCTTGATGACTAAATCCAAACACAAACCCTCCTACTATAACGCCTACATTTAAATTGTTTTGATAGGAAAGCAGATTGATCCAACGTTTGATTTATGAAATATCCATTCACAGGAAACTCATTAACATTTGAGGAAAACATTGAGATTCTACTGTTATGTTTTCTCCCCTTGCACATGCTGAGGAGGAGGAGATGTGGTCATTTAAGGCAGCGAGTTTTTATTCCCATTGAAACATAGGAAATTTTAAGCATCACCCTTCCCACGGCTGCCAGAACAATGCTGTCAAATTTAGGGAGGATTCAGGGCTCTACAGAAGATCTAAGAACACACAAAAGAGCGTGGGCTGCTAAAGGAATGGTTTCTCAGGGAGGTGGGATGACAGCATTACATTTTGCAGCTCTGGGAAACTATTTGATTCTTAATTGCATTAGACCTTTATTTATTCTCAAAAGCAACAAAGAGAAAATAGTGAGGATTTCAGAATCTTGCCCTGTATATAAGTGCAGCCTGTGCCATCAGAGAAAATCTCAATGAATTGATTACTGCTTTACTGCTTGGAATTGGATAACTTCTAGATTTCATTCTCCAAGTTTGAACATGTGGCCAGCTCTCATCAGAAGTATGATTCAAAGACATTTACTTGTGACAAATTTGGTGAGTTGGCCTCTGAGTGAAGAAAGATGCTCTCTTGCCTTTGAAAGGAGAAATTCTGTCAGTCCCAAACTTTCATCCAGCTTTATAACTTGGTGGCATCTTCCCCATCCAACCTAGCAGAAACTTTAGTGATTCTGATAAAACAGGAAGAATCAGCATGATTTTTGTAGACCACACAGGTCTGTATAATCATAGATGGCAAAGAGGCCTTGTTATTTCTCACACCAAAGAACTCAGGGCACTAAAAAAATTCCCAGATAAAAAGTTAACAACAATCAAAAGGGAACAAATTTTCACACTGTGCATGAATCAGAAATTACTGCTGCAGAACATGGTGCCAGAACATAATGAGGGGAGGAAAAACTCATTTAGCACTATTAAACAGAACTAAATAGCTTGTGACTCAGGATGTCTGGCTGTGAACTAAGAAAATGGAGAGTATGAAGGGGGGAAGTAAGATTGTATGTACGCCCAGTTCTTAATCTTTAGTTCTGAGTTTTAGTCTTGTCACAGGAAAATGTTCTTGCACATTTCCGCAGCAGAGACTGAGGCCAGTCTGAAAGAAACTGAAAGCTTTCCTGGAAAAAATAAATGTTTGCAGGGGCTGCAGAAAGAAAAAGGCACAGAGTCTGGGAATCTAGTGAGAAAATAGGGATATTTAGGGGTAACCAGAGTGATTCTGGCCCAATTTCTTCTGATTTCAGAGCCTGTCAAGCCTCCTACTAATACCACTCCAGATGCTGATGGCTCTATCTTTCCCAGGCAAAGGGGGCTGGAATCTCCAAGGACAACCATTTTTCCAGCAATGCCTTTGGGTAAGCAGATTAATTCAGAGCATGGCTACAGGATTTGAGCAGGCATTTGGCAAAGCCAAGAAAGCATGAATCAGGTTCTGTATCCATCCATTGCAATGCTACTGAAAAAGAAAACACATGGGGGTTGTAGATAGTGGTATCGCAGCCACCGTGAACGCCCACAGGATTGTCCTGCAGAGCCCTCTCTGGAGATTACATGCTGTCTTTTCCCTGCTCTTTTTGTTCAAGGCAGATTCTGTTTCTCACTTGAATTTTCTAAACCCCCTGAGCTCTTTCACCCAGTTCTCAATGCTTTGCCCAGCAGAAGGGCAGGTGCTGCCTTTGTACTAAGCAAGGCTCAGTTTTCCACTGGGCTTGGCCTAAAGTCACAACACAAATGTGGTTAAAGCAACTTTTTCCTCTCCCTGGGATATCCCTGAATTTACAGGTTTCCTGTGCTCTTTAATTGGAACATTTCTTCTATCCTAAAGGGCCTTTCTGACAGTTAAGTTTTCAAGGTTGTAAGGAAGTGTTAATTTACAGTCATTGTTTCACCTTGAACTCTTCTTAATGAGATACCTGGGACAGTAATAAACCAATTTACAATTCCTTGAATCCTGGTGTTAGTCAGCAGGCCCAGCACTACCATAATCATGCCCCTGACATAATTACACTTATTATCCCCATGTTACCAGGACATAGACAAACGTGCCAGGTTAGACCAGATGAACACCAGAGAGCTCCGAGTTTGTTCCATGTGATCCTCCCAAGGATTTGTTAATCTGCTGAGTGTCTCCCTAACACCCCGTGAGAGAAACTGCTGCTTTAGAAACGTGCCAAAAAGTCTCCCGTGCAGATTCCATGCACAAAACCACTCAGCCAGGAGCAAAGGATACATAATTCTTTAGCAGGAGAGAAAGGATTGGTTGCTTAAGGGAATATTTAAGTCAGCTTGCTTCTCCTCCAGAATTCATAAATATTTAAATACTTCTGATCCACATGTCCAAACAGTGAACACGCAATCCACCCACAGAACTAAAGCCTGAACAACTACTTGAGCTATGGCCATGACAAACACAATTATTTGTGCTGAATGCTGCTTGAAACAAGACTGAAAACCTGAGCAAAGATTTTTTGGTTGTTATTTGATTTACCCTGGGTTGGGAAAGCAGACCTTACATATTTTTTTATTTTATTTTTAAATAGACATTGCCAATTTTTCATCTTGACAAGGACTAGACATAACAGAGAACTGCAGATGAAGCTGCAACAAATGCATTTGCCACTTAAAAACAATAAATATGATCAGCTACCCAGGCACTTGTGGTAAGGTGTGTCACAATCCTCTCTGGCAAACTCAGCTGCACGAGATGCCCAAGTCCATAATAAGCAGTTTCTGTGTGAGTGACTGCAGGCTGCCAAGGGACTGTGCTTCCCTGATTTCCTAGAACAGCAGAATCCCTAGGAATGACCTTTGTGAGTTCGCTGTCATCACACGCTCCTCTGGGGCTGCTTTCTGTTTGGCAAGAGAGTGAGACAGAAAAATCCATCTCAATGGCACAAGAGGAACAGAAAAATAACCCTAATGTCTCTTTCCCCAAAGTTGGCTGCATTTCTGTCATGTTCAAGGTATTAATATTTATTTCAAATAGCTGTGAGTAATTTGGAAAGAACCTCTTACAAAGAGGCTCAAGTCTCTTTTCTCCCCGCAGGAACAATAGTTTCCAGGGATATCTTTGGGAGTTTCAGACATGTAGAGGAAACAGCCTGTCACAGGCAGAATTTCTGCTGTGGATTTGGGACAATTATGCTTTCCAAATCTTAGGCAATAAGGCACAAAAAAAGAATAAATCCAGAGAGAGGAGAAGAAAAACCACTTTTGCTATAAATTAATTTATTTCACCAAGGAGAATTGAGGTCCTGTTCTTGTACAAACAAAAGACTGTCCATTGTAAGCACAGTAACCCACCAAGTTCAGCTGGAAAAGAGCAGAGGCCACACAATATCTTGTGAATGGCTGTAATTGAGGATGGATTTAACTTTCATAAACAGAACCACTGGGAATGCAAAGTGAAGGTTAACAATGCTGCACCTATTTGGTCAGCTTTGTTTATGTAATAGAATTTCAAAGATCATACAGGTGCCCATAATAACAACTGAACCTCCTCACAAGGGCCTCTTATTTCTGCTGAACAGAAGTGTTCCACTTGCATTAGAACACACAGATCCAAACAGGCATTGCAGAAAAAGAACAATATTCAGCGTATGTGCTGTAGGTGACACTGAACCCGCCTCCCCATCCAACTTGAAACATGTCATGGAGTATTTAGACAGCCTTATTTTAGGGACCTAAAATTAGTTCCTCTGAATCACACTTTAGAAGAACCTATTTTTGTCCTATACTACACAGGAAACTTGAAGTTCCTCATTCAGATGCTGTAATTACTCTTGCCCTCATCCCCCAAATAGACAAATTCTCTGTAAAACAGAAGTTTATGTGGCAGGGATGTTTCTGAGTTGCCTCTCTGTCACCTTTCAGTGCCTGCTTTGATGACTGTCAGTCAGATGACTGACATGGGGCTGAGGGAGAGTCTGAGGATCCTCATCAAAAAGCACCTACTCCTCTTTATTCCTGGAGTGGGGCTTTGTGAGATATGGGGGGTCACAGACTAGGACAAGTACAGGTAATGTGAAGCTCCTGTTGGATTGGCTAGTCTTTTCCAAACTGTAAAATCATAGAATGGTTTAGGTTGGAAAGGAGCTTAAAGCTCATCCTGTTCCCTGCCATGGGTAGAGACACCTTCCAGCATCCCAGGCTGCTCCAAGCCCTGTCCAGCCTGGCCTTGGACACTTCCAGGGATGGAGCAGCCACAGCTTCCCTATGCCAGGGCCTCCCCATCCTCACAAAGAATTTCTTGTGTATATCTAATCTAAACCTCTTTCAGTTCGAAGCAATCCCCTTTGTCCTGTCACTCCAGGTCCTTGTGGAATGTCCCTCTCCATTTTTCTTGTAGGCTCCCTTCACATACTGGAAGGGCCTCAGGTACTAGAAAATAGAAATCTGTCAGTCAGAAATTATCCAACTTTTAACTTGGGTGGAAAAGGACAGATGGGTCACTAGGGAAAACATCTGTGCTAAGTAGTGACTGGAGAGCTGAGGCAGCAGGAAGCGAGGTTCAGTGACAACTCAAGATTCCCAAATCCCTGTGCCAGTGCTGGTGCTGGCTGCCCTCGGGCATCGCCCCACGAGGGAACACGACAACAACCCCCAGCCTGACCCACGCCACTGTCAGCACTCAAAGTTTCTCATGAATGGGAAGATTGTGTTTTTCTCACAACTACAGCACTCGGCTTCATCAGTTCTCAGGAGGCAATGCCAAAATCCACAGGTGGCTGCCATATTTGGGCTGCTGGCAACTCGTATTCCTCCTACTTAATAAGAGAGGAAGAAGCTGTTGATGTGAAGTGGCACAGACGGGTCCTGTGTTATGAAAGCCTCGTCCTTCATCATCTGACTCGGGAACCAAATGTGCTCTCACACACTGCTGCAGCCAAAACATATTGCAAACTTGAACAACACATTTATTTTTGACTCACTTGGCAAAGTGTAGCTTTTTTCTTTCCTCTTTTTAAAGAGCAGAATGGTGGCATAGCAGGGAGGGGAAAGGATTAGGGCTTTTTAAAAATTACTAAATTTAATTAGTAAATGAATCAACATGCAGAAAATATGTTCAAAAGGCAAGTACTACAGGTATGCTTACTACTGTAATTATGAATGGAGCGGGAATCTCCTCTCCCCTTGTTTCAGACTCTGAAAACAGGAATGGAGGAGATCAGATGAGTTAGTAGGATGGCTGTCAGAGGTGGTGATGGCATAACTTGGCATGTTTTCCCCCAAAAGGTGAGTGTTTAATCCTGGTGGGAGGCGTTCATGCGTCTGAGGCCACAGCTGAGAAGGCAGCTTGTTGGCTCAGACAGAACAGAGGTCAGAGGTGTTCATTCACATGCCAAATACTCCAAAATGCCTGAAAAATCAAGTCTTAGTTTTAACTTGGGTTAGAAAGGACAGGAGTAATTATTTATAACATGGCTACAAAGCAACAGAATGCAGCTGTGAAGCTCCTGATGTACCTGCCGACTTCAATGTCAAAAAATTGGGCTGGAATTTTGATTTTTTTCCCCTCCAAGTCCAAACAAATTCGTCATGCTTCAAATTTGACAAACACTTTCCCACACTGGAAATGTCTGAACAAATCACCATTGTGATTATCAAGAATTGCCTCTAAGTGACAGAAAATAAGTAATTTTAGACTTTTCAGTTCCAATGCACATGAATTTTCACTTACCCTTTTTACTAACCACAGGTTTTGGTTTTTTATTACAGCTTTTGGGCCCATCTATCCTTGACTGAATTGGTGATAAAACTATTCATTTCGTATTGTTTGTTTCTGTTTTCACCAGAAAAATGCTAACCCAAGATGTACTTTATCCCCACAGAAAGCTGGCCATGATCAAGTTTCATTTTTAATTGAAGCCAGAAAGGGCAGAGATTCATCTATGAATTGTTTTGCCTCATGCAGATATGAGGCATCACAACCGTAAAGTCCCCGTGAGAGATGGTAACAGTTTTAGTCAACTCCAGCTATTTTGTAATCATGTAAAAGTTGATAGATGTGATCCACGAGATCATATGATACAAAATCTTCTAGGAATGGAAGGCTATTTCAGAAGGACGTGACACTAAACAGCATCCTGGTGCTTCCTTATTAAAAACACAGGTCTAGGAGGGTGAAGAAAGTAGATGATGAAAGTGGAAGATGCCATGATACCTCTGTTTATCATACTTACATTTTCTGGGGCATTTCTCCTCTCCCTATTGTATTCCACAATTCAGTTAGCCATTTTTTTCTTTTTTTTTTTTTAATTTTAAGCAGAGCTAGTTTGAGCATAAAGATCAGAAAACAGGATTTGCCCTTGTCAGTAGCTCTAAATCTAATCAGTTTGCAGCTGTTGTACGGCCACGATGTAACTCTTGAGGGGAAATTCAATTATATTAGGACAGCTGGAGATAACAGCTATCAGTGCTGTTATCACGTATCCCTCAGCAGTTTATCCCACACCCACGGCCCGCGGGCGAGCTCTGCGCTCCTGACTAGCCTTATTATTTCAAATAAGCCTCTTAGGCAGCCGCGCAATCTGCTATCAAACTCCGCGGCTAATTACAGCACCACCGAATCAATGAGGCTGGCAAAGAGCTGGGAGATGACCACGGACCGCAGCCTGTGGCCCGACCCCTCCGTGTCAGCCACACCACGGCACTGAGCGTCCGCCGTGTCCCCGCAGCTCTCCGGGGCTGGGGACTGCCCCGTTATCCCCGGCACCCGCCCCATCCCCACCTCACACCGAGTGCTTCCGAGCGAGAACCAATGCTCGATTCCCTCCCGATGAGAGCAGCCGGCGGGTGAATGTTTTCACTCCCAATTACGCGTGCAGGTGGCGGCAGCTTTAGCAGAAGGGCTTTTTAACAAAGCGCCAAGCCGCAGAGCGCGCACCCCGAGCTCGGCCGGGCACCGCGGCCTCTCCGCCCCGTCCCCGCGGCGCTGCCCGAGGGGAGCCGCGGGGGCAGAGCCCCGGCCCGGTGCCCGAGGAGCTCCCGGAGCCGCCCCGGGCCCGCCTTCCGCCGGAAGTGAGCGGCGCGGAGCCGAGCGGGGCGGGCGGGGCGCGGCGGCCGCGGTCACCGGCCCTCCCCGGGCAGCGCCGACATGGCCCGGCCGCCGCAGAAGGAGATCGTCTACAACAAGCTGCTGCCCTATGGCGAGCGCCTGGAGGCAGAGGCCGCCCGCTTCCTGGAGCACATCAAGGGCAACCTGGCCCGCGCCGTGCAGCTGCAGGAGCTCTGGCCCGGCGGGCTCTTCTGGACCAGGAAGCTCTCGACGTGAGTGCCGGGGCGGGACGGGGAACGGGGCCTGGGGCTGCGAGCGGCGCGTCAGTCCCTTGCCGTGCCCTGCCGAGCCGAGCCGAGCCGTGCCCGCCGGGAGCGCCTCCCGCATAACGGAACCGCTGGCGCCCGGCCCGGCCGGGGCTCCCGGCCGCTGTCCCGTCCCTGCCTTACACAAGGCCGGCGCTTCCACATCGGAAACGGGGACAAAGGTGGCTCCGGCCGCAAGAGCTCGCCCGCCGCCTCTGAAACTTCCGAATTCTACGAGTTAAGCGTTGTGCGTTTAACTCGTGCTTTTATTTTTAATACGTGTATATTTTTTAATGCCTGCCTGGCCACCTGTTTCACCTCTCCCCTTCTTAAGCAAGTTGCGGTTGGTACAATCTCCGTGTAACTTCTGCTATAGCGGCACGAAGTCTTTCTCAAGACAGGTAGTTTGTTGTGTCAGTGCTGGCAGGATTAAATTCTGCCTTAATACTGTGTAAACACCGCCGGTGCCCTTGATATCTTGGCTGCACTCTGGCGTGGGGTAGTTTGTGCTGATGTTGGCCGTGCTGTGTGTGCTGGCAAGGTGGTTTTTATACAGATAAACCCTCGGTGGTTTCATAGATAGCACCGAGTACTACATAGGTTTCTTCTCGTGAATTTTACGAAGTACGCTTGACCCTATTTTATTCGGGGCACTCTGGCGCTGGATATGGCATCATATGACAGTGAGTCCTGTAGCTTCAATCAGTAAATTCTGTGGATGTTTATCATGTTTGTTGCTAAATGCTGTGTGTGCCTTCACAAAGTGTGTCCAGTGTGCCAGAAACAACAAAGTACATGTGTTTTGAACCGTTTTGAAACACTCACTTAAAACTTCTCTTCTTACATAAGTTGATTTTTTTTTTTTTATAGTATCAATTGAGAATTTAATAACAGGTCAAAGCCTGTTAGATACGACTGTATTGGAATGTAAAGCGTCTTTCTGTTTCCCAAGAGGCAGTCTTAGATAGAATTACAGTGGTGGTTGCAAAATGACTCACATGTTTGTGTTATGTGACAGTTTGAACCTGTTTGGAACCAGTTCAACACTGCTTCCCTTCCCACCCCCCAGCCACCTGCCAACTCATACTGCTTTCAGTGGTACCTGTTGCCTGTACCTGTGGTGGAACTTTTCCCATCGAGCTGAAATAACCTTAGGAGTCCCTACTGTGAGAAAGATGAGCTTTGACTAAACAGGCTGAATAGGCACAGAAATTCATTCAAAGTGTGCCTCAGAATCACCCTGTTACTCACCCTGTAAATGGCAATTGCTGTAACCACTTGAGGCTCCAGGGCAGTGAATTTGGCCTGTTGGGAACCACTGCTGTGCTGCTTTATGAATCACAGAAAGGTCAGCAGGCTCCAATTTGTGGTTTTCCACCTACACTTTGAAGTTTGAATTCATTGTGTTTGCAGCTCGTCTGATGCCTGTTAGTACCAAGATTTTCTTCGTGGCATTTTAGATACAGGGAAGCTCTGAGTGTATTTGGTGTGGGCAGGGAAGGAAACAGTGGGCTTGGTGTAAAAAATAAGCTGGTGTAGTTAATGTGAGAGATGTGCTGCTGCTCGGTTTGACATGACAAAGTACTTCTAGGGATAAAAGGCTGAGACAGTCGGGATTGTTCAGCCTGGAAAAGGGAAGGCCCGGGGCAATCCAATTGTGGCCTTCCAGTAGCTGAAGGGAGCAGACAAAAAGATGGAGAGGGAGTATTTGTAAGGGCCTGGAGTGCCAGGACAAGGGGGAATGGCTTCAAATGGCCAGAGGGCAGGGTTAGATGGGATATTGGCAAGGAATTATTCGCTGTGAGGGTGGGGAGGTCCTGGCATGGGCTGTGCAGAGAAGCTGTGGCTGCCTCTGGATTCTTGGAAGTGTCTAAGGCCAGGGCTTGGAGCAGCCTGGGACAGTGGAAGTTGTCCTTACCCATGGCAAGGCGTGGCACTGGATGGGCTTTGAAGTCCTTTCCCACCCAGAGCATGCCATCATTCTGTGAAACACAGCAGCAGAGATTCAGATGTAGATAAAACACTTCCAGCCCTGTGGTGTTCATGACAATAGAATCCAATTTCTACTGTCTCTTGATAGTCAGAGACTCATCTCCAAATTGATTTGCTCCCTTTTTGCCCTCCTGAAAAAGACTATAATTAAAAAGAAAATGCTCAGAATCTTCATAATGGCATGATGGCTGCTTACATTTGTTACCAATATCTGAATTGCAAAGGCCGGAATTCTTGCAGTATTCTGTGAAATAATTTATGTCTTTATTGATTGTACAGATGCAAATGTTAGTACAAATTGGGGTATGTCTATATACAAATGAGCAAAGCAAACAGTGGCATGCAGATAATACACCTGCATAGTTACACCTCCTCAGCTTTTTACAACTCTATGCCAAAGGAGAGAATGAAAGTGAAACTCAGATTTTTTTTTTTTTAATTAAAAATTTAAGTACTCTTTCATGGTGACAGCTGAATTGTGTATTTTTTATACCCCCCACAGCTGGAACTATGACTTGCAAATATTTATCTTCAGACCAGCTGTTTCAACTCTCTGATGTCACAAACTGAGTAGGGAGGGAGGCAGAATAGGAGTTTATCAGACATAATGTCTGTAAGCTGATTTGAATAATTCTTTTATGGGTTATTTTCAGTGGTGGCACCTGGTTCTTTTGGGATGTATGTGAGGACTGGTGAGAGAACTTTCTCTCCTGTGAGGAGAGTAACTTAGGATTTGAGGCTTCTGAAGCAAGTAAAAGTTGCCCCGAAGACTGGCAGTTAAATCTGGAATAATTGCTCCGAGATTCCTCCAGCTTTGTCTGGTAAAAGCTTGTAAAATATGAACCAGTTGTGAAAGCTGAAAAGTGAATCTCAACTTGCCACAGCATGTGTGGGAAAAGCAGGTTACATCAAAATTATTTGCTTTACTGGTCTTGCTCCATTATTTTTTATGGTCTTTAGGTCAGCAGTATACATTGTCTCAAGTGCTCTCTCTTTCATGATTTATAGATTGTTCTAAACATTAAAAGAACTCTAAACATAGTCAGTAAATGAACACATTAATACAACACGGACATCTCATGGTTACTGTACATGGAGTTAACTCTGCAGCCAGGCAAACACACAAATGCCTTTCTGTGCTTTCTGCTCCAGCAGTCAGGGATGTGGGAAGATGAAGGACTCCATTGCTGTCCCTGACAGTGTTATTTTATGTGCTTGTCAGGTGTAGACTTATAAAATGACATTCAGCTGTCTTGCTGTAAGGTGTGGAAAAAACGCAGCTCAACTGTTCAGGAGGAGAATGACAGGACACAAAGTTACAGTGAGGATGGAAATGTCTCCGTGGGACTTTGCCAAGTATTTTAATCACTATCGCCTAAAAGTCTTGTTTGACATCTTTCTCTCATCTTTATCAGGGAAACAGAAGCTTTCTTTGGCTGTGTGAGGGATGTGTGTGCTGTGTACATGTACATGTGATTTTAGCAGTCCTGCTGAGCGTGATTCATTGCTTTTCACATCATTTGTCAAAAACCGAGCTTTAAACCAGTCGTGATCCTGTCCTGTGTGTTAGGAAATGCAGATGGAGAGCCAGGAATTTAGGGGAGTGTGCTGTCAGCTTGTGGAGGAGAGGTAATTTTTAACTGTAGCAGAGCAGCCAACTTTCTAGGGCAGTTTAGGATGGCCACATGATATGATAGTACACTTCCTAAAAATAGGCCTATTGTACTTGTGGGGGGAGAGATTGGATACCCAGCATGCCGAGATTGGGGAATTGGCTTTATGGTTTTCCTTTTTTTTTGTAATCTCCAGAGACCCAGCACTCTGTACAGAAAGGCTGGTGTTAGAAACAGAATTCTCACTAATTAATCATGGTTTTTTATGTAGTGTGGGTGTGTTTTATTTGCTGGTTTTTGGGGTTTTTTTTTCCATGTAGCTGAACAATGAAGGACAATAATTTTATCCCTTCTGCAAGATAAGAACTCATAAAACCTCAAAGGAATCAAAAAGGCAGTGGATTTAAGATTTCAGGTATCATCTCAATGTAGTATTATCTGCTTTCAGAAGTATTATCTTTTACTTTGCAACAATTTAGTTCTACAGTTATTTTTTTGCCCAATAACCCAGTTATCCTGAAGAGGCACCGTTCCTGTGATGAGCATTGTCTGTCTGATTAGCCCCTGGATACCCTTCAGGGTTCATGAAGTTCTGCCTATATTCTTATATTTAATAATGCTGATATTTCATCCCTTCTGAAGGGATATTCTGAAAAGATTGCAGTTCTTCTCTGACAGATTTTTCTTGTTCAATATCGAGGAAAAGGCTGAGCACCCCTTTCTAGAAGTATTTATTTTCTGCCACTGTCTTAATGCTCAGCTGGATTAATACAAATAATTGACCCCTTTCAGCTCTGCTTCCCTCCTACATAAAGAAGCTGTAAAATATGGGAGCAATTTGGCATCAAGTCCTGCTGCTTGGGCATAGTGACATCTTTGTGTTCATCACGTTTCTGTGTACTTTACTCCTTTCTTAATTAAACAGCATTTTGTGTAGCAGAGCTGTTGTTAGCAAATGTCACAAAGGAGAACCAGCCAAACATTTTATTTTCAGTTATATATAGCTATGCTGGCAGATAAATTGGATCTCTGTGTTTCTTTGTACTAAAACTTACTTTCCAGGCTTCTGCAGTTTGTTTTTTGGTTTTTTTTCTTTTTTGATCATACATGTTTCACCCATTTTTCTTTCCCTGAGGATTTTTTTTTGCATGTCTTTTTTAGGCATGTGAAAAGTGTAGGTGTTCAGCTCGTGGTGGTGTAATTCTGTAGATAGGTAGTGTCTCTGGCCAATCCAGATTATTTAGGTTCCTGTGGTGGAAAAATGGGTTATCCTGTATTTTGTTTGTTTCCTTCTGCGTTTAAAGTAAGTACAATATGTTGAAATGAACACTAGTGGAAACACTGCCCGTCAAATGTAAACATTCCTCCTTGAATTTGACAGGAAAAGGGAAGTGGAAAGCAGCTTTCTTATGAATCTTTAAGAACAGTCAGAGCAGTAATAAAAAGGGAAGTTGCCTCCCAGTGAACAGTAATTTACAGTTGTGCCACACCTAAAATGCTCTGCTAGCACCTTATATAGGTTTTGCTGGTGCAGAATATCTTTCAGGACTTGAAATATATTTACTTTTTTTTTCAATCTCAACTTAAAACCAGCAAACATTTCTTCTGGAGCGAGTCTGATAGATCTATCTTTGCTGAAGATAGTGGGACACACCACTAGCAAAGCTCTGTTTCTAAATCAATTGTTCATCCTTACTGGAAGCTATTGGATTTGGGCTTGGCTTGACCCTTTTTGGGTTGTTTTTTTTGCTTCTGGGTTGTGTCCTGTCAGTGAGGTTACAGTATTTGTAGAATCTTAGAGTGCTGTAAACTTTATTTGGTCATTCTTTTTCTTCCTCTAATTGTAGTTGTAAGCCTTCCTTTGGTGTGTGTCTTCAGGTTCTTACTTGTTGGACTTGAGAACTAGGTTTTAGTTTTTTGTTTCACTAAACAGCAAATCAGAGGGTTTCTGGCTCGGGTCTTGGATGAAATGGGCTGTTTGAAATATTGCTGACCCCCCTTGTGTTTGGTTTGCAGATACATCCGACTATACGGGAGGAAATTCAGCAGGGAGGATCACGTGCTGTTTATCAAACTGTTGTACGAGTTGGTGACAATTCCAAAGCTGGAGATCAGCATGATGCAAGGATTTGCACGCCTGTTGATCAACCTGTTAAAGTGAGTACAGATTTTTGCTGACTATGGAAACTTCTGTCTCAGAACAGTTGATCTCTTGCTCAATGTTGTATCTTTCATGTAGCAGAGTTCTTACACTTCACTTATCTGCCCTGTGCAGAGCTGGTGGTTAAAGGGTTCTCTTGTGCAAACGCCTTTCAAAGCTTTAGGAGTGGGACTGAAAGTGGAAGAATGCCAGTTTTCCCCCATCAGGAAAACCAAACAGCTCAGAGAGCCAAGAATTAAAGCTGAATCTCAGCTAGGGAGAAGATGAAAACTGGCTCACAGCTCGATAATGTTTATTTCACTTAGTCAGGAAAAATCTTGACAGTGTCACTTGTGCTGAAGGCTGCCAGTGGCCAGCCTGGTCTTCCTGCAGTTTGTGCCAAATTTGGAGCAGGGATGGGGGTATCCCCATGTGCAGTGTGTCCGTGTCAGTGTTGAATCCTGAACTGCTTGGTGTTTTGTTTCCTATTAGGAAAAAGGAACTGCTTTCCAGGGATGATTTAGAGTTACCATGGCGACCACTCTATGAAATGTTGGAAAGGATATTATACTCCAAAACAGAACATCTGGGATTAAATTGGTTTCCCAAGTAAGTTCACATTTTAAAACAGTTGATAGGCCATTAGTACCTGCTTTAAAGCATTTTGTAATGTGCTTTTAATATCTGGAATTTGGTAGATGGGAAATATTCTTTTTCTATTTTCACGAGGCTCCTTTCAATAATTGAATGCAGGGCTACACTGAATCACGTATCTCCTTCTGCCTGTGGCTCCTGTTTGTCATGCTGTTTCTTTCGTTTTGAATGTGATTAATTTTTAAATACACTGCAACAGAGGTCTTGCTCAACTTATTTTAGGGTGATAACCCACAGTTCAATAAATATAGTATGAAGTATTTAACAGCATTGTTGTTGTTTAACCCCAGCTGGCAACTAAGCCTCGCAGGCTGCCCTTCCTGGTGGGACTGGGGAGAGAACTGGAAGGGTAAAAGTGAGAAAACTTGTGGGTAGAGCTAAAGATGGGTAATAATGTGAAGAAAATTAACTTACCCCAGCCAAAACTAGCACAGTTACTAAGTTAAATGTATGCTGTTCTCTTCTATAACTCACTAATGTTGTGCAGGAAAAGATACAAACGGTACTGTCCTTCAATATTTGTCCTGGAATCATTCCCAGGATTTGGAATCCGGGTACAAATCAGTCTGCACTCCAAGAAAAGTGAAATATTCTCTATAGCAAATATACATATTTACTTGAAGCGATGCCATGGTAGGGAGAAATAATTTATTTTCTCCAGTTAGGAATTTTAGACATGTTCTGCTGATTTTAAAAATTAAAACATGTTTTCTTTGCTTTCTCTGCTCTGTCAATCCATCTCCATCTGTCAGATTTTCAGACTTAAAATTTTCATAAATATCCCAGTCAGAGAAGGTGCTGCTCTATAAATTACAAATGATAAAAGATAGCACATGGATAATGCATTATCTTCGGTTGAATTGAAACTTTTTGTCAAGAAATGCAGGTGAAAGTGCTTCATTTGCTTTTAAAAAAATAATTTTCAGAATTATACTGAAGTACTGCCACTGATTCCTGAGGGGAAGATCCTATTGCTGGTAAGGAACATGATCAGGAAATATATGGAGCATTTCAGGCTGAATTTCTCTTGTGGCTGTGTAGCTGAAAAAAATCAGCTTGCTGAATTAATTATTTTGGTAATTGTAGGTAAAATGTGAAAGAGCATTGGTTTATATTTTATTTTTGTACCTGCACACCTTGCTCTGGGGGGATGGTGTTGAGTAAATGCTCACTGTGTAGTGGGGAGAGAGCTTTTCCTGGAGGATAAAGGAGGTTAAGCAGGAAGGAAGATTTCTATTGTGATGATCTGACTGAAGCATTCAGTTTTTATTAACTTTATTCCATGTCAGACACTCCATGCAGTGCGATTCCTTCTCATACATCCTTTTTTGAGGGGTATCTTTGTGGTGGAACTCAAGGTTTTATAAAGCTGTAGATTAAAAGCTAAAAAAAAGTCATTTCTAGCTGTTGAATTAATCTCCTGTTTTAATTGAATTTTATTTTTGTTTACATTCAGTTCATATCGACCAGGCTGGTCTTCACCTAAAACATTTGTGCTTAATGTATTACATAGGTGGTAAGAATGATTCTTTTTTTTTTTTTTTTTTGGTTGCTGAGCTCTGGCCAATGTCCCTTCTGCATGTTCTGTTGGCCTGTAACACTGTCACAGAGGTGGAATTCTCTGCATAAATAATTGTATTTGGAAGGCCAATGTTAACCTGACACCACTGGTTATGAGAATGTCGCACTGGATGTAAACCTTGCTAATTGGGGACCCAGGCAGTGTGTGTGCAGTGTCTCTCCAGGACCCTGTTCTAACTAATTTAACCAGCAAATATGTTTCAGGGGTTTAAATGAGAGCTGAATTGTTGTGTGTGATTATGGATAAAATCACTGCTGGTGCAGGAGTGAAGGTACCTTCCTCTTAAATCCAATGAAATCGTGGCAGGTGCTTTAGCAATGAGGTAATGGCTTCTGGAAAATCCACCCAGCAACAACCTTGGGGCTGTGAAGAGCTTCTGTCTCAAGAGTTCACTGGGAATTTTAGCAGAGAAACAGTATCAGGAGTTTTGGTGGATGATAAGTGCAGAAAACTGCTGGAAGTGGCAGTGGGATTGCAGGGGGGTTTGCTTTGTTTGGGGTTTTTTTTAGAAACAAGGACTTAGGTGTACTAATCTAGTGAGAGATGTCACTCTAGTTAGGAGATCACTAAAATAATTTATGAAACTGTAGCTGGTTGCTCTTTCCATTGTCTTAATTTAAGCTCTGTGGTGGAGTGTCCACTTCAGGACTGGACTTTACCTTCAGGCCTTCTCCTGAAAAACTGAAATTTGTCTTTCTGCTTTTTCATAATGTAATAGTCAGCTCTCTCAAATTATATGTTAAATCATTTTAACTGAAACATACTTCTCTGTAAATGCAGGGAAAAAAAATATATAATTTGCAGACAAGTATCATCATACCCTTTCCAAAAGAAGAAAACAATCCTGTAGTGCCAAAAAAGATAACTGTGATCAGTGTTTAAAGTGGTGTTGGGTGTTCTTTAATGTATCTCCCCAGCTGCATTGTCCTGTCCTTTCTTAACAGTCCCCTAATGGGAATATTCCAGGGTATCTACTGTAGCTGGGCTGGACTTCAACACTCTCTTGAATAGAGAACTGCCTTGGATACAAAATTATCTTGCTTTTGCTTTTTGTTTTCTGGCTTCCTAAAATTGTAACTAAAAGAGAGGAAAGAACATCCCAGTCTTTGTCCTTCGCTTTCTCACACTGATAAATGCTGAGATCTGATCAAAAACTCGTAAATTTTAAAAATTTGTTGATCTCTGGCCTCAGTGTTTATTAAAATTCCCATCCTTCAGGTTTTCCTTAGTGAGAGCTGACTTGAGTGGAGTGATAGTCTGGGGAGAGCTTGTTTGTTTTTGCCACCCAAACATTTATCATGTGAATTTTTGATGCTCTTAAGGAATGTGCTGGTTCATGCTTTATTTATCTGCTCTTGGAACAACTGTTATCTTTTTTCTAACTCCTTCAAGGACAGTATTCACTTGAACCCAAGGTCTTCTTGAGCGGAGTTTGGTTTTATTTTTGTTTAATGACTGGTTGGCCTTTCTTCTCCACATTTTAGAGTCAGTTAGCTTGAAAATTTCTTTCTGGGGGAGGTCCTGAGTTGCCTTTGTCACTGTTGCATAAAGTATACATAATTTTGCATCTTCTGGGGCACGGTTTGACTGAAGCAGTGCTCTGAGGTCTGGGTGGGCCTTTGCTGGCTTGTATTGAGTGTTGAAGGGAATTGGTGATTTATCCATTTTCTATTTCTCCTGGCTGTATGGGATCAGTTTACTTCATGTAGGACTGGAGAGACAACAGTACACATTCAGTATTTGTGTGTCCCAAAATGAGCTGATCTTGGTAAAATCCTAAAGGTGATACATTTACATCATCTTTTCTGAGCAGAAAAGCATTGTTTGACGTTTGTTTGGGATGATGAACGAAAGGATGCAATATTTTTATTTCTAGAGAAAGCATATCTAAAAGATGTGAGAATTTGTTCTGCCAGAACCTTTTTTTTTTTTTTTTTTTTCCATTCAGGGAATGTTTTTGGGTAAAAGTGCAAGTTAGTCTTGAGGTGGTTGTGTAATAAATGGAAGGTTTGAAGAACGTGACAATTTACTACCTTTGTGCTTGCGTTGGTTGATCACTCTCTGCTCCCCCTCCCTTTTATTCTTTGAGTTTATTGTGAGATTTAGTCTTTTTAAAGGTTTGATGGCATCCTGTGACAATAGGTGACAATAGGTGTTGAAATGATTTCTCAAATAAGTGTTCTTGCTATGGATGAAATCAGTTTTAAAATCAGCTGTTACTTGGGAGGGACTCCAATGAAATAACCCTTGATTTGCAGAGAATTCATTTCATCTTAGAACCACTGGACAAAGCCCAAAACCACATTGAAAAGGACAAATATGGTGTTTGGAGCCTAAAAACAACAAGTTGTCTTTATTCACAAATTCCACAAACCCATTTTTCTACGTTTTCATCTCCCCCAGAAGTGACTTTGGTGGTTGTTCGTGGACAAAATGCAGGATGTTACTTCCATGAAATGATAGTAATTCTTCACTTAAATGAAGGAAATACCAGAGTAGTATATAAAAAACAGGGGCAGGAGTTGAGCAGAGCAATTTTAATCGTACCAGTTAGGTCTGTGGAGAATTAGCTAATGCATGTTCAAAGAAGACATCTAATTGCATCAACATTGTCTTAAGCTCTGGAGGGAAAGGTCAGCAAATGGTTGTTTATTTTATGCTGTCTCTGAAATTTAGTAATACATTATTCCTAACATTTCCTTTTCTCAATTCAGTTCAGTGGAAAGTGTTCTGAAAACACTCGTGAAGAGCTGCAGACCGTAAGTGTTCGTTTCATGACTTTCTTTTTTTAATATTAGTTTAGGAAGGAGGGGAAGAGTGTTAAAAAGACCCCACTCTACCTCTCATTGGTTGGCTGCTGTTTAAAAGTTTGGGGTGGAGGGTAGAGACTTTTCTGGGGTTTATTTTTCTTTTTTAACAGCCTTGGTTGCAGTAATTCTGTTGTATAAAAAAATGTATCTAATATGCATTTTAAATACTGCAATGCATGCATACTTAGTGTATTTTAAAAGAAATTAAATCACCAGCGTTCCTGTAATGTTTCTATAAATGATCCTTGTGCCTGAAGTGATTTTTTTTTTTTATATTGCATCAAAAGTGAGTAATAGTTGTTTGATTTGGACCAGCCTTCAGAGTGAAATGGTTCAACAAGATAATCTTTTTAATTGGTGGTCTTAAAATGGTGCATCACAATGTCCTTGGTTTCCCTCTGTTTTGTGAAGGTTTTTGGAGGTGAGGGCTGCCTGCCTGTGGCTCCTGGGCACATGGTTTTACTCTAAAGCCAACATTTATGACAAATTGATAGCTACTTTTCAACATGATTAAAAAGAGCCAAACTTTGAAGCAGAGCCTGTGTATATTCAATGGTTTCCTTGTTTCAGGTATTTCCCAGAAGATGCCACTGCAGAAATGCTGGATGAGTGGAGGCCTTTGATGTGTCCCTTTGATGTGACCATGCAGAAGGCCATTACCTACTTTGAGCTCTTCCTGCCCACCACCCTGCCCCCTGAACTTCACCACAAGGGTTTCAAGTAGGTGTCCCTGAAGAGTGCTCTGTTCCAAATGCAAGGAATCATCTTTTGCTGGATGATTTGAAGTCACTGGTGGCTTTCAGTAGCATTTTTGGCAGTAGTTTAAGGCAGAAATACTGTCAACCTGCTTCTTTGGTAAAAGGAATCCCAGTCCCTCTTCCCTGCTGAGTAAAGCACACAGCAAATCAAACTAAATTGAATTTAGTGGAGTTTGTAAAGATGCATTTAAGTCAGTGACTGCTGGGGAGGGTTTGCATCCTTGGGCTCTGGTGAATTCAGAGAAGGAGCTAACGACACTTGTGACCACTGATCAAAAGGGACAAATTTCACAGTGCAAGGCAGAGGGAGATCAAGTGTCATTTGTTCTCATCTGGTTTTTTTGGGATGGCAGAGCTGAGGTAGATAAGGAAACTCCTGGGAAACACTGGTGTGAAAGGGAGATCAAAAAAGATTAAGAGGAGAAGAAAATAAAAAAGCCACAGAAAGCAAGGAGTGAAAGTCAATATCAAATTTGGGAATATGCTGTGGGAGGCAAATTGATAAAAGCTTATCCACGTTGATCCCTGTTCTTGCTGAATGAATTGAGGGAGAGGTGAATTCGTGCAATTGCCTGGCAAAGTGAGGGATAAATATTCAGTGAGGGAGCTGCTTTCTCAGTGTTGAAATTATTTTGCTTCTGTTTTCTTTCAGGCTTTGGTTTGATGAATTTATAGGCCTTTGGGTGTCGGTTCAAAATCTTCCGCAGTGGGAAGGAGTAAGTATTTGTTTTTCACCTACACTGGAAGAAATCCTCATTTCAATATTCCTTTGAATATTACAATACAATACAAATTACAATTTGAATATTTCAGTTACAGTGTGCTTGCAAGGAATTGAAGCCAAACGTGATATAATGGATTTTTTCCCTTCTGCTTTAACTAGTACAAGAAAGCAGAGACAATAATTTCATTATTGTTAGCAAGCAATTACTGTCTAAGTAAATGAGGCTGCAGTTGTGCTTGGTGAACAGTGCCTGATGGCCAGCTCAGGCAGCTTTTCATTCCAGCCTTGGGAATGCTGGTGTTTTCCAGACTGCCTGCTAATACTTAGAATTATGCAAAGTGCAGCTGTGATTTCTAGAAATCACACTTCTGTCCTGACTTTTAATACATCTTAGGTGGCCCCTAATTTTGAGTGGTGATGTTTCGCATTCACTTCAATGAGCTGCTGTTGACTTTGAGATACAATAAAGAACCTGTACTCCCCTTGGCCAAAAATTCCTTTGGACTGTATCTTTCAAGGCACATAGTCTGCCATGTACCTGTGTGCCCCTGCTGTGCACAGGCTCATGTGAGGAGATCCAAAGCTGGGAAATGAAAACTTCCCTCTGGAGGCAGCCCCAGGAGCAGCTCAGGTGCTGTTGGTGTCAGCTGAGCTGTGCCTTGGCTTTGCTGCAGTGAAACTTGGCCTATCCCCAGTTTTTTCCCTGCTCAGTATGAACATAAGCTCATTGGCCATCTGGCTCCTTTTACTAATCTCCTGCCTGGATACACAAGGAGAAGTTCTCCGTGTCTGAGGAGAAAGCTGATTTCCAAACCACCGTGGTCGCACATTCCATGGATCTTCTGCTTCCATCACAAATCCAGGGAGGCAGCCTTGGGCCCAGCACTTGGCAGTTGTCCAGATTGAAACGTTGGTGATGCCAAAGCTGGTTTTGAGATTCTGTGTTCTCTGATGGTTTCCCCCCCTGAAAAAATCGTAGTTCTGTCTATTCCTTCTGACAGAACTGTGACAGCCTGCATTTGAATATCATGATTTAGTTTGTTTCTGTCAAGCTGTGTAACAAATAATCATCAGCAGTCTTTCACAAGTTATCTCTGATATTTTTTTCCCTCTTCCACTGTATTCTGACAGTTTGCTTGCTTTTTTTCCCTAAGCTTTCATTTCTTGTTTGCTTTCCTGTTGTGTCTGTTTCCTAAAGTCAGGTTCATTCCATCAGACTGGGATGCAGATAATTAGACACATGGGTTCTGACTCTGCAATCCAGTTTAAGCCTCTGTATGCTGCAAGCTTTTCCTCAGCTTGCTTTGGCAGGAATTAGACTTTCTGTTTGAAGGGGAGCTGTGGAATCCATTCCTTGTGTGCATAGTAAGGATTTTTTTCAGTGGGTATTTCCTCATACCAAATGAAAAAGGCAGATCATTAAAGAAAATGTAACCCTTGTCTTTAGGCTGTGTCTGATGTCCTGAATTGAACTTGGGGGTTTTCCAAAGCTGTCATGTCCTTCAGCCTGAGAGGTGACCTGTTCCTCTGGGCTGTCTGTCTCGGAATTAGGCAGGATTATTTAAGGCCCTTCCTTTTGGCTTTGTCATTGCTTCAAAATACTGATAGAAGCATTGAGAGCCTGACAGGTCTTTCCTGATTTGGATAAGCTCCTAAAAGCAGAGTTGGTGGGTGATGTACTTTTCATCGGGGTACAAGAGTGAGATTTCATTTCCTTTTGTTTTGGTTCAGTCCTGATAACTGTCTTTCCTCAGGACATCTTCCAGTTCCCTTTTGGACTCCTGGGGCTGTCTTCTGGTGATGGAGTGTCTAATTCTTCATGGGTAGTCACAGACTGCCCTCCCAGCTGACAGCTGATGCCTGTGACCTTTACAAGCCACTGAAGGGTTTAAACCAAAGCACACAGATGTGACAGCCAGCAGCACACACTTGAGTAGGATGGACCCTGCAGGAACTAATTGTCCTAAACAGCTAAATATTGGGAAAAGCTAGATGGATGAGTTGGTGGAATTTTCTTCCATGTCTCTGTATAAATGCTATTTTAAGCCAGTGAAACACGTCTTGGTGTGGTTCTGATGGAGCAAAATCTCCCTTCTGAAGTGCTTTTAGTGCCATGGATAGCTTAAATCTTGTGTATGTGAAGTAGCTGTAGGGCTTTGCAGATTTTATTCTCAATAGATTCTAATGAATATTCCCTTTTTTTTTTTTTGTTATTTTCAGCATCTAGTCAATCTTTTTGCTCGCTTGGCCACTGACAACATTGGGTACATAGACTGGGATCCATATGTACCAAAGGTAACAGTGCTCATTTCATGATATGCCTTACTTATCTTGCTTGGTGGGTTTGGTTTTTTTAAAAGACCTTTGGATTAGAAAAATAATTTATGCCAATGTTTGATTTTCTTCCTGTCAGATTTTTACTAGGATTTTGAGGAGTTTAAATCTGCCAGTGGGAAGCAACCAAGTTGTTGTTCCAAGATTCTTAACAAATGCTTACGATGTAGGACATGCAGTCATGTGGATCACAGCCATGATGGTGAGTAACTACTTCGTAAAATGAAACAAAAATGAATGCAAAGCTTTAAATACATATTTAAGATGAATATTTGTTCTGCTCACTGCAGAATTGTGGCTTTGGGCTTCTTTGCCCAAATTAGATTGTCAAGTCCATCGTTCCACTGTCAGTGTGGAGAGGGGCTGGAAAGGTTTGTGTCACAGCTGCTGCCTGTGGCATTTGGGAAAGGAGCAAGCACCTGTTTTAGTGTGAACCTCGGCAGATGGGATGAAGAGAATTTGCTCTTCGTGCTGAGCTGAGGGTGGGATGTGATTTGCTGCTTTGATGTCTTGCTGTGGGGAGAACACACCTGTGCCTCATGCTGCTGTTACCTGTTCATTTGATCTTGGTCTGTGTGATAAAATTCTGTGGTTTATTTGTTTCAGGGTGGGCCAAGTAAGCTGGTGCAGAAGCACTTGTCTGGCTTGTTCAATGGCATTGCCTCCTTTTACCATCCCTCAAATAATGGGCGCTGGCTGGTGAGTTGGGTGGTTTGGGTGTCAGGACAAGAACTTTGGCTGGGATTTCAACCTGTCAGCCCTGTGTGCTCCAGATTGTCTGTTGATGTGTGGTGCTTGGAGCCTTGGATTATCAAGATCCACGACTGCACTGTCACTCAAACCATACTCCTATCCTCGTGTCAGTGCAGAGATCCAAAACAAGACATCTAATTCAGAGATAGCCAGGAGGAGGAAATTGGCATCTGAAATGAGGCTGACACACACCATCAGTATTACCTGTGTGATGTCGCTTTTTTCTTACTGCCTTCAAGTTATGGAAATCTAGGATGGGCCTTGGAGCAACTTAGTCTAGTGGAAGGTGTCCCTGCCCATGGCAGGGGGTTGGAACTGGATGAGCTTTGAGGTCCCTTCCAACCCAAACTATTCTGTGATTCTATTACACAAAGCAAAAAGGATTTTTAATGCATTGTGTGGTTTGAAACATAATTTTTGATGGTGTAGCTAGAGGAATCTTCTATTAGAGAATGTAAGAATCTCCCTGTGCTAGCTGGTGGAAAATAGATTAAAACAGCTGGGCTGGTCACAGCAGTGCCCAGGGAGATGGCTTTTCTTGAACAGGGTATTTGCTTACGTGTGAGCGTGCAGGGAATGCTCCCAAAGGTGTCCTAATTACGTAAATAATCTTGATTCTTGGCTGTATAATTTTTATGTGATTTTCATGACTTTTTAAATCATAAGGGACAGTGCTGGCAGCACAATTACTGATATTTTGGGAAACAAAGTTTAGCGACTAATTGTGAGCATCATATTTTAGAGCTCTTCTGAGCATTCCTTTATTGAGGTTCTGTAATTCCAAAATCTCGCCTTAATCGTTTTTTTTGTTGTGCCCTGAGCAGCTGGGGTTGTGCTGCTGCCAAGCCACTGACCATCATTTCTGATCTGTTCCCAGAACAAACTGATGAAGCTTCTCCAGAGGTTGCCCAGTGGTGTGGTGAGGAGGCTGCACCGCGAGCGCTACAAGAAGGTGACCTGGTTAACTCCCGTCCCTGAGAGCCACAAGCTGACGGACCAGGACGTGACAGACTTTGTGCAGTGCATCATCCAGCCTGTTCTCCTGGCAATGTTCAGCAAAACTGGAAGCCTGGAGGCTGCCCAAGCCCTGCAGAACCTTGCACTGATGCGTCCTGAATTAGTAATTCCACCTGTACTTGAGAAGTAAGTTTTGGAGGAGCGTTGCAACATCCGTGTGCTCTTCCCAGGAAATAAATAGGAAAAGCAGTCGTATTAAATAAGGAATGAATTGCTTGCTGTGAATGAATGCCTGCAGTGAGAGGAGCTGCTGGTACACCCTCCTGAGCTATCACCTTAGTCAGAATGGGAGCAAGGGAGAACTTGATTTTTGAATTCATTTGGTTTGTTTTGTTGCTTGTTTGGGTTGGTTTTTTTAAACACCTGGCAAGTGGCATAGTTCTGGGAGCTGTTGACAGCTCCTGTGCTTTAGGGTAGGCAGTCCTCAGGTGGCTTGCATTTCTGGGAGTATTTTGTATCAGATAGTGGGTGGATCAGTTGAAAAAGCAACTTTGCATCCTTTTTTCATAAGCCACCTGGTAGGTTCCAGATACACAGGGTGGTTGTGTCGCAATAAAGATATATTTTACATTTCTGTTTGGTTCAGAGCATGTTACAGGTTGTTTAAAACCACTGGCATTGCTGACTTTGTAATTGCCAGACCTTGTGCCCCACGGAAATATTTGATTTTTACTATTTCTAGTGCCTTGATGCCTGAAATTCCCAAAGAAAAATGGTGCTCCTTCCTGCTCCACTGAAAGCTTTCCTCCTAGTCCCCATCTATGTTCCCTATGCAGCCTTTTATATCTTAACAAAACAATAGAGGAGTGAGTTTGATTGAAGAGCCCTTCCCGTGTTCCACGCCTCCCTGACTCAGCTGTTTGTATAAACTTGATAAATCCACTCTTGCAGAAAACATCCCAAGCCCAGCAGTTCCAAGCAGGACAGCAGTGCTGGGTAGGGCTGTTTTGAGCTCTGTTGCTCAAGCCATGGCTGGAATGTTTGCCTTGGCTGCAGTTCCAGGTTATCTGGGTGACGTAGGGCAGGGGGAGCGCTGTGACTCCTGTCTGAGCTGGAGGCTCTTGGTAGCAGCAGGAAGTGGTGTGATGCAGTTTGCTTAAAAAGTGTTAAGTGTTTGGAAAAAAAATGGTTTAAAAATCACAGGAACTTCCCAGGTTTTGATAAAGAGGTCTGGACTTCAATGTAACATGAAGAGGTCCTCTCTCTGTCTAGAGGCAGTCAAGACACGTTTTCATGTTTGCCACGAGAACCACAGAGCTGGCATTGCCTCCAAGTCCAAACAGGGACATCATGGTAGCTTTGGATGCTGGAGCACAGGCAGTTCTTAATTCCTGTGCTGCTGCTGCTCAGAAGGTCTTTAATCATGAACTGGTGGTGGATAGCAGTGATCAAATGGAAGGAGCATGGTAACAAAACAACATTAAATCTTTCGCAAAATGATGAGAAAACAATTTTGGAAATGTTATATTTTTTTTTGTATTGCATGCAGAAAATGCCATGTGCAGTCCACTTCTATTTTCTTTGAAGGCTTTAGAATCATTACTGTTGCCAATCTGACTGCCTCCCATTTTACAGAACATATCCTGCACTTGAGACCCTGACAGAGCCTCATCAGCTGACAGCCACCCTGAGCTGTGTCATTGGGGTGGCTCGGAGCCTGGTGTCTGGGGGAAAGTGGTTTCCTGAGGGTCCCACACACATGCTACCTCTGCTGATGAGAGCCTTGCCTGGGGTGGACCCAAATGACTTCAGCAAGTGCATGGTGAGTGTACAAATATTGCCCTTTTTTTTGAGAAAATAACCAGCCAACTAACTAGTACTATATATATAAATATTTTTATATTTCTCTGAAAGCAGGTAACTCCTGCTTTCAGACTCCAGAATTTATCAGCCTTTTTTTTTTTCTGCACAAATTTTATTCTTAAAAATTCAGTATTGCAAGCTTCTTTGATTCATTTAACAGTGCAAAGTGGTTGTGATAAGCATTGTACTGATTTTTTGGGCTCTTCTGATAAACAGGATTAAATAGCTGCTCCACAGCTCCTAGAAAATATTCCTAGTCCTTTAAGATCAAAAGGAAACCCTTTATCACTAGGTTTCATTACGTTAAATTATAAGTCCATGTTTTTCAGAAATTCATATTAATTGACTTAAAACAATGTAAATATTGGGATTTTGTAGCTTTAGAGTTCAGCACAGAATAATGGCTATGTTACTCAGAAAATGAAGACTATTTTTACAGTGCTGCCTGTTAGGTTTTATATATGAAATCTGAAATAGCTGTTGAAGTTTTAGGGTGGAAGAATTGAGCTCTGGATTTATTTGATTTTTTTAGTATAATTTTCTTTAGATCCTATACCTTAACTGTAAAAGCTTTTTATTATGTAGGTACAATAACATTCATTAAAGAGCTGTTTGTACCTCTCAACAGATTACATTCCAGTTCATTGCAACATTTTCTACTCTGGTGCCTTTAGTAGATTGTTCATCTGTATTGCAAGAAAGAGATGATCTTTCAGAGGTAAGAGTGCTGGCTTGGTATAAAAACAAAGCTGTAACTTGGTTTTCAATTTAATTTCTAGAAAAAGATACAAAGGTATATGCAAGGATATGAATTCCTGTTTGTTTCTATCAGAGGAGCTGATACCAGTGTGCAAATAGGCTTTAGCAATTAGTCACAGCTTGTGGTAGAGAATGTTAAATTCAGGCAATCTAATGTTTTAATGTCAAAACTAAATTGCTCAGAGCCCTGTGTGTGGTGTCTTTTGACTCGGAGTTCTCCCTACCTTGAGGAGGATGTTGGACTCTGTAGTTATTTTAAACAGTGCATTAGATGGGTTTTTTCATAATTTTTCAGGGCTGCTTTCTTCCTAAAGAAACCCCTGCTCCTCTTTGAAGTCCTGCTCCCCTTCCCTGATTGAGATTCTATTGCTCTCCCTCCAGATACTCATTAATCTCTTCCAGTCAAGAGATCGTAACAGCATTAGACAGCGAGCCTTATCCCCCGTTCCACCACACCTGTTTGCTCCTGGGACACTTTGTAGCTCAGAGGGCTGCAGGTTGCCCAGATTAAAAGGTGAATTTCATTGCTCCAGAGCTGCAGCACTCAAAAGTGAAGAGGAGTTTGTTCAGAGAATATTTAATGTAATTCTGCCAGGAGAGCAGGTCTGGCAGCGCCCCTGGCACTCGCTGACCTCCTGCTGCAAAGGAGGATCAGTGGTGAGGCCAAAGGTTGTATCCATGGAGGCAGACCTGATTTCACCAGAGAGGTTATTTGGATACACATTCAGGCCAGGAAATTGGGACAGGATGGTGTCAGGAACATGTAATAACTGTTTCATGGAGCACTTGAGTCTGTATGGTGGGAAATGCACTGGAGGGTGTTCTCACTTGGACCTTGGAAGTAGTTAATGTAGGAAATAAACTTTGTTCACTTAGTAAAAGCCAATATTGTGTGTTTCCTTTGTGTTGGAAAACTGTAGGTGGAGAGAGAATTGTGCTCTGCATCTGCTGAATTTGAGGATTTTGTGCTGCAGTTTATGGATAGGTGAGTGAGCTAAGGAGAGGGGAAAGCTTGGCATGAGGAACTTTATCAAACTTTCCAGTTTCACTTACTAACCCTGCACTTCCTGGGTTTATTTGTGTAGATGTTTTGGACTTATAGAGAGCAGCACATTAGAACAAACCAGAGAGGAGACTGAAACAGAGAAAATGACTCATTTGGAGAGTCTGGTGGAACTGGGTCTCTCTTCTACTTTCAGTACAATCCTTACCCAGTGTTCAAAGGATATCTTTAAGGTACGTAGAACACAGGCTTTTCATCTCTTTTAGGAAACTGAATTTTGAGTTGACAGCAGCTGGTGCATTCAGATTCTTCCTTCATGAATGTGAACTTCCACATTTAACCAAGGAAAGGGCTGAGGGGGCAGTTTGAATTCTTGTCAGTTTGGTTCATGATTTTATCTACATCCCTACAGAGCTCTTGTGCAAACTGATGATAAACACAAGAAGAAATCATTCCAGCAGTTTATTTTAGCCCTGTATCAGTTTAGGTTGTGGATTTTCGTGTCTTGATAATGCTGACCCACTCAAGTCCCTGCTTTCCTTTTCTCTCCCTCTTTTCTGTCACTTCCTCAGCTGGGCCGAAGAGGCTCCACAAGGAGCTGTGTGGTTAATGGGATCAGAAAAATTACCTGGATTAAAATAACTCGGAGGGAGAGGGTGGAGAATCCGCGTTATTACGTGAACAGCTTCTTTCCCTGTAGTTTGGGTTACCATATTTCTGTTTAAATAAATACATACTGGGAGATGCCAGGTTTTGTACATTTTGAACATTGGCACTTGGGCATGATTTTTGTTTGGAATCTTTTGGTAAATGCAAGTCTTAAGTTAATTCTTCGTAGTCATTAAGTATTTAATTTCTGTTTTTCCTGTTCGTCCATTATTAAAGTATTCATGGGATCTGCATTTTATGTAGTTGAGCTTGCCTTGCAAGGTGCTGGATGGAAATAATCTGCTTTAAATCTGCTTAAATAGTTGCAACTTAATTCCCTATTTATTTGTTAACTAAGGGATGTCTTGGCTTTCCTTCGCTGTGACATGTGAAATAAGTTTTCCTGTCATCAGCCTGTGACTTATTCCTGGAAAACATTTTCTGTGTAGTTTTTCAGAATCACCCTAAACTTATATTAGTCATCAAGAGTTATCCACCTCCTCCCTTCCCAAAGAGAACATTTCAGGCTTTCACAGAGCTGCTTTCTCTGTCTCTCTATTCTGACTTTTTTTTTCCCATGTTAATTGTGGGTTTCTGGTTTAAAAGAACACAGGGTTATGTAGATATGGTACTTTCTGTGTAACATCAAACATTTTGGGATATCTAATTTGTTTTGTTTTCTTTTTAAAAAATAATCTCCATCTTTTTGTCCTTGATTTAGGTTGCCTTGGAGAAGGTTTTTAACTTTGCTGTTTCAAATATATTTGAGACAAGAGTTGCTGGTCGAATGGTTGCCGATATGTGCCGAGCTGCAGTAAAAGTGAGAGAAAATCCTCTTTACTCCCTCTTTAAAAAAGAAAATAGCTAATGATGCTGCTTTTTCCTGTGTAATATCTATACTTTTTTAATGTAAATACAGGTGGCTCTTAATATTAAGTCTTCTAAAATTGGCTGGTTGCATATAGCAATATTTCAGGAGGTTAATTCATGCGGTCTTTATCGTGCATTTATGTTAAATTTAGGTTTTATTGACTGAGAATCATGAAGTTGGGCTGGCTGTAGGTTGAATTGGAGTTGGGATGCAATCTAGTCTTAGCTGTTTATCACTGTGTGTGCTGAGATCCCTCAGATATTTTGTTTTAAAATGGACTTTTCGTGGTGCTGTTTGCAGTGCCGCCCCGAGGAGTCCTTGAAGCTTTTTGTACCACATTGCTGCAACGTCATAACTCACCTCACAGGCAGTAAGTTTCTAACATTTCCAGTTTTACTGGCTTGCTTTTGGGTTGGTTTTTGTTAAGCATGAAAAGACTATCTAAAACTTATGGGTGTTTTCCACAAGTTAATTTCCACAATGGACAAATCCATTATTCTCTCTAAAAAGACCAAAGCAACAGCTGTGTCATTCCAAGGCCAAAATCTGTCAGGATGCAAGACCACAATTCCTTAAAAATGTGGCAGTTGGAAATGTCTCCAGGCATTCCTCAATTTCAGGATGGTACATTGGCTAAAAGTGACTTCCAGCTGGACATGGGTGCAGTGTGAGTTGGAGGGTTGGGAGTCAGATTTTGGCATCTGGATTCTGATGCAGCTTGTTTGGAAAACCTGGCTACAGTGTGGTGACAGCAGTGCTTATCCCTTGTTCCTCTAGATGATGATGTATTACATGATGAAGAACTAGATAAGGAGCTGCTCTGGAATCTTCAGCTTTTATCAGAGGTATTCCCAAAAATGTTCTTCCCACGCTTGTGTGTCACTGCATCCTGCTTAATGCCCCTGAAAGGAGAAAAAAACCCCAACAATTTCTGTTAAAGCAATGTAAATGTTGTATGAATGGCACTGGAGAGCTTCTGGTTTTTACCTAGCTGCGAATGCAACATGAGTGGCTGTTGTTTGGAGCAAATAAACACAGTGTTGCATGTGGAATGAAATAAAAGCAATTATTGAGGGGGAGTGAAAGAAGAGGGATCAATGCAGGGAGAAACATAAGAAGCTTTCAGTAACTAGGAATATTTTAAAATTAATATAAGAAAATACAGGAGTATTGCTAGAAAATTCAGGATGGGGCCAGGCAGATGGCATCACTGAAACTTTTCCAGCAGCTGTGGAAGCATCAGTTTGTGTGTAAATCCAGTGGGAGCTGGAGAATGGAGCCTGGCCCAGCTGGGCTGAGCAGTGTGACCCTGTCCAGCCCTGCAGGACCAGCCTGATGTTTGCAATGTCTCTCTGTGCCCCCAGATCACTCGAGTGGATGGCAAGAAGCTGCTACTGTACAGGGAGCAGTTTGGGAAGATACTGCAGCGCACCCTACACTTAACCTGTAAGCAGGGTTACATTCTGTCTTGTAACCTACTGCACCATCTTCTTCGTTCTGCTACACTTATCTACCCCACAGAGTACTGCAGTGTGCCAGGTGGCTTTGACAAGCCTCTTTCTGAATACTTTCCTATCAAGGCAAGGATTTTCATTTCTTTAGGATTAGAGGATTTGACTTTTTTTTGTTTGTTTTCTGTTGAAAAAAAGCAGTCGTACGCTCGATGGTTTTATTTGGAGATTTCTGGACAGTGGTAGCAGCAATGGAAAGCGATGCTTTGGGCTTTGAAATGTAGAGCAAGTGACAATTAATTTAAAGTATGTTGATAGCAAAAAATGAATACTGACTGTTGTTGGAGTAGTTTTATAGTTTTGAGTGTTTTCATAGGTTTGTGATGTGTGTTTTTTACCATGATTGCATGACTACAGTAAGTTAATATGCAGCAAGGAGATGTGGTGTTTTACAGGTCAGCAGAATGACAAATAATGATTCTACCATGAGCTTGAGATAAAATGAAAGCAGAAGTGGCAATATTAAAAGTTACTGAAACTGTCAGAAGTCATGTGCTGCTCTGCTGTTAAGACTTTGAGGTCAATTTATCAATATCCCAGTTTAAAGGCAGCAGTTTTCAGCTGACCTGTTTCAATATACAACTGCATTTTGCTGAAAACTGTTTTTACATAATTGTCAATTGCAGATGTTAGTCCAGTTTTGTTACTGATGGAGACATCCATTTGGGCCAGTTAATCATTTAAAAATGAACAAAAATACCCTAAATGCCAAACACCAAAAACCCCCAACAAAACCAAACAAATTGACAACCCCCCCAAAAAACAGCAATTACAAAATTATTTTAAATTCCTCCTCTGAAACTGAAAAAAATCACAATGACTTTGCTGTTCTCTATGGGAGTATGAAAAGTCTGAGTTGTACTTAAGAATGTGTCTGAATTTATATCCAGACAAAGGAGTAATTAAGTTATATTTCAATTAGACCAGTGCAGTCCTTTTCCTTTTAGTGTTTTCAGATATGTGTTATTTTCTAGGTATGTGCAGACATATATAGGATTGGGAATTCTGTTTGATTTTGTGGTGGTGGTGTTTTTCCTGAAATTGTCAAGATAACTACTTTATAGTAGTAGTTAGCTCACATGTGTTTGGGGTTTTTTAAATAACATTAAATGCTGTTTTTTTCAAAACACAATTCAAATAGCTTGATGAATGAGAAACATCTTTATTTGCTGCAGGACTGGGGTAAACCAGGTGACCTGTGGAACTTGGACATCCAGTGGCACGTTCCTTCATCAGAGGAAATAAATTTTGCTTTTTATTTGCTGGATACGTTCCTGCAGCCTGAGCTCACCAGGCTGGAGCTTTATGCACTTGGAGAGCTGGAAATGTCCAGGTAGGATGGAGAAAGGGCATGTGCCATTCCTTATCCATTCCTGGTAGTTATTGCCAGTCACACAGGCAGTACAAAAATTGAGAGGAAAATACTAGAATGTTGCACTTTGATGTTATTTTAAGATTTCCAAAGCTCCTGCTTCAGCTGAGATAGCATCAAGATTTCCCTGAAGTAACATAGGGAAGAAGTTGTTCATATTTTGCATTTTAATTTATCTTTAGACTGTAAAATAGTCACTCCTAAAGTATTCCCTCATCCTCCCCATGGAGGGAAGGAATTGTCCTGGCCTTGGGGTAAGGAGTTATTTCATAGGTTTTATCTGAGATTTAGATAAAATTCTTCAAAGCAATTTTCACATTAGTTTATCTTACCTGCACAGTTTTGAAATATAAAATCCCCCATGTTTTCCAGAAAATGAAGTTAAATACTGGGGTTTGTAAACAAATTAGGTTGTCTCAAAAAAGCCTGGCTTGATTTCCGCAGTGCTTCCTCCTGTGTTTAGAACTGATGCAGCTAAAGAAAAAACTATCATAAAACTTCACAAAAAAGATGTGGTTTGTCATTGGTGTATTTTCAAGGAATTAACAGATAAGTAACCAGGTTTTCCTCTTCATTTAAGAGATGATGTGCAGCAGTGTCTTGCCATTGTGCACAACTGCCTGATTGGCTCTGGGAACATTCTGCCTCCTCTCAAAGGGGAAAGGGTGGCTCATCTGTAAGTAACATTCATTTAATATCCAAAACATTCTCAGTGATGATGTTTCTTCATGCTGGGTTTTAGGGCTTTCTTACTGCTGTTGTCACACAACTGCTGCTAGAAGCTTGCTTTTAGGGAGCACTCATAGTAAATGGCAAGATACAGAAAATTCACTTGTCAGGAAAGGACTCAAACTCTGCTGTCCTTCCCTACGACAGGGAGCCATGTGTGTTTCAATGAGTGTGTTCACAGGTTTGACAGAGACCAAATTTCTGCCTGTTTAATGGAACTGATGAGGTTCTGTTAACTGGGAAATTAAAATTCTGGGTTCAAAGTGCCCTTACGGTGTCCCCACCTCTGACAAAGTCTGACCCAAAGGGATGCTTAATTTAAGTGTGAGAACTAAGACATTCTGTTACTAAATCCAGAAGTCTGTGTGCTACTGGCATAAAAATTAACTTGTTAAAAGGAATTAAACACCAGTGAAATGCACATACTTCATTATTTCTGTAATGTGTGGTAATATCTACTTTGTTTTTCTGCAGGGTCCCAAGTCTGGTGTCTTTGGAAGAGACAAAGCTGTACACTGGTGTTGATTATGGTAAGTACATCCCTGTCCATTCAGGTTTTCTTTCTTTTTTTTTTTTTTTTTTTTAATTTCCATCTTTTATTTTTTGTAAAAACAATGGGTTCTTTTGGAGGCCATAATTTTGATTCTTCTCTTCATAGAAATGGGTCTTTATGACCAACACCAGAGCTCTGTGTACAAAGAGTTTTATTTTCAGCAGTGATACACGAGAGCCGGATCCGCTGCAGGAATCTGGCAGGGGATGGGAGCTCTGTGTGTTCCTCAGTTCCTGTATGCTAAATGAACTGCCTGAACTTAGAAATAAAACTAATTATCAAGGCAGATAAAGGTGGTTGTGTACCTCTAAAACCCAAGCATCTGAGGTGATAAACTGATGAGAGCCGTGTCCTTAGGTATAACAAATGGTTATTTTTATAGTAGTTCATAATGCCTGTTCTGAATAGTCTGCTCTGGCTTTCCACAATAAATTGCTTTTTATGCTGTTGTATGATTAACAGAAAACGTTTTGTTTTCTTTTAGATTTATCCAGGGAGAATTACAGAGAAACAATTGCAAGGGTTACAAGAAAATTGCTGCGTAAGTTTGATCACTCCTGTAACTAAAACCATCTGTGTTATACTTCAGTGTGATTTTATAGATGAGGAAATTATATTGTTTGCCTATAATTCTGAAAGTTAAGGTTTGTAGAAACAACATTATTGCTAATTTTTAAAGCTCTTTTCTTGTCTGATGATACATTTCATTTCTCCCAATTGCAGATTACATTCTTGATAATTCAGAAGATGATACCAAGTCTTTGTTTCTAATAATAAAGGTATGCTTTACATTTGTAAAACTTAAGGCAAGATTACTTTTTTTGCAAAACAATCACTCTTATCTTCTCTTTCTTTCCACAGATTATCAGTGATGTTTTGCAGTTCCAAGGGTCTCACAAGCATGAGTTTGATTCACGATGGAAAAGCTTCAATCTAGTGAAAAAGTCAATGGAGAACAGGGTCAGTGACTTGGCTTTGTGAAGCTTTGGCTCTTGAATTGCAGATTTGACACTGAAATCTAAACCAAAGGATGCCTTTTTTTACAGCTTCAAGGAAAGAAACAACACATCAGAGCCTTGCTGATCGACAGAGTTATGCTGCAGCATGAGGTAATTCTTCCCCTTCAGTCCTCACTAATTTGCTTGAAAAGCTGCTTTGCATAGTTAGCTAAATGTCATCATAACAATATTCCTGCACTGGTGTTTTTATATGCGTGAAATGTAAAAACAATCTGTCCTTTCTTTGTGCTCCCCCTAATTCAGCTGCGAACTCTGACGATGGAAGGCTGTGAATACAAAACTTCCCACCAGGAGATGATCAGGGATCTTTTGTGTTTGTCCACGAGTTCCTATGGGCAGGTGAGGAGCAGCCACTTTGAAACTGAGGTTTATGGGGTGTTTTGCTGGTCTCTTCAAGTGATTCTACATCCTTAATCTGTTGGTCTGGCTGTTTGTTTTTCAAATTATCTTAAAAACACCTCGTTTCTTGCAACATAAAGAATCTTCTGTAACTTTGTAGCTGTTCTCATG
Organism: Poecile atricapillus; assembly: GCF_030490865.1. NCBI lineage: Eukaryota > Metazoa > Chordata > Aves > Passeriformes > Paridae > Poecile > Poecile atricapillus. Next base: position 115,643,641 of record NC_081251.1, read on the forward strand.
TAAATGCCAGAAACAAGAAGTAGATTTTTATAAATGGGCTGGGGTGTTTACAACCTTCCACAAATGATTTTGTTTCTGTGCACAAATACACGATAAAAACTTTGTGCATAAATAACTGAAATGGATGGGGGTGTTATTTTTATCTAATAAATTTTTTGTTTCAGGTCAGAAGTAAAGCTCAGCAAGCATTCTTCACAGCTCTGGGAACCTACAATTTCTGTTGCAGAGATATCATTCCCTTAGTTCTGGAATTCCTGCGTCCCGACCGGCAAGATGTCACTCAGAAGCAATTTAAAGTACTGCCTCACTAATTTGTTTTTTGTGGCTGTCTATTGAAAGTGTTTTTACATGAGAATTTTTAATGGAGGAAGTGGGATTTGCTTGTTTATCAGCATGATTGATGTTTTCATGGCTAATAGGCATGACTGGTGGAAGGAATTATTTGTATTAGATCTATTTTCAAGAGAAATACTGTGTTTAAATATGTTCCCTGTGTGCTCAGGTATTACCAAAATGTGAGTTAGCACCTATTTTTAAGTTATGGAATGGAAATTGAGAAGATGTAGTCAAGGTGAAGCAGTTGTGAATCATCTCCTCTAGCATAATTGAGAAATCAGGCAGCCAATCTGTGGATAAATTAATTGGCAGGGCTTCCAATCTCATTAAATGAGGAGGACTCGGTGCAAAATCTTGAGTAATTTGACAGTGAGGCTGAATGTTTATGGACATTTTAATGATTTGGTAGCTGCAGCTGAGTTTTTATTCTGTGTGGGTGCATGCATATGTCGATATCACGGATGAGCCCAGCTTTAACCTTCCCAAACTCCATCTTCCATTCCACAGGGTGCCTTATATTGTCTCCTTGGGAATCACAGCGGGGTGTGCTTGGCCAATCTGCACGACTGGGATTGTATAGCACAGACGTGGCCAGCAATTGTCTCTTCTGGGCTTAGCAAAGCCATGTCCTTGGAAAAACCATCCATAGTCAGACTCTTTGATGACCTAGCAGAGAAAATCCATCGGCAGTACGAGACCATTGGGCTGGATTTTGCAGTGAGTGATCAGTTCCTTGGTGTTCAGCCTTGTCTGTGTGGACAAGGAAATTCTGTACTCTGCAGAGTTCCAAAGCAGAGACATTAAAAACTTGTAAGTTCAAGTCCCAAATCTTTGCACTGTCCATCAACAGGTTCCAGAGAAATGCATGGAGGTGGCTGTTCTGCTGCAGAAGTCAGGACAGGAAAGTTCAGAGTTCCCAGCTCTGGGATCAGAGGAAATTCAGTTGGGAATTCAGCGACAGAAGGAGAAGAACGCTGAGGCTGTGAGGTGAGTTCAGTTTCTTGAACTGCTCATTAAATATCCTCATCCAAAGCAGCTAAACTGAGAAATCCAGAATATCCAAGGATTGTTGGGCTGCATCTTCTCTGCACTTCTATTTCCTCTTTGCCTCTTCCTTTTCACCTTCACACACTTTTTGTTGAGGAACTTTTTCTGGTTTTCAATGGATCTCTCAGTACCATGTGGTTGATAACTCCCTCTCTTTCTCTCAGGAATTATGAAAATTTGGTCAACATGCTACTGGACTGTGTGGAACAGAGAAATCTGTAAGTCCCCCTTTTTTGTGCAAGAAAGGTTTTTTTTCAGGGTGGATTGGAATTAGTTGCATTGATCAGTATTCAGGAGGACAGTTACCATGGTCTTGGATTTATTTGCACTGGGAGCTTGATTTGTTAATACAAGGCATCATCACATCTTGGAGTTAAGCTTTTTCCTTAATCTGGCCTGTTGCTGAGGTTTTTAATATGTTTTTTTTAATTAAGAAAGCTCTGGTGCTGTCTGTAACACTGACATCAGAATAGATTCTAATTGTTTCCATAATATTTGTGTTAAAAAACTTTTAAAAGAATATCCCTGTAGGTATTTTGCACCACTTATTTTGTATTTTCACACCTTTGTGTTCCCAGAACACCGGTTTCCCAAAATGAGTTAAGCTCATTGATTACAGCAGTGCCATTAATTTATGTATTTACATAATTTTAATACATGTAATAATTTCTGAGTAAAACCAGTACATAAACTTTGGTGTTTACACTCTGCTTTGAATATTTGGGTTTTTTCAGGCCCTGGAAGTTTGAACACATAAGCATTGGCTTCCTGTCCCTGCTCCTGAGGGATGACAGGATCCTGCCCGCCCGTGCCATAAAATTCTTTGTGCAGTGTCTCAACCACGATGCCATTGTGGTTCGGAAGGTGAGCCCAGGAGAAGGATTTCCTCTGGCTCTGCAGCTCTTTGGGCTTTACATCAGGTTCTCACAGGGTTTTTTGGTGGGATAAAGCACAAAAACTGAGGTGGAACTCCGTCCTCCCCCTCCCAGCCACTCACGTGTACAAAACTTCCAATCCAAGAAATGGCAGTCTTGGCAGCGCTGTAGCGTGACATGTGTAAATCTGTAAACTGTGAAGATGTGGGATGGGCTGAGTCCTTGTTTATTTCAGAGTTCTTTTGCAGAATTTCTTTTGCAGATGGCTGCTTTTCCCACCTGCAGTTTGTTATTTGAAGGGAGCCATCGATGTGTTTAGTTTGTTCTGTTGCTGCCTCAGTGAGGTTCAAAACAAACCATCCTTTCCCCACCAAAAAATTATTGAAATGATATTAAATTCAAATTATTAAAACAAAGTTATTATTGTGGGTTTTCTGGCCTATAACATAATTCATTTCCTGTATCCCCTGAAGGAACCATGTTTATTTCCTTATGGGTTGACTCCAGTTTTCACTGGCTTTTTAGGGATGATGAGCCACATCCTTCTGAGGGAAATGTGTGGAATGAATACATTAATACCCATTTTTTACTTTTCTTTAGGTGGCCATCTCAGCTGTGGCTGGGATTCTTAAACAGCTTAAGAGAACACACAAGAAAGTGCCCATCTGCCCTTACGAAATAAGTACGCTTAATTTAATAATATTATTAAAATACATTTATATAATATTATTTTAATAATATTATTTATAATATATGTTATGTATAATATATAATAATATTATTTTAAATAATATTATTAAAATTTATTTAATTCATTAATAATAAAAATAATAAAATAAATAATATTTATTTAATATAAGATATACCTTGCATTTATCGTAAAACGTTTTTAAAAGCTTTTCTGGTTAAATTAAACATAGAATCAAGAGGTTGTTAATGTTCTAAGCAAATAGGTAAATATGATATATAAATAAGATAAATGGTGATTTTTCAGTTTGGGGTTTTTTTTCCCCCAAAAGCCTCGTAATTTGTGAGAACAATTTGTATGTCTCCTTTTTAAATTTTATCTATTTTTATCATGTTTATACATGTTCATTTTGATTTTCCTCTTGGATCAGGTGGGAGCCTGAAGCCTTCCAGCATCCAAGCTGGTGACAGAGCAGACAACCAGTGGCTGCACTACAACAGCCAGAGCCTACCAAAGACCAAGGAAGCCTGGGAATCCTGCTGTTTTGTGGAGAAAACACACTGGGGATATTACACCTGGCCCCAGTGAGTAGCATTAGCCTTGAGGTAGAGTTGGGAGAGTCAGGAGGAAAAGTTCTGTGTGGAAATAAAATCCTGGTTTATTATGGTTTTTAATTTTTCTTATATGCATGTATTTAATTTGATTTAACAACAACAAAAAAAAAGCAATTTATTTTGTCCTTTATGCACCTTGCGTGTTTTACCATTTCTGGGTGGGTTTTGTGTTGGTTGGTTTGAGGCTTTTTTGTTTATTATTTCTTTTTTAGCCATTCTCTCTCTGTGGGCTATAGGCATAAATAGGCATAAATTCCACATGGCTGTTTGTATAGCAAAACCTGTAATAACAAACTTCATTCTGTTGTAAATTTTCTTCTTTAAATTTTGGTCTTTTGGAGTTGAGGATAAGTTTTAGTTAATATTGAGAACACAGAAGACAACAGCATAGAAAGCAGCAACATGTGCTAGTGTATTCTTGTTTTTTATTTTAACTTTCTATTACTTATCTTTTGTTTTTAACGTTCAGGACTATGACAGTTTATGCTCCAGTTGAGCAGCAACCAAAGCTTGGGCGAAGGAGAGATGAGCTGACAGAGGTAAGAGTTGCAAGTTTGTGGGGTTTTTTTATAGTACTTCTCTTTTCTTCTCTCAATATTGTCCACAGATTACTGTGGAGAACCCCACGAGATGTTTGAATTGTATTTTTCTAATTCTTATTGTGTCAGCATACCAGGAGGAGTTATTATTTTAATGTATTGCTGCTTTTCTCTCAGGAATCATGGAATAATTGTATTCATGAGCACTTTCTTTTTCCCTTTCAAATCATGATCAGAGTTGAGAACAAGGTCATTAATGACAGTGGGAAGGACTAATTTTTAGGGGTTGTGATAATTCCTGTGAAATGAAGGGAAAATGGATAACCATGGCATTTCTTTCCTTGAGAATGAAAATGAAACATGGGACTTGTAAAGATTGGGATATCACTGTGGCAAGCAAACACCTCAAAGCTAATCCTTTTTTTTTTCTTCCTGTTACAGGCAGAACAAATTATATATGATCACTTTTCTGATCCCAAGTTTGTTGAGCAGTTAATAAAATTTTTGTCTTTAGAAGACAGAAAGGGAAAGGACAAATTTAATCCTCGCAGATTTTGCCTCTTCAAGGTAAGGAGAGTTCAATCACTAAATTGCTCTCATTTTTTAGACAATTCCCAGAGCATGGAAAAGCCACAGACTGCTGGGCTCATACTGTTGCAAAACCTTGATTTTTAAAGCTGCTCTGGGTAATTCTATTAATCCTCTCTTCTGATTAACTACTTAGGGAAACATATTTAGAGTATTGCAATAGTCTGAAGGACACTGGTGCGTAATGCTCTTAAAAAAAGCAATTTCACTTTCTGCACATTCAAACTCAAGTGTTTCACAATTTTATGATGTTCTTGGGAGGACAGTGTTTTAGATAATTCCTGAAGAGCCTTTCCCCTCTTGTTTTCCAGGGCCTTTTCAGAAACTTTGATGATGCCTTTTTGCCAGTTCTTCAGCCCCACTTGGAGCAACTGGTTGCAGACTCTCATGAGAGCACCCAGAGATGTTTAGCTGAAATCATTGCTGGCCTCATAAGGGGTTCTAAACACTGGACTTTTGAGAAGGTGCTGGAGCAATATTTTCGAGTCATTCTTGGAAGTTAGAGTAATTTTGAATTATTAACCCCATTAGAAGTTGAGGTCTTGATTGCCAAACTTGGAGCATGATTCATTGCTCGGTTTGGTGCCTGTTCTTGCCAGGTGTTAGGAAAACACCCCAGTATTGAAACTGGGAACAGTTTGCTGTTAAGCAGATGGCAAAGCTGATGTGGTTTGTAACTTCCAGTAGAAATAAGTGCTTATGTCCACCTTGGGCTGCTAAATATTTATTTAATTCAGCCCTAGCTGTCCATGCCAAAAATTAATCCTGGGAGAATCAGTACAAAAATAAAGAGGGCATTTTAATCTCTGGGCTGAGTTTGAGATCCGTAAATAGCAAAATCTTGTCTCTTGTGTTTTGCTGGGCAGGTGGAAAAACTTTGGGAGCTTCTGTGTCCATTGCTTCGAACAGCTTTATCCAACATCACAGTGGAAACATACAATGACTGGGGCACCTGCATTGCTACCTCCTGTGTAAGTATCCCAATTTTTGTCTCCTAAAGCTGGATCCACTGTGGAATAACATTCCTGCAGTGAACTGGGAGTTCACCCCCCCAGCAGGGTCAGTGGTGATAGGTCACTAATAACTTGGGTCAATAATTCTTACCCATCACTCAGCAGAACTCAGTGTAGTTTGTCAGCCAAAACCCCAATTAGCAAAATTTAGGCATGGTTATTCAGATATCTCAGAAATTAAGCTAAATTCCTTCTGTTCTGATTGTATTTACCAATTAATTAAAACTGTGTGTAGTTTTATTGGGTTTTTTTTCTATTGAGGTTCATTGTGAAAACATACCGAACATTGTCCTTATTTAATAAATAAACCCAAGGGATGCAAAAAAAAATAAATCTCTGTCAAAACTTTCCTTGCTTATACTTTATTTTATACATTATTTACATTTTAAACCTCCCTCATTTACTTTACATATCTGTTCCCTGTTCTTTTCCAGGAGAGCAGAGATCCTAGGAAACTGCACTGGTTGTTTGAATTGCTGTTGGAATCTCCACTGAGTGGTGAAGGAGGATCATTTGTAGATGCCTGGTAAAATCAATTTGAACTGGTTTCTTGTGGTTGGATAGAGTAGGAAATACAGCCTGGATAAGCAGTATTGAGAGGATTCTGTACCTGGTAGGGGAGGGCAACAAATGCTTTCCAGTTAGCTTTCCCCACCCAGTGGCAGGTTCTTCATGGTAATTTTTTTTAGTATAACTACAGGATGGGAAGGTTTGGGGCTGGCAGAGCAGCAGTACTGTTGTTTCTCTGGGTAATTTTTACCCATCTTTGCTCATTGAAGGGCACTGATGCACTGACACACTTGTGCACATTCCCAAAGTCTGGAGGGGACTGGGGAAGGAGGAATGTTCTGTATGACTAAAAATGAGTTGTTCTGATTCCCAGCCGGCTTTATGTGCTGCAAGGGGGCCTTGCCCAGCAGGAGTGGAGAGTGCCAGAGCTGCTGCACAGGCTGCTCAAGTACCTGGAGCCCAAACTCACCCAGGTCTACAAGAACGTCCGAGAGAGAATAGGAAGGTCAGTGTTGTCTGCTGCAGTTCTTGTTGGGTTTTAACTCTTCATTTTATTTGGGTAGTTAGGTAGCTTGATAATTAACCTGAAAAGTATTAATGCTTGTAACAAAAATCAGATAAATAATTAACAGATTTGCTTCAGAAATTCCAGAGGACTTCTCTATATTTGTCTTTTCTTCATAGAATGTTTTGGATTGGGGGGGACCTTAAAGCTCATCCAGTCCCAGCACTTGCCATGGACAGGGGCACCTCCCCCTATCCCAGGCTGCTCCAAGCCCCATCCAGCCTGGCCTTGGGCACTGCCAGGGATCCAGGGGCAGCCCCAGCTGCTCTGAGCACCCTGTGCCAGGGCCTCACCAATTTATTGTCAGTTTATGTTTGACATCTCTGAAGCTCTTAGAAGAGACATTTGGTTTTAAATAGCTTTGAATTGAAGATGAGAGGAAATTTTCTCTAAGTATTAACCCTCAGGGGTCACCCAATCGATCTTGGATCATTTGGAGTTCACAGGTCACTGTTCTCTGGACAAGAGTTGTGCTCACTGTGTCTTCCTGCTGGCTTTGTTTGTTTTCTTAGTGTGTTGACCTACATATTCATGATAGATGTTTCCTTGCCAAACACTGCTGCAACTAAATCTCCTCGTGTCCATGAATTTACTACCCGGATACTTGAAAACCTCAAGCCCCTCATGGAAGCAGATGAAGAAATCCAGAATCATGTTATGGAAGAGAACGGAGTCGGCGAGCAAGACGAGCGAACTCAGGGCATTAAACTCTTGAAAACAAGTGAGTTAAGGAGGTCAAGGAAAGGGGGTTATTCTACCATGTGATGATTGAGGTCTGCAAATTGTGTAGCAGAATTGTTGATATTTTTCTTCTTAATCAGTGATTGTTTCTCTTTATTCAAACAGTTTTGAAGTGGTTGATGGCGAGTGCAGGGCGATCTTTCTCTACAGCTGTCACAGAGCAACTCCAGCTGTTACCTTTGTTTTTCAAGGTACATCCTTTAATTCTCCTTTATTGGTTATGTTTGATTAAAAAAGGATTGTATGAATAAACTGACACTATGTTATTTATATATATTTATAATATTCCAAGGCCAGCTTGCATGTGGCATTGAACAATCGGCCTGTGGCAGGGCAGGGGAACTGGATCACCTTTCAGGTCCCTTCCAACCCAAACCATTCCATGATTCCCTAAGGCACCTGGAGTTACTTTCTTTTGTTTCCTGACTACACAATTCTTTCTAAGCTGCTCCTGTTGTTCCTCTGATTCTTGTGTTCTTTGAAGCTGTGTCATCCAGTCTTACCTCCCTGAAATAATCCATACTTGTATGCCCAAAGTGCCCAAACATCAATAAATTACCCAACAGTAATCTATGTGACCATAAAATAAAGGTTTATTAAAGTGAAGGTGACCTTGGCAAAGCTTTGTCTCAGTTTTGGACCTGGATCTAAAATATGAAATTAATTGGGTTTGATACCAAGAGAATGGCAGTGGGGAACTAAAACCTCACCAGGATGTCTTGATTATTTACTGAGAATATTTAATGTCATATTGATTGTTTTTCCCAGCTAACCTAATCTTTCAGCATTATATTGAATGTGTTTTTCCCAGACAGCTGTCCTTTCATGAGATTACCCTTCTTTCGAGGATTTTGCTGTCACCAGTGCCTATTTATTAACAGGGCTTTCTTCCCTCCCTGCTCTTATTTAGATTGCACCCGTGGAGAATGACAACAGCTATGATGAGCTCAAAAGAGATGCTAAGATGTGTTTGTCCTTGATGTCTCAGGGTTTGCTCTATCCTCAGCAAGTGCCTTTGGTACTTCAGGTGCTAAAACAAGTGAGTGTGGTCTAAACAGCTTAAAGCTTCTTCTCATCTCATGCATCCTCTGCCTTTTATTTAAGAGTATACAATACTTACAATCCTAAGCAAATCAAATGCCGGTTTAGATCTGAAAGACTTCATTTAAAAGTGTTCTGAAACAGTTGTTGAACACTTGTTTAACATTTAAGCCAGTTGATTTTGATAAAAAGTTGAACAGCACTTTGATGTATTAACATCTGGTTCGATCGTGGATCACTGTAAATTTCCTCCTGAGCATAACAATTCAAAATCCAGTTTCAGAATGAGTCTTAGGCTAAAGAACTGCACTTGAATCTGATTTTTTTAGGGTTTTACAATATATTTCTGTTTAACAATCTACTTTTTAAGTGAAGCCTGTGAAAATTATTACCTAAATAATAACTGCCTACTTTGGAGTTAAAAGGTGCATGAAACAAAATTACTTGAATAAAACAAGAACTGACCCCAGCAGCTTTTTTTCTTAAATATTGTTCAGTTTCCATCAGGGGCCTGCTTGCTTTGACATTTTTCATGCCTTCTCACCCTGATTTATTCACTGCAGACAGCAAGAAGCAATTCTTGGCATGCCCGATACACCATCTTAACCTACCTCCAAACCATGGTGTTCTACAATCTCTTCATCTTCCTCAACAACAGTGAGGCAGTCAATGACATCAGGTGGCTGGTGATAAAACTCCTGGAAGATGAACAGCTTGAGGCAAGTGGTCCCTTCTCTGCACTGCTTTCACACCACTGGTTCTTGCCTTTGTCAAGTTTTATGGAAGAGCTGACATGTAAATTGATTCAGGAGGTATTTCTAGCTCAGCGTTCTTCCTGCTTTGAAAATGAGCTTTATAGGATTCAGTTTTTTCATATTCATGCTAGGAAGACAATTGATAATAAAATATTCCATTAGTGATTTTTTTAAAGTCCCATTGCTTCTTCTTTTGCACAGCATGGTGCATTGCTTGGAGCTTGGTTTCAGTACATGAAATAGGGTTATTATTAATTCCACTATAAATGTGCATTGGTAGAAAATTCAACATCCAATGTCAAATCCCTTCATGTGTAAAATGTGTGTAAAACCACTATTTATTACTCTATAATCTGCCTCACATCTAATCATATCATATTAATTACAAAAATACTCTTTATATTTCTGTCAAGAGCTACCTAGAACTGAGGGGCTTGCTTTAAATTGTGTGAATTTAAGTCATGTTTAAGCAAAGTGAAGAATCTTTAGTGATAACCTTCTGCCTGGCCCATCTCCCCTGCACCATCATTTGTGCAGTTGGCAAATATCAATGAAATCCTACTTTTGGATGGTTGTTTTTTTCCTTCTAGAAGAAAGATTCTGCATCACCTTGCCATCCTACAGAAGTTGTTTGTCAGAACACTCACCTCATAATCTCACACCATTTTGAAAAATACCTTTTATTCACTTGAATGCAATTTATCCAGTTACTTTAAATGTACCAAATTATCCCTCTGCACCACAGAGGTGCAAATCCAAAAAGCCTACCTGTGTTCATAACCACTCTAGATCACGCTGTTGCCATGGAAGCTTTCACTTTTCTCTGAAAAGTAATCTTGTTCTTTCTTGGTAATAACTGACAAGATGCAGTACCCTGCTGAGTAATTCTTATGTAGCTTTTGGATGTTGGATTTTTAAGATGAGAATCATTAGCTTTGACTAGGATTTAGTGTCTTTGCTCTGTAGAATTGAGGTTTTGGTTCTTGGATTTTAAGGTACTTTTATTTTCTTTCCTTATTTTGATCCAAAGGGCCAGACCTGATGATGAATGTTTTAATGAGCACAGCGCTCATGTATTGATGAGCATTTTTCATATTGCACTGTAGTTTTACAGGAATGAGAGTATTTTCTCTCTGTTTAAGTAACTCCTTGTAACTTCCACAGTTGGGTTTGGCTGCTGCTGCTGGGTGGTTTTGTTGTGATATTGTTGCACTTCTGTAGACCGTGATCAGTCCCTTCTGACCAAAAAAAAGCCCAAACCCCATAGGTGATGGGGAGATTCCTCTCGTTTTTTGTATTCTGTATTTCATCATGAGTGTGATCACTTATAAATTAAGTAGTGCCAGAGGTGGTGAGTGATCAGCTGCTTCGTAAATGATTTGAAAGGCTTTGCTTCCAGGTGCTCCTCGCAGCAAAGTGTTCCTTCTAGCTCGGGGATTAATTTAGAAATTAAAGTGGTTGTAATACAGAGAGTAGGGATGTAAATGAGCCCATCTCTCCTGGGAGCTCGCTCACTTCCCAGCCGAGCTGCTTTGTGTCTGGCTCTTGTATTAGCACATCGTGTCTCATTTAATAGCTCAGCTCTTCAGGGACTCACAAACTGATAAACAACACTGCCAGCCTCTCACCTCATCCTTCTTCACTATCAGCAAAGTAGATCACGTTCGAATAGTACCTTGTAGAAATTTAAATGGAATGGGCCGGAGTCTCAAGAGCTTATTTGAACTTCCTCTGTTTAATTATTGTAGCTCTTGCAGCTGTACTTATGGCTTTGTGAGGCTCAGAACATCGTGTTTAAGGATGTGATTTATTATTATAATCTGCTGCATTGGATTCAGAGCACTGGGAGGTGTTTGTGCTCCGCAGAGACAAATGTTCTGTTTGCAGTTACCTGTGACAGAATGTACCTACCAAAACTCTGGTGGCAGCATCTCATCCAGTTTATTTGGTTTGCAAGTTTGTAAATGTTGGGAGGCTTTTGTCAGAATGTAATTATGGAAAGTGGGAGTGAGTTTTGGAGGGACTCCCAATTTAAATACAGTTTTACACGTCAATAACTTCCTGGTTTTGGGAGATTTGAGGAGATGAGAGAAATCAGTAATAGTGATGGGTTAGTCACTTGTTTTTAAAAGCAAGGATGAGTTGTCTCTACTAGGAATTCACTAACAAGATGCTGTGGCTGATTTAAAAGCAGTGGGAAAGGAGATTTGTATTTTGAAGGGCTTGGCAATTAGATGAAAGCTAAGTTTAGTCTTGTTCTTTAGGGTTGCAGTGTTACTCTTAAGAAGAATATTTTTCCAACCTGGATTTCTGGTTTTATTCATGTAGTGCAGAGATCTGGTACTTGAGACGGAAGGAAGGAAGTCTGTCATGCTGGAGCATTACAGAACTGAGTTGTTGATCATAAAGTCTGTTTTGTTGCTTATTAATCCAGCATCTGTTCTGTCTTTCAAAGAATTCTTGTGCTATGGGTAGAACAGAATCAGCTGAGCCTCTGGAACATTCCTCCTGCCTTTTCTTGGAAAAGCTTTTCTGCTTTTGTTACAGGAAAAACTAAATGCTTTTGAATAAAGGCCACTTTAAAACTGATGTCAATACAGAGCCTGTTAGGAATTTTGTGAAGCAGGTTATTTGGTCTTGGTTAACATTTGTTTTCAAACTTTCTAAAGCTTCTCTATTGACAATGGAGTTAAATTACATTATTTGCTTGAGTAGGAAGTCACTTTATGGCAAGTTTAGTGACAGCAGTTCTGTATTACAGTAAAGCATGTTTTATTAAAGAGCCATCTAATAAACTACTGACAGCAGGATAATAATTTAAAGGCTTTTGCTGTGTAAGATTTGCTCACTTGGGTTAGTTGGGTGTGCTTAAGAGGGCAGTAATGGCATAAATAAATCAATAGTGTTCTGTCCTACCTTTGCCTAGGTGAGGGAGATGGCTGCCACCACGCTCAGCGGGCTCCTGCAGTGCAACTTCCTCACCATGGACGGGCCCATGCAGACTCACTTCGAGCAGCTCTGCAAAATGAGGCTCCCCAAGAAAAGGAAGAGGGACCTGACCTCAGTGGGGGACACAATTCCTTCAGGGGGTAAGAAAGCAGATCAGGAAGAAATCAGTCTTTTGGGTAACAAAGGCTGCCATAGAATTTAATTTGCAACATAAATGGTAAGAATACACAGCAAAGACAAATATTTTTATTATGTATTCCTGTGTTAAATTAATTTCTTACTCTTTTAGAATTAACATTAAAGAGGGTTTTCCAGTTTTCAGTTCACAGAACTAAGGATGTAGATGATGAGGGATAGCAAGTTCCTCAATAAATAAAGTCACTTGGCTGACACCACATAGTTCCACTCTTTGCCCACCTTACCTTCCATTTGTTAGCAGTATGGATTTTTTATTCTAAAAAAACAACAAACACAACCAACCAAAAAATAAACCAGAACAAAAAAACCCATAATTAACTTAATTCCCTGACTTGGAACTTTGGCTTCTGCCTAGGCATTTAATACTTCTGAGTCACAGTCATTTGACCCAGAAGTTTGGCTTTCCATATTGTCCAGCAGTTCTGGGATTTGAGAAAACACTCTGAATGCAGAAAGAGGGAACATGGAGATATTATTCATGAGTTTCTTTGAGAGAGGGAAGCTCATTTGAAATGTTTATAAAGCGTCCAGCAGTTGCAGATTGATTCCTGCTGGAGGAAGATGCAAAAAACTAAAGACAAGGGAATGAATCTGGGATTCTGAGTAAGGAAGCAGTGCCAGGGAGCTTGTTTTTAACTGAGGTGTGTTGATGGCTTGTTTTTGCAGAGCTGGTGAAGCGCCACGCCGGCGTGCTGGGGCTCAGCGCCTGCATCCTGTCCAGTCCCTACGATGTGCCCACCTGGATGCCACAGCTCCTCATGGATCTCAGTGCCCACCTCAATGATCCCCAGCCTATTGAGGTAAAAATACAGCAGTTCTCCATTCAACAGAACACAGCTGAATACCTGTGACTCATGCTTACTTCTCTTTTCCTAGAAAAGCACAGGAACCTATTAAGGAATTTAATTTCTGCTGCTTTTTACTAAATTACTCTGAATAGCTTTAAAGCATAACCTGCTTTTAAGTATTTTTTGTGGTAGAGCTGTCTTTGCTTTCATATTTAAAGCATTAAATTGAAAGCTGCAAGAACTGTATTTATAATGAGGAAGTGGGTTTTTTTCATTAAAGATGTCCCTTTTGTGCATGCCATTCTAGGAAACATCAATCTGAACCAAAACATCAGTTCTGGAATTTTTAAAATGAAGTGTTATGAGCTGCCATAGAAATAAGCTTTTAAAGAAATAGTTGCCTTTAACCCTTATTGTTTTCTCTTGTCTGTTTGGTTTCGTTGACTGTGGCTGTTTTAGCCAGAGGAGTGAGATGAAGAATTCCTTTGATGTTTTCAGACTTAAAACACCCTTTTGAAACAGCCAGGGAAAAGGCAGTGGGGAAAAGCACTTGGCTTTTATTTTGTAAGAATCTCTAAATGTTTCCCAGCTCAAAATTGTAGGTCCAGGAATCCTTTTTATAAGAATGTTGGAGACATGACCCTTGTCAAAAGACTAACCAGAACTGTGAAAATTAAAATCCTGGGCTGAATTCCCCAGAGCCCTCCTATCTCTTGGGTATGCCCCAACCCTTGGTGGTACTGAGCAGTTGTGTTTGTTGTGTCCAATGTTGGTTTTGGTGTGGAGCTGGGGTCCCTGACTGACAGAGCTCCATCCCAATTGTGCTGGCAGATGACTGTGAAGAAAACGCTGTCCAATTTCCGGAGGACCCACCACGACAACTGGCAGGAGCACAAGCAGCAGTTCACAGATGACCAGCTCCTGGTGCTCACTGACCTCCTGGTTTCACCCTGTTATTATGCATAGGTGGGTCAGCTGATGGGTTTTTCCATAAGCTTCACTCTTAGGGATTCTACTCCAGAGTCAGGAAGAATCCTTTATTAACCACAGGGGAAATGCTGCAGCCAAATGTCTGACCTTTGCCTCCTCCAGTGGTTTTATTTTGGTTAAATATTTTAAATATTGTCCCTCTTTCTGTGCATCCCCGTGCTTTGCTAAGACATTTACACTTCTTTTCTTGAATATTGATGTTCCTTTTCTCCATTTTCTGCCAGTTGGCTGCCTTTTAAATGCCTGGCAGTGCCCCTAAAGTGCTGCTTTGTACTTCTGATGCCTCTCAGGACTTTACACCACCCAGTCCAGGCTGTGACCTACATCTCAGGATGGGGAATGGCTGCTACCACCTGGTTTCCTCTTCCAAACTCTGGCTTTGCTGCCGGGGCTCTTCACACAGGCATGTCCCCAAAGAGTGAATCCATTCCTGGGGTTTCTCTTTGTTACACTACGAGATTCCCATCTCTATTGTAATGTGATGTTTCGTGACAGTATTCCAAGAGAAGCTTTAATTTATCTTTTCATATAAACAAGAGCATGGGGTGATATTTGTGTTTTGAACTCTTTCTTCTTTCTTTTCAGGTTTCTCCCGGGGAAAATGAGGATGTAGGAATTTTTCTGCGAAATAAAGGAAACTCGAAAGAAATAGATCATGTAGAGAACTTTGTGCTGGAAATCCTGATGCCTAATCAAAACCACTTTTAAATACAAACCTAGAGACCTGGTTCTATTCAAAAGAATTTCACCTCCCCAGGGAGCAGCTGGGGGAGTCCCAAGGCTGCGCCTGCAGGGCCTGATCGTGAGTCCAGGGCAAGACCCTTCTCCTTGGCCTGCATCACACATCAGTCTTGTTTCTGCTTCCTTGCACACAGTGACCTACACTGCACATCCCTCACCCCCCTCTTCTGCCCCCTGTTCCCACCATTAAGGATATGCAGAACCAGAGAGTGCCGCAAACCGGAATTTTCTCAGTGGAGCTCTCCAATTCTGCCGATGCAGCTCCTCCCCCAGTCCCTACACCACAACCCCGGGAGCCTTCCTTCCTCAGAGTTTTATTTTTCACTACTGGGATTTGAGTACCATCCAGTCCACCTCAGGGCAGCATTGCCTTTTTGTATTCTCTCCCTTGTGCAAATGTAAATAGCTGAGCTCTGTGCAGTGCAGGGGTGGCAGCATGGGCAGCTCCTGCTGCCTGGCCAGGGCTTTGGGGTGTCTTGACCACATGTGGAATAAAAAAATAAATCTATGATTCTCTGCATATTTTTAAGGAGGAAATGGGTGTTTCCATGTAATTAGAATGCACAGATAGGAAATGATGGACTGTTAGTGGTGGTTGAATTCACGGAATGAAATGTATGCACAGTGTGGAAAGGCAGTTTGTAACAGTGTATTCTCCTAAAGATTGAGCAAGCATATCTCGTTTGAAGATTGTGGAAGCTCTGTGTTTTTTTTGCCTGCAGCTTTGTTAAGAGACTGGTATCAATTGGCTGTTTAACAAGCTGTTTAATATGTGTTACATAGTTGTAAAAGACTGTATAAATTGTAGAGGCATTGCATTGACAAAACATTGTACAGTTTGCAACCTTTTACATAACACCATTGTGAGATTAATTTGTAAAGATTCATACTTAGATGTTAATACAGTAGTGGTTCTGGCTTTTGTATCAAAACAAATGCCATTCTTAGTTTTTTAAATTATTTTCTTTAACAGAATATCTCTTTTGTGTCTGAGAGGGTTTGTTTTGCTTTTCCTGTATCTCATGACTGCGTCTCATTCAGATTTTACTGCAACACGTGTGGCCATTTCTCCATGCTGACATCACATATTCTGGTGTGATCCATTCAGAGAACGTGAGGTACATGGAAATAACTCATAAACTGCTGTGTGTTTCATCTTTCATGCAAAACCCCCCAGGAGCACTGAGACCTTTGTGTGGCTCATCCCAAACTTCCAAGCACAGCAGTGCTCCTGGGGCAGTATTTAAGGAGTGTCAGCACACGGATGTAACCACTGTATAGCGTAGTGCCAAAATTATGATTTCAATTGTGTACGTAGTTTAAGACCCAATAAATGGACTGTTTGTAACTACTGCATCTTCCTGTATTTCTAAAAAGGAAATGTGTTGGTTTGAGACCGTAACTTCAGGTTTTTACAGTGATTTTGAGCTTTTGGATGAGGCCTGTGTTTGTCCTGGGATTTGGTAATGAGTTAAGGCAACATTAAGGATTAATTAAAGATCCTGTTCTAATGTCTAGGAAGTCAGCTTTTACATTTATGGAGAAATATCTTGTGCCGGGAAAACACTTGTTAACTTCTGAGAACTGGAGAAACTGGTTTTTGTTGGACAGGGTTTTGCTGATAGAATTAAATCTTCACAAGTGATGGAAAGCCTTTGCTGCAGAGGATCATCTCTAAAGGATGCTTGGCTGATGAAGTGTTGGAGCAGATATTGCATGTGCTGCTCTGCTGCTTTGTGCTGTACTTGGGAATCTCTTTCCTTAGTCAGGGTGTAGCTGGAATTGGTTGAGGATTCAGTGCATTGTAGGGAATCAAGCTCTGGTCAGGAGTGGTATTAATTCCCAACACCTTATAAATCCACAGTAAATTGCTTTATCCAAACAGATCCCCCAGTAAATACAGCACAATATTCAAAACACATTTCTATAGGATAAAAGACACCTGTGAGTTGAGTGCTGGTTGAGTTTTGGTGAGGGAAGGGTTGTTAGTCTCTTGTCCTGAAAATGCAGGAATAATTTTTTACCACCAGATACCTCAACTCCATTACTGGATTTATCCTCTAACTTTCCCCAAGCAACACCCACATCTTGAATTCTGAACTTCCATCACTGATGTCTTATACTGTCTCTTCCCTGAAGCTTTCAAGATAAACCAACTGCAGTACCTCAGTCTGGAGAGGGAGAGATTTCTAGCATGAGAAGAGAATTTTTCCCCTTGGAACAGGAAAGGAAATGGAAAAATATCTTGAGGATAGTTTGATAGCCTCAACATCCTTAATGACCACCTGTCAGACTGCACAGACAACCTGTGACCATCATGGGGAAGCACCAAAGGAAGGCAGAAATGTAAGGCAAAATTTGGGATGTCTGGGAAGTATTTTGGTTTGTTGAGGTTGGGCTTTTTTTGTTGGG
Organism: Poecile atricapillus; assembly: GCF_030490865.1. Taxonomy (NCBI): domain Eukaryota; kingdom Metazoa; phylum Chordata; class Aves; order Passeriformes; family Paridae; genus Poecile; species Poecile atricapillus. The sequence goes on from NC_081251.1 coordinate 115,661,031, forward strand.
TTTTTTTGGGGTTTGATTTGGGTTTTAAGCACTCAAGTTGCCAGATACACTGGTCAGTGACTCTTGCTAGACCATTAAGTGGTGTGATCTCCCACATTTCCATCATCAGGTGGGTATATTTAATGCCTATCTTGACATGTAAGAAAATTACCAAGCAGTCAAATTAGACTTTTAACCTCTGCTTTTGGGTTGTGCCACAGTCTCAGCATTGGTGGATTGTGCTGCTAACAAGTTTGTTAGTTTTGGGGTTTTAATTAAAGAGGCAAAGGGATGAAGTTCCTTATTTGTGGCATATTATGACTGTATTCCTGTTATGTCCAGGTATCTCCCTTTCCCCCTTCTTTCCCAGGCTGCTGGGACTGCTGTGCTGGGTACACTGGATGATGTGATGATGTCTCCTGTCAGTTTTTCACAGTTAGGCATCCCCAGCATCCCACACCCTGCTCAGTCTCACACTTCCTTCCACAGCTTCAGGCTTCCTGGAATCTTGCAACACAGCCTCCAGCTCCCTTTTCCCCAGCACTCTGGAAAACACAGTAATCTGGTAAAATGCAAGGGGGAAAATAAAGCCCAGTGGCAGTAGAAGGGTTTGCTGTCCACTGACCTGGGACGATTTTAACTCTAACCCTGCTGTGAGTTACTAGCTGATGTGTTTTGCATCCTCATAGCATCCTGCAGTACCTGGAAGGCATCTTCTGGGGATTTCTAATAAAAGGAGGGAAATTTGACCTCAGCCTGCTCTAGACTTCCCAGCTGCCAGCAGGCAGAGGAATCCCTGCTCCAAGGAAGGGGTTCCAGGTGGTTAATCCAAGACAAAGTCCTCAGGGCACTGGTGCCATGGTAGTTACAGCCTGGTTTAATGTCAAACTCTGTGGAATATGTAGAATATTGCTGAGCAGATTTTGCTGCTGCAGATGGAGCTGGACACAAGCTTCCCTTGGAGAATACGAGATGCCATCATTTCTGATTGGCTTCTTAGGAAAGCCAGCAAGAAACCAAATAAATCTGTTCTAGCAATAAGTGCAGTCAGATTACAGTAAGTCCAGGTAGAAGCCCAGCTGAGCTGACCTTGAAAGTATTCTTTTGAAAGCTTTTCACTGCTGCTCTTATTTATTCTGTCCTCACTTTTATTTCTATTTTTTTTTCTGGGTTAATTTCCCCTTTTATTATTCCAGCTGCTTTCCCCTAGAACTCTTTTGTTAAAATCATAAGATACAAATCTTAGGCTGAGATGAGAGCAGATTCCAACAATTAAAAGTAATTTCCAGTAAATATCTGCAAAAGAACACTTGTCAGAAATGCCTTGGGAACATTGTTTCTCCTTATGCAGTAGGAATCCAAGACTGAAAAATGAGAAGCTTGATGGGTCTAGAGAGTACTGGATTTTTAAGGAAAGGCTTGAGTGCTGCAAAGAGTAAATGCCCTTGTACCTTGTGCAAGCTAAGTTTTGCTCTTGTGATTCCTACCTTGCAAAACACACTTTCTTCCACTGCTTTTCTCCTCCACCCAAACTTTGGCAAATCTTTTAAAACCTAAAAAGTCCTTTTTAAAAGGGACACTGGTGACAAATTTGCTGTGCCAAAGGGGCTGGGCAGGACTTTGTGCTCCCATGGAGATCCTTTTTGCCTCAGCTCATTCCCTTGAGAACAATCCCTTCTCGTTTTCTGCTGGAATGTTTAAGTCTTTCAGGCTTGAACCAGCTACACTTTCCCCTCCATTTCAAACCACAGTTAATAACTGTAGAGGGGTAAAACAACCAAACTGCATTAGGCTAACACCTTGTTACTCTTGTTGAATCCCATAATTCAGTGTCCTCTGATGTTTTTAAATGAGAAAATTCAAGGAGGGAGATCCCAGTTTGTCAATGAAAAAGCAGCTCTTACTCAGGAGGGCCAAGATTCACTCACAGATTTCAAATTAACCATGACTGGAGAACAAAAATACAAGTAAGGAAAAATATGAGACAGCCAAACTGAGAGAGGACATGATTTAAAGTCACAGGAAACCATGTTTTGGGTTTTGAACCTTCCCCCTCATGTACACAACCAGTTTTAGGATAAAACCGAGGCAAAATGCACCTGCCCATGTTGTAAAGCACTTCTGCAGCTAACTGCTGGCATTTCCCCCCAGAAAAATCCATTCCCATTGCCCCTGGGAGTGTGTTTAGCAGGGCAAGGCTCACAGGCCAGGCTGCTGTCACCTGCCAGAGGGTTATAAAAACATTGCTCTGGGGTTTAGAAAGGAATATTGAGAAATGAACAGGCACTGGGAAGCTTTCAGGTATCAAACTTGCACACTTGTGGCTATCTGGATGGTTCTACAAACCACCTGGGGTAGGGGTTGGTTATTAAAACAATAGATTAATGTATATATAATGATTTTAAGACAAGTGCATGCATAAGTCAGAAATACTGGCTCTCCTGTGTTTTCATAGGGCTTTTGTGCCTTGCTTGGCTGGATTTTGGTCTCTTCCACCTGGATTTCCAGTGCTGTGGAGGCCCCTCAGCTGTGTCTGCCTTAGAGAACGTGCACTGAGCATTTCCTCACCCTCACATCCCTGTAAGTACTTCAAAACCATCCCTTTAATGCTCAGCTCTCCATCACTACAATGTTTGTGATAGCAGTTGGCAGCTAACAGATAAATGATGCTGATTCTTTTCCCTCCTGTTGGGAACACAGAAGATGCTTGGCCTTAGATCCTGTGCTTCTGAGCGAATACAAAGGGCAGCCTGGCCCCACTGAGCTGGCTCAGGAAGGTGATGCACAAGTGCAAGCAGGGCAAGAGCAGCATGCAGAACTTTGATGTTGATGCTGAACAGGTTTTGGGTTGAGGCAGGTGTTTTGTTGGTACACAGATCCTCTGCTCTGGGGGGACCTTACCTGGAACACTGCATCCAGCTCTGGGCCCCTGTTACAGGAGGGAACTGTTAGAGCGAGTCCAGAGGAGCCACCAAGCTGATCAGAGGGATGGAGCAGCTCTGCTGTGAGGAAAGGCTGAGAGAATTTGGATTGTTCAGCCTGGAAAAGAGAAGCTTCAGGCTGACGTAACTGCAGCCTTCCAGTACCTGAAGGTAACTTAAAGGAATGATGAGGCAAGGCTATTTACAAGGGCATGTGACAGGACCAGAGAAAACGGGTTCAAACTGAAAGAGAGTTGGTTCAGATTGGGTATTAGAAAGAAATTCTTTCCTGTGAGGTTGGTGAGGCCCTGCTCAGGGAAGCTGTGGCTACCTTGGGAGTGTCCATGGCCAGGCTGGAGGGGCCTTGCAGCAACCTGGGCAAATGAAAGGTGTCCCTGCCCATAGCAGGGAGAGGAACGAGATGGTCTTGCCGTCCCCTTCCATGATGCTCTAGACCACATTCGCCGCTGCTCCACCCGCTCGCATCGGCGCTGCTCGCCGAGCTGGAGCGGTGAGGATACAGCGCCAGCGGGGCTTTGGGGAGCTCGGTGCCGCCTCCCCGAGGCCCGCCCGTCCGCGCGGCTCTGTCCCCGCGGCTCCGTCCCCGCGGCTCAGTCCCCGCCGCGGCGGAGGGAGCGCACCGGAGCGGGGAGGGGCTGGGCCGGCCGCCATGGCGGGGCGGGCGGCGCTGAGGCGGCGGTGAAGGGGCCGGGCGGGAGCCCTGAGGCGGCGATGAGGGGGCGGTGAAGAGGGAAGGCGGGAGCCCCGCGGCGGCGATGAACGGGCTGTGAAGGGGCCGGGCGGCGATGAGCGGGCTGTGAAGGGGCCGGGCGGCGATGAACGGGCTGTGAAGGGGCCGGGCGGTGATGAGCGGGCTGTGAAGGGACACAGGCGGCGATGAGCGGGCTGTGAAGGGGGCCGGGCGGCGATGAGCGGGCTGTGACGGGGCCCGGGCGGCGATGAACGGGTCAGGGCGGCTGCCGGCCGGGCCCGCGGAGCAGCTGGGCACGAACGGCAGCGGCCCCGCGGAGCTGCGGGAGGGCACCCACGCCGCCACGCTGGCCGCCTGCGCCTCCCTGCTGGCCCTCGTCTTCTGCCTCGGCTCCTACGGCAACCTCATCGTGCTGCTCTCGTTCTTCGACCCGGCCCTCCGGAAATTCCGCACCGACTTCGACTTCATGATCCTCAACCTCTCCTTCTGCGACCTCTTCATCTGCGGCGTGGCCGCCCCCATGTTTGCCTTCGTCCTGTTCTTCGGCCCGGCCCGCGGCGTGCCCGGCACCTTCTGCTTCACCTTCCACCTCACCAGCTCCGGCTTCATCATCATGTCGCTCAAGACGGTGGCGGTGATCGCTCTGCACCGGCTGCGCATGGTGCTGGGCAAGCACCCGCACCGCGCCGCCTCCGCGCCCTGCTCGCTGCTGCTCACGCTGCTGCTCTGGGCCGCCAGCTTCACCCTGGCCACGCTGGCCACGCTCCGCAGCCGCGGCTCCCGCCTCTGCCTGCCCATGGCCAGCCTGCCCAGCGGACAGGGCAGGCTCATCCTCTACCTCTACGTTACCGACTTCATCTGCTGCGTGGCCGTGGTGTCCGTGTCCTACGTGATGATCGCCCAAGCCCTGCGCAGGAACGCGCGGGCGAGGAAGGGCCCGCCCGCGGTGGCCGTGGGCACCCCCAGGGCTCAGCCCTTCGCGGGGCCCGGGGCCGTGCCCGCCCTGTACAGGACCCAGAGCTGCACCAAGCCACCCCACGGCCATGCCAAGCTCGCCGGCCGGCTCCCGCTGGCCTCGGCCGTCAACCTGGCCACGGCCAAAGACTCCAAGGCGGTGGTGACGTGCGTGGTCATCGTGCTCTCCGTCCTGGTGTGCTGCCTGCCCCTGGCCATCTCCTTGGTGCAGGACATGCTGTCCGGCAGCGGTGGCTTTGTGCTCTACCAGTTTGAGCTGTGTGGGTTTACGCTCATTTTTTTCAAGTCGGGATTAAATCCCTTTATATATTCCCGCAACAGCGCGGGGCTGCGGAGACGCGTGCTCTGGTGCCTGCAGTACGTGGCCCTGGTCTTTTTCTGCTGCAAGCACAAGACGAGGCTTCGAGCCATGGGCAAAGGCAGCCTGGAGGTCAACAGGAACAAGTCGTCCCACCACGAGACCAACTCGGCCTACATGCTGTCTCCAAAGCCTCAGAAGAAGGGTTTGGAGCAGGCGTGCGGTGCCAGCCACTCCAAGGACAGCGTGCTGAGTCCCAAGGCGTCTGCGGGGCAGCAGCACTACGGGCAGAGCAGCTCCACGCCCATGAACACGCGGATCGAGCCCTACTACAGCGTGTACAACAGCAGCCCCTCGGCGGAGGTGAGCACTCCTCACAGCCTGCAGCCCGCGGGCTTCGCCTTCGCCAAGCCCTGCATCCCTGCGCTCCATCCCTCCGGCAGCGCAGGGCGGGACATACCGCTGCCCTCCGTGTAGACTTGGCAGCGCCCAGCCTTTCCAGAGGGTCCCCTGCTCTGCTCCGGGAAGGAATTGCTCCATTCTCCATGATACTGCTGCCGATGGATAGAAACGCCGCTCCCGTTTGCGTTTGAGGCGAACGCGGAGCTGTCGCCTCTGTGACATGCTCTGGAGATCCCGTGGAGAGCCAACAAGGGGGATATTTTAGATTTGGGATTGTTGCACGAGGGTGGTTTTGTTACTCATTTTTACTGCTGGGCAAGTAGAAAAAACCCTAGATGCCACGATTATGTGGTTTATTATGCCATAAGGCCAGGTTGGGCAGGGCTGAAAGTAACCTGGGATATAGGGGAAGGGGTCCCTGCCTGTGGCAGAGGATGGAACTGGATCATCTTTAAGGTCCCTTCTAACCCAAACCATGCCATGATAATGCCTAGTATTAAAATAATATAATATAATAAAATACCTTGTATTTTCAGGAAGGAAGAATTGGAAAGATGCTTGGTAGTATTTAAGTTTAAACTCTTCCCGTTGCAGAAGGTTGGAAGAACCAATGTTTTCCAGTAATAACAAAAGTCCTTTATCTTCATGGGGTGAAACCCTGGTTCTGTTGAGGTAAAAGGCAAAATTTCTATGAACACAGCTGAAGTTCAGGATTTCACCTTTGGCTTCTTCAAGTGGGACAAGGCTTTGTTTGGTCAGTGTTACATTTCCACTGGGGAGGGACATTTGGGAAGTGTGGCACTGGGATAAACCTCTGCAGTATATATCTGCTGGGCATTTGTTTTAATGATGGTGGTATTCTGTATCCCCAAATAATTTGGAGAAGTGTTTTACATCTGATAGAAATAACCATGTGCTACTGAATTATTTGCATTACTTGAGGATAAAGATGAATTTTGCAGTATGATGTGACTGATACACCAGAAGGAGCAGAGTCACCTCTGGAATTCCCTAACTGGTCAGCTGTCAGGCACAGAGTCATGTTGCTGCTTGCTCTTTTTGCCCATGACTTTGTATAAATTGTGATTTGGCTATTCCTGGCGAGAAGAACTGACAGCTGTTAACATTTCTAAAACCAGAATGACAAGTTTTTGAGGTTTTGTTAAGTCTAACATCAGTTTCATCTGTCTGCTTAGAAATTTTGTCTCTTGGTCTACACAGCAAGCAAATAACAGAAGTTAATTATTTTTTTTACAAATTCACCCATTTGTGTTGTATCTTATTGTGGGAATTCCGTGGGAGACAGAACAATTCAGGGGCATTTAAATTCCTGACACTTGTTGCTCTAAGTGGCCAGATCTCTTCCAAACAAGCAATCACCTTTCAGCTTCTGTGGACTTCAGCAGAGCCTCAGTGTCTCCAAAATAATTGTGCCACAGGCTTTTGATACCTTGCTATAGGAAAGTGCCACATCTTCAGCAAAATGACAGTGATGGGAACGTGATTTGTTACTTCAGGAACAAAAAATGTCCACATCATTGCTGTGAGTTGTTGGTTCAGGCTTTTTGTTAACTAAACTCTTCTCAAGATTCTCCTGGGACACTGTTCTTTAACACTGAATATGAATTAATTCTGAATAATTCAAACCAGCTTTCTTGCAATAAAATCAGTGTGAACAACTTTCTAATACAAATGTAAAATGGAAATTATTTCCGTAAGTCTTTTCTCTCAGCCCAGTTTTTTTTTTTTTCTCAAAAAGAATGTGTTTTTTTCTAAACTAAGTACAAAAGATAATGAGAAGATCTTGTTTGACTGTTCTGTATTTGAATTTTTCTTCAGTACAAATTGTACTGGAAGGAAGCATATACATGAGGCAGTTTTGGGGCTTTGCTGTGTATTTGTGCAACTTCTCCTGTGCCTTTAGATCACATGAACTTCATCACATGTTTCAAAATTAAACCACTCACACCTCATAAAACATTTGCATTGAGTATTCACGTAGGAGTCAAACAAGAAGGGGCCAAGCAGGAGGTTTTATTGCTTTTATGTGACAAAAGAACTGAAGTCCCATCAAAGCTCTTTGTAATTTGCTCTCTGTTAACTCCTGGTGTCAGCTGTGCCCTTAACACCACCTGTGTAATTAATGTTGGTGTTAATTTGTACAGTATCATAGTGCCAGACAGGAAAGTGCAACACCTTTTCATCTGCAGGAGGAACGAAACCTGATTTAAGTTGCCAGCTGTACTAAATGGCTGTTTTATGGGAGGTTCATGGATGTAGTAAATTGAAATTGGAATTTGAAAGCAGGTACAACTTTGCAGTGAGTCATGGACTGAAGTAATCAAGTTTTTGATAAAATAGTTGGTTTAGACTCTTCTGGAGTATAACTTCTCCTTTTTTTCCCCTTAGCCTCTTCTATCAGAAGCCTGCTGAGCACAGAACCAGTACAGAACCAGTACAGCTCCAGTAAAGAGTCACTGCAAAGTTAACAAGCAGCAATGGAATTGAGAGGGAAGCAGCGGAATGTAGAGGTGGGAAGAGAGGAAGTGAGAAAAGTGACCACTGAGTGCTTTAGAAAGAGGAAAGCCTAAAGGTTATTAGAAAACAACTGATAAATTAATTGGGGCTCATTAATCTCATTAGCAAGGGACTTCTGGTTGCTTAAATCAACAAAAATATATGTAATGTTTTTATAATTCTTTTTAAGCCCTAAATCTCTGTGGTGAAAAGAGTTGGCTTTTTCAGTTGCTGGCCTGCAGGATTGTGGGGTTTATCCTAATATGTAAAACCTCAAAGCTGATGATGTCAAATCATTTTGCTGAGGAAAGCTGGGTTTGCACTGAGTTCCAAGGGATCTCTGTCAATGGAGATGTTTGTTGCATGTTCCCCCTTTTGGCAGCAAATAGGTTGGTATTGGTCTTGTTTTGTCACAGCAGAGCCAATTCCTTTTCAGAGTCTGTGTTCCAAACATTCTGCATTCCTGGATTTGGGATTTCCTTCTGGGAAGTTGTTTGTGTTTGCTCATCATAGGAGCAAGTTCAAGTTGTGCTGCACCAAAGCATTTGTCCTCACCTGGTGTTTATTTTTTGTTACAGTCTGGTGATTTCCCTTGAATGTGAAAGTTGGATCAGCTGAATTTATTTTGGTTTTTTCCCAAACACAATAAATAAAATTATCAAGTGGCACTAGGTGAGGGCAAGGACCATGCAGAGGTCTGAATCCATTGGAAATGGGTCAGGGTGGCTGTGTAAGGTGGAACTTTCCTAAATCTAAATAATAATGTACAGAACTTGCTTATTCTCCAGAGATTTATGATTAAACAAAGCGCACCCCAGTTATTTAACAGCAGAGACCACCACACTCAGCTGATCCTTTTTGTACTGTTTGGTTTTATATTTTATTCTGAATTTACAGAAGATTTTCAAGTCTCGTCCCTTCCAGCAGTCACTGAACCCAAAGTCTGTAGCAGTGTGCGTTTAGCCTCTCTGGGAGGGCTAAATTAAGTCAATCTTTAATCTTTCCTTGCCAAAGCACAGAAAGGAGCTGCTCCCATGTAGCAGCATGGTTTGCGGGTCTCATACCTACACACAGGATGTGTTCCCACCTTAAGCTGTCCCAGAACCAGGAATCTGTAGTCCAGTCCTAAGACATTGCTTCTCATTGCCACCACCTCAGGAAGGCAGCAAGGACATGCAGTGTGACTTGAGCAGTTCTTCCTTTCAGGTGACATCCACAGCACTTTACAGAAATGCTGGGAATAGCTGAACAAATTCAAGCATCCAGCAGGAAAAGGCTTTTTATCGGTGCTCAGGCCTCATCCCTTCAGGATTCTTTATCAGAGGGAATAACAGGTGTGCTGCAGTCCCCCTAGGAGCCTCTCCTGGGACTGACCCAGACAAACCCCTGGGCATCACAGCAGCATTTGCAGGAGGTAAATGCTTTTCTCTGAGCACAGGCTTTTCAGGCACAGCCCTCAGAGTTCCCTGGATCTCATTCCAGCTCCTGCATTTCCAGAGTGGATCCGTTCTCCGCTCTCACCAGCGGCTCGTTGGTTGTTTTTAGGACAGCTTTTAGCTGATGCCAGAACATTTTCTGCTTGTGTTCCTCAAGGCTCCACTTCAAGTAGGTTTTCCTTCTCAGCAGTTTCCTGAGTTTGCTGAATTTCTGTGGGACGCTGTGGGGTGGGAGATCTTCCAGCACAATCATGATGAGGGAATCCAGGTTTTCATTCAGGACCCGGTGTTCAGCAAAATACAGCTCATACTGACACCAGCAGCTGTTCACAAAGCTGGGAGAGAGAACAAAAAGCACTTTATGGCTGTTCTCTATGCAGTAAAAAATGTTCCCAAGCACAGGATGCCCCGGTTTGAAATCCCTCTCATGGTAACATATCCTGAACCCATCATTTTCCAGCTTTTCCAGCAAGTTCTCTTTGGTCCAGTGGGCGTCGTGCTCGCTGTACGAGACGAAGGCATCAAAGAGTTTGTTTTCTGGCCTCTTCTCGTACTGCTTCCTCTTGGCCATGCACCAGTACCAGCCCATCCTGATGTACCAGGGCCCGTCCAGCCGCCAGCAGAGCGCGGTGAGGGCCAGCACGGCCAGGCCGGCGGCGCCGGCGGTCACGGCCAGCTGGACACCCAGGGAGCAGCGCAGCAGCGTCAGGTGGCTGCTGCCCACCAGCGAGCCCCGGCGCTCCGGGGGAAAGCTGCACCTCACGGCCCCCCTGCCCCTGATCTCCAGCTGGGGCTCGTGGAGGTAGACGTTCACGAACCAGTACAGGTCACAGGTGCAGAAAAAATGCTCCCCTTGAACAGTCAGAACCCTGAGGCTCGTCAGCGGGCCGAACGTGGCCTCCACAATGGTCGTGATGGCGTTGTCACTGATGTCCAGCTCGACCAGGGAAGCTGGCAGAGAGCCACGCTGCAGAAAGGAGATCTTATTCCCTGATAGATTCAAATACTTGAGCCCTGGGAGGGATTCCCCGAAGGCATCAGGCAGCTCTGGGATCAGGTTGTGGCTGCTGTCCAGGCTGCTCAGTGCAGGAAGGCGGCCAGCAGGCTCCAGACGTGTGATCTGGTTCCCAGAAACGTTGAGATGTTCCAGCTTCTCCAGGACAGAAGTTAAGGACAACACCTTCACCTTGTTTTTACTAAAATCACATTTTTTTAAGGCTGATGGAAAATACTCCGTGGGTATATCCATAACTTTGTTATTTTGAATCCTAAATACGGTTAAGCTGGAGAGGGATTTCAGGCTGGGGTGGATGACTTTGATGTCATTGTTGCTGATGTCGAGATGCTGCAGGGAGGGTGGGAAATTGGGAAGTACAGAAACGTGGTTGCTGCTGAGGTCCAGAAATAACAGTTCTTCCACTGTGTCAGCAAACCACTCTGGCAGTTCCACAATGGAGCAGTTGGACATCTCCAGGTGTTTCACTTTCTCGGGAAGGCTTCCAATGGGTGTCCCAGCCTCGTTCCTGACGAAGGAGATGGCACTGATGTGTACGGTTCCAGGGGGAGGGGCACACATTGGAAGCGTATTCCCACTTTCTGGGAATGCTGTGTAGATGAAATGGTTTCCTTGAACATACATTTTTTCCAAGTTAAACAGTTTTGCCGCAAAATTCAGGGGTATTCTGCTGATGTTGGTGAAGGACAAATCAATTTCCTTGATGCTGGGAGGGAGGCACAGCGTATCCAGGCTGTTGATGGGGTTGTTGCTGATGTTTAGGAACAAAAGCTGGTGGGATGGGAACTTACAGAAGAACTCAGCATCCAGGATGTTAATGGTTAACTTGTTGAAGCTGGCGTCGATGGACAGAGTGTTTTCCATTGGGAAGAACAGGGAAAACAGTGACAGAAGATCCATTTCCACATTGTTGTGACTGATGTCAAGCTCTAAAATCCTACCCAGCTGGGCTTGGCAGAGGTTCTCATCCAGTTTTACCATCAGCTCATCCTGGGTGAGGTTGCTGTGGGACAGATCGAGTGTCCCATTGATGGGAGTTCCGCAGAGGGTGGGCTCAGGTGTGGCTGGGGGAAGGGCTGTTGTGTTCCTCTCTCCCCTCCGAAGAATATTCCCTGTGCTTCTCCTGAGCCTGGGGCTAAGGGTTTGCAGGAGAGACAGAACTCCAGAACGTGACAGCTCAGTGGGAGCAGGAGGCTCCAGAGCAGCCCCTGAGGATTTGCCAGAATTCCTGGAAACCTGCAGAGACCCCAGAGCTTTGCCAGCGGGTGAGAGCTTCAGGTGGGGTGGGAGATCTGACAGAAGCAGCTTCTCATCATTAAATGATAAATCCACAGAAACCAGACTGAGCAGACCCTGGAAAGCTCCAGGCTCAACAGCCCTGATCTGATTGTAGGAAAAGTCCAGAACTTCCAGCCAGTCAAATCCTTCCAAGTCTCTCTTGGTAATTTTTTCGATGACATTGTGTGAGAAATTGAGAGCTCTTGCTGTTTTTGGAGCTTGTGCTTCTGAGACAGAGGAGAGATTTGAATAGGAGTAGTTATAAACCAGGAAGGGTGGAATTGTTCTCCACATTAGGAATCCATGTGCTCTGCTGAGTAAGAAAGGAATGAAGTAGAAATGAAGGCAGCCAGGAAGGATCCTCATCCTGGAGAAAATAAATATTAAATCCATCATTATAATACGTTAATGAATATGCTTTAAAATAATCCTTATTTACTCAAAGTCCAGAAATTGTTTCATTAGTTGTATCCATGAAACCCTTTTTATCCAGCAAAATAAAACACATCTTACTTCAGAGTAAGAGAGTCAGAGATTGATTTGAAGGAGAGCACGGTTCATCTGAGGACATGGTAGATACAAACTGACTTTTTCTTTGTTTTGTGTCCCAGGTGGCCCTTGTAATACCATTTCCTGCCTGCACAATCTGACATATCCTTCATGGTTCCGTGGGACTTAAGTTCCATGTCTCCCATCCTGGTGCACGACAACCAAGTAAGTCTGACCCCTCCAAACCCTGTTCAGCCGCTTCAGTGGTGTCCCAGGGAGCTCCATGGAATTGTGTGACCACAGATCTTCCCCTGATCCCAGCGCCGGAGCTTTGCTCTGCCGAGGATTTACCGGTTTTGTTTGGCCTTACCTGTCGAAGTTTTCTTGGAAGCAGGATATGGGAGGCAGCCAGGAGAGGTCCCTGCCCCAGTGACCCGCAGCATTCCCAGCTCCGGGAGCGTCGCTGCCCGGCCCCAGCCATGCCCCGGGTGTTTGCCAGGAGTCCCTGTCCCTGCTGCTCCAAGCCGTGTTTGCTCCCTGCACAGGCAACTGCAGAGCTCCGTGTGAGTGACCTGGGTCACCACGGTCCCCTCTGCTGCCCACCGGGCCTGGGCCACCAGCTTGAACTGCAGGGAAGGGACGTCAGTGACTTCCCAGCTCTGTCCCACACCGCCAGCAGGACCCCCAGCCCACCCCACACCCCGCAGAACACCCGCGGTGTGAGCAGCATCGTCAATTTATCACACAGCTCTCTCCTCGCTTCCAGCCGCCCTCCCATCCCTCTGACCCCTGTACCTGCTCTCCTGGGCGCTCCTCCCTCACCTCCTGCTGCCTCGGGTGCTTTTTGTTGGGCTGGGAGAGGAGCGGGCACCCCGGGTCCGCCCAGCCTCGCCCCCTCCCCTGTGCCCGGCGGAGGATGAGGAGGTGGTGCCGGAGATGATCCTCCCCGGTGAAATCCGTCAAGTTTTCCCCTTCGCGCCGCTTGCTCTCAGGCGTTGCCCAAGCCGTGGCCGAGGGGGAAATAAAAGGTGGAAGTTGCTCGTTTAGTGCATCACAGTGTGATCCCGAGGGTTTGCCTCGGCATCACAGGTGGGGAAAAACTGAGAAACCGGGTTCAGCAAGGAGGGCGTGGGTTGGCCAGAGCTCAGCAGGGACAGACTGCAGGAATGCCGGGGAAGCACAGGGCAAAGGATGGAGCAACACCGTGGTGCTGTGGTCGTGCTCTGTCAGAAACAGCACTGCTAACAGGAGCAGAGCCAAAGGAATGGTCCAGACAAAGCTGACCCTGGCTTCATTAACTCAGAAATTCAGGTTACTTGTGCTGTTAGCCCATGCTGATGACCAAAGTCACTCAAACTCCTCCTAACTGTGAAATGACATCAACTGTAACTTCACCTTTGCCTCTCCCTCAAATCAAATAATGTAAAAACAGCTTCAGTGGGGAGGGAGGTCAGAGGAGAGGCCATCACACATCCTGGGGGTCAGTTGATGCCCCACAGCAACCCCTGGGTAAGAACCTTACTCTGAATTATTACCTGGAGCTTTCACTGGGGTCAGAGCTTGCCTTTATATCGCTTCCAATTTTTTTTTCCCCCCACTCTTTTCAACCACATGACTGGAAACTCTCACAGCAGCCCAGAGGTGCCTCTGTCCAGCCCTGGGGGCTGGAAAACCCAAGGTGGTTTGTGCTGTCTGTCTGGTCTGACCGGGCACTTTCCTGCTGCGGCAGGTTCCGGGAATTGCCTCACAGTCATCCGTTCTTCCTTTAATCTTTAATCTGCTCTTCAGACAAATCCCAACCTGCTTTGATAAAAGGAACAGGAAATTGATAAGTTGGAATATGTCAGGAGAAGTTTTTGCTCCTGCTGTCAGTGTTGGGTGAGACCCTGAGTTGGACAATTCTCCATCTAAATACAGTGGTGCTGCTCATGAACCTCAGGCTGTGCTTTCCTTTGGGAAGGTGGGACAGCTACATCCTAGCACAGGGGCCAGCAAAATCCCACAGAGAGACAATCATGCTTGGAAGGGACAAAGTTAAAGAGGCAGCTTTTTGCTACAAGCACAGTTATGCCACCAGCTCCCTGTGCAGGAATTATTCTGTCATTTGTTTCATCCAACACACTCTCTGTGGGTTTTTTGGGGTTTTTTTTTGGGGGGGAGGTTGGTTTTTTTTTTTTTTTTAATTTTAAGCAACCTTTTATTTTGACATTTTATCTTATCTTATTCTGAGTGAGCAAGGAAGGTCCACACCATGTGGCCCAGGGCAGGACCAATGCTTTCATTCCCAAAACAGGTCAAGTGCCACTCGTTCTGTCTCTCTACAGGGAAAGGTGTTTTGTGCACTGGAAATACTGTTTAATGGAGGAGAGCTGAACTTGCACAGGAGCTGCTCAAATCCAAAGAAGATCAGCACCAGCTTTGGGGAGACCAGACCTCACAGGAGCTTTTCTTATTAAGGTGGGCTTGAATTTAGGTGCTAGATAAAAATATTATATTTATGACCTGGAAATGCACTCATCTGTGTGAACCAGCTCTACCTCCTGAAGAGTGGGAGCAAACCTAAGTCAGCTGTTGGTCAGGAGGGGATGGGAGAGGAGGGGGAGCAAAGCCTGTTTCTTTTGGGGGTGGATGGAGCTGGGGCAGCCTGGATGCTGGGCAGGAGGAGCTGTGAGCCTGGAGCTTCCTGCGCAAGGGGAAGTCGAGGCTGACGAACACGGGTTTGGCAAGAACCTGTTTGCTCACGCCATGGCAAAAGCTGCTGGTGGTGGGCACCAGATGCTGTGGCTTTGGAGTCAGAGATGTGCTTCCCCCTCCCACCAGGGAGTTCCCTCCCATGCAGGGAATTCTGACATTCCACAAAACAATTATTCTTGCCTTGCCCTCTGATCTAATCACCGCTAGGAGGGTGTGCAGGAAGAGTGAGTGAGTGTGTTGTGTTCCCTTCCCTGGCACAGCCTGAGGGATGCTGAGGCTGCTCAGAGCTGGGTGGCTCCAGCCTTTCATCAGGGCAGCCTTGATCCAAGATAAAACCATCCCAAGGGATTGCACAGCTCAGACCCATGAGGGGATCCAGCCAGCCCCTTGTGCAGGCAGCAGCAGGTGAAATGCGTTCATCTTTTCTTACTCTGTGTGGGCTGCTAATGCCTCTGGCAGGCAGGAAGGCTGGAAACGGGAGAATCTGGCTACAGGACTTTTCCATGGGGAGATAATCTATGTAAAAGACCCTTTCCAGCTCCCTCTGAGCCTCAGAAGTTGGGATATGAGCAAGAGCAGTGAGAGTCAATTTAAATGTCAAATCATGCTGCTGCTGCTGTTTGGGTTTTCTGCTTGGCGAGACACTGAAACAGGCTCTTGTTGCAACAGTGCAGCAGCTCAGGGGAGTTATTTTGGGCATTATTTGCCCACTCATCTGACATGTGGCTGGCAGGTTCCGCCCCACAGCTGTCAGAAATTCCTGCACCTTGCACAAGGGCTGCAGAAAAGAGGAAATGTGGTGGGCACATGGAAGTGACCAACACAACTGGACACTGTTGCTACAGCCCCAAGCACTCAAGGCTCTGCTGAGTGTTGGCCATTACAAACTTTTTCAAAAATACAGTGTAAATCTACTTCAGATCCTCTTGTCAGCAGAATTTCAACTTATCTGATCCCTCCCAATTTACTGCTAGGAATGTCTAGTGCTAGCAGCTTAAAACTTCCCAAATGTTCTTTGCGAGGTAGACACACTACAGGGAGCTGGACCTCGTGGCAGGAAGGATGTTCAGCAAAATAACTGTATGAAGCTGAACCCTACAGTGTTAAATATAAATAAATAAATGGAATGTCCTGGGAAGCAGCCCAGGAATAGCAGCTGAAGAGGGGTGAGGTACAGTGACAGGAGCATACGATTCCCAGTTAGAGCGAGGTAACATTGGTGTTTGGAGAAAGCAGGAACAATAGGAAAACTATGAGTGGTGCTGTGGCTCCTGAGCAGGACGTGTTGGCTTCACCTTTTCCTTCTGCTGGTAGCTGAACTCCTCCCTTGAAGCTTCAGTTGTTTTTGTGCCTTTTCCAAGTAGAGCTTACACCTTAACAATGGCACCAACGAGGGGGGGAACGTGTCACACACGAGCCAGGCAGGAAGTGCAAGACAAAGTTTTAATCATTAAAAGTTTATCAATAAGCTCTTATATACACATAGTTATACACAAAGTGGTTCACAAGTCCCTCAGCTTGGAGAGCTGTGCTGGTGAGGCCTTTGTCAGCTCACAGACACTGTTCCCATGGGAATGCCAGGATTTGGCCTTGGGGGCTTTGCTGTCCTCAGCTGGGCACCGAGAGGAGCCCGTATTCATCTGCTGTATCCAGGATTTTACAGATGACTGGAGACTCCACCTGGAACAGAGAGACCAAACCACGAACTCAGCCCTGCAGGAATCTTGGGAAGAGTCACTGGGAGAAAGGGGCCACCTTAAACATAGACCTGGAGATGTGCTCTGCTACCAGCCCTGACCTCAGGGCGTGTCTGTACATACCCCAAGGATGTACTGGCAAGAATGAGGCTCCAACATGTAAATGGTCACGGCATGAGGGGAGTCCGATTCTTTACATCTGAAATTAGAGGAGAAATTGGGGGGTTGGCAGGCAATAAGTATACAATAAGCTCACTGCTGTCTGGAGCATTTTATTGAGTTAACAGATACTGCCTCCTGAGCTTTGTGACAACAGCAGCAGCTTTCTCCTCTGACCCAGGAAACAGACACAAAACATCACTTGGTAAAAGTCCACTTACTTCAATTTCACAGTCACCTGCCTTGGCTTGTCTGTCAAGTCACAAACATCTCCATTTCCATAGAAATGAGACACCATCCTGCCACAAAAGATCAGAATGGAAGAGATTGGAAGTATTAAACAAGATTTTTAAGCAGGCAGTTCAGTGGTACAACCCAGCACCTCATCATTGGTCAAGTATTTAATGTACAAACAAATAGTAAGAAGTACATTATTATACTATACTATATATTATTATACTGTATATTATACTATTATTCTATATAGCTATTATACTATTATAGAGCAATAGGTTGTATCACAGTTACTGCACAGGGAAAGAGCTGTTCAGTGTTGTTTTTCTCTGTGCCATAACCAAAATGCTGAATTCCTTATTTGTGATGTTGACTGGGGGGTAAATCTGAACATGCTGCTCTTGGCAGTTTATTTTATCTGTTCATAACCCAAATTTCATGGGGCTGGGCCCTGTGTCCCAGGTGTGAGAGCAGGGCAGACAGAGCCTGGCTGGTACCTGACTGTCTGGGTGCCATCCTCTCGCAGGGAGAAGGTCCTGGCCGCGTTCTTCCTCGACCACTCGATGTGCTCCTCCTTGCTCCACGTACCCACCACCACAGAGGTCTTGCCACTTTCTTTATCCTAAAACAGGAAAAGCTCATCACTACACCCTGTCCAGAGGATTGTATTTTCTTAACAGGAACTAACAGAACTCTCTGAACACACCTCGTGGTACTGGTGGACGTATTTGCCGTAGCAGAATTCATATTTCCACCAGCCAACGCCCTGGGGAGAAGAACAACCTCAGTGTTAAAAAGAACCAAACAGAATTCCTAAAACAAACAGAACACCCAAAACCAAACCCATCCTTTTCCCCCCAGACCCTAAACCAGCTGTTTCAGCTGTAAAACTCCCTATCTGTTAGTGAAAATCCTTCATGGCTAATTTCACTGTCTGCTCAAATAAACTGAATTTCAACAGAAAAGTTACAGATAAAAATTAAACAAGTACATAAATTAGGATGTATTCCACCCAGCTTTATTCCTCATGGCTTTGCTGCTCACCCCATGGAAGCAGTAGGAACCACTGAGGAATTCCTTGATGAGCTGCTCATCGGTCAGTTTGGAGATGTGGGTTGTCCCCACTGTTAACAGCTGGTGGCTCCCAACAGCCACAGGCTTGTGGATGGAAGAGAATTTCTCTTCTTTCGTTGAAGGCATTTCTTCCTGCAATTAAAGGATACAATTAAGTCCCCTGCAAAGTCTTAACAAGTTATATGAAGTTACTGAACACTGAATCAGGTTGGCTGTTTTGGTCAATTTTAGCTGAAAGAAAATCCCAGTCAAAAGGTTCACACATTTTTGAACTCTAGTCTACAAAGGCTACAAAAATTTAAATCAGTAGCCCACACTTGCTTTGTTTTCCTTCCAAATAGGGTGAGTTACAGATGGTTTCAACAAGCTTAAAGACCAATGAAAGACTGATATCATCTTAAAGATGGAAAGTAAATGAAACAATTCCTACCTCTTTAACTCTCCTAAAAGGCATCTTCAGCATTTCCTGCTGTTTCTCCAGCTGTTCCAGGTTGTGGGGCTTAAGTGGGGATCCTGGCAGGGACTGGCAGAAGATGTCATTCACAGGGGAAGCCCTGAACCTGCCCAGCAAGGTAAGAACATGTCACTTTCAGACCTTCAAGTACAGAAATCAGTTCCATGCTCTGAGTTTCTGGATCTGCTGCTGCTCAGGTGGTGCAGGTGCATCCCTGGATGAGATGCCAGGTGTACAGGGAAAGCCCCAGAGGCTGAGGCACTGCTTGGGGCTGTTTTGGGAACATACAAAAGGAAAAAAAGAGCACTGAACTTGGAATTTGGTTTGTGATCCCTGTGATGTTACTGAGCAGCATTCCCAGGCTGCCACCTCCACCTTTCCTTTTTTACCAAGGTGACATAAGGAGGGGAAATGATGATCCTCTGTGTTTATTTTCAGGAACCCTTCCATGCCACCAGCACGAAACCCTTCGGAAGGAGCCAGCAGCTCCAGATTTTATCCTTATCAAGCAACAGAACAATTTCCCTGTGCACCTTCTATGTTTTTTTTTCTACTGCTACAGAGGCTTAAAAGACTCAAGCAGTAAACAGGTATCAGTGCCACAGATCAGTGCAGCAGGCAACAGAGTATGACCAAACCTATTCACATGAAAAAATATACAGTGGATACCAAACATTAAAAACAGCAGCACTTAGTAACTCCAAC
Source organism: Poecile atricapillus (assembly GCF_030490865.1). NCBI lineage: Eukaryota > Metazoa > Chordata > Aves > Passeriformes > Paridae > Poecile > Poecile atricapillus. The sequence goes on from NC_081251.1 coordinate 115,680,070, forward strand.
TACCAAGTGTTTACAAAATACAGGATTTTTCCTTCAGACCTTGTGGCCTGTTTCAGATCACTGATTAAATACTCACTTGTTCCAACATCCGTGTAAATCCAGGAATCCTGTCCATTATCCCCCCCCCTGTCTGTAGGGCACATTCCCTTTGCAGTTCTCTTTACACCCCTTGGAAGGTCCAAAGACTCAGGGGGGCCCTCACAGTACAGTTCAGGGAAAGGGAGGAAACAAGAAGCCTACACTTAATTTTTGGAAAATAACACTGAAATTGTGAATTCTCCATATGGAAATGGCTTCTAGAGAGCTCCTCATGTTGGGACGAGCTAAAATCAAGGTTAAGGCTGTGGTTGGAGAAAATACTTCTAGTTTTATAGACAATTAAAGTGTACACACATGGTATCTGCAGTCTTCAAATACCATGAAGATGATCCCTCAAGAAATCACAAGCTCAGAGGAGACCCAAGTGTTCTGGGCACTGTACCTGTATTTGGGATGGTTGCACAGCAGCGGGGTCAGGATCACCACCTCGTACTCACAGGTGGTGATTTCTGCTACGGAGAGGATCTCGTGCTTGGCCTCGGGGTGGCAGATGTACATCACTGTGCTGGACCTGGGCAGGTTCTGCCTCAGGCTGCAGGGAGTGCCATTGCCCAGCTCCACTGGGTAGTAGGGAGTCATCTGCCCTTCAATGTTTTTTGTAGGGATCTGGGTGAGGAAAAGGAACAGGTCATAACCACAGGAGAGCTCCTGAGACTCCTCTGAAACAAAACATGTTATTCTTGTGTGCAGAGCCAGCTTTATCAGTTTAAAATCAGACCCATTGTGGCTACTCAGTGTTTCTGCAACATCCACACCTGTTCTGGTATTCACCCAGGTTGGATCTGCCAGGCTCATCACCTCCAGCACCAGGCCCTAAAGAATCCAAAAAAAACCTACAAAGTCACCCTGGTGCCTGCACTACATCTCTCAGCACTCCCAGCCCAGGCTGCTCCTTTTCCAGAGGATCCCACACCACCCGTGGCTAATGAAGGTAATGGTGTGCACCAGGTAAATCCCACTTTGTCACACTTTCCAGTCCACTCTCTTCAGGTTTGTTCCTTCGTGTTTCATCCAGCTCCCTCTTTAAGACATTAATTCCCTTAAGTGGTAAACTCTCTATACTGGAAGCAGCAGGAGTTCCTGGCTCCCCAAAATGCCCAAACCCACAAACTGACTCATTTTTACTTGTGTTGCTTGAGCTACTGAAGGTTTTCAGTGCTGAACAGACAGGGGTCTGTGCTAAGAGACAGAGGTGCTTTCTGGGGTCAGGACACTCCAGGGATCCAGGACCTTTCTGGGGTCAGGACACTCCAGGGATCCAGGACCTTTCTGGGGTCAGGACACTCCAGGGATCCAGGACCTTTCTGCCCCTCATCTGCTTTGGCTTTCAAGCCACGTCACCCTGTCCCAGGCCACTGACTCCTCCCAGAAACTGCTCCACCATGAGTGAAGACATTCACGAGGTTAAAGAGCCAACATGCTCTTTCCTGATAAGAGATTCCAGGAAATCCTGACATGGCAAGTGCATCAAAAGTACTGTCTGAGAAAAAGGCAATAAAAGACTTCATTTCCCATGAAAGTGAAGGAAAAGAGCTGCACTGCAAAATGCTTTGTTTTCTTGGCTTTCCAAGAGACACAGCTGCCATGTTCTGCCCCCACAACGATTTCCAAAATGCTCCTCAGGCCTGGCTATTGCTGAGATCACTACACAACCACCACCCTGGGCTGTTCCAAAGGCCACAGACACAAAAAATCCATTTCAGCATGAAAACGTAGGGAAACTGGCAATGAGAGTAAACCTGTTCTCACTAATTCCAAACCCCAGCGTGCTTCAGGTATTCTCATTGTTTTGCTATAGAATCAGCAACTCAAGAGTTGAGTTTTGGGCCCTAAACAAGTGGGGAAGTTCTCTAAGGGGAAAGGGAAGCACAGAGTATTATGGGATGGGTCAGCAAGTCAGCTCCATCTCTTAGGGATTTTGTGCTGTAGGGCTTTGTTAAGTGTAAGTTATTTGAGTAGCAGGACTAAATAAATTTTCTGAGCTGGGACTGATAATTAAAAGCAAGAGAAGTGCAGCTCAAGAACAGTTTCATTTCTTGATATTCATTTTGGGAGGGGACTAATTACATCATCTTATCATTAGATTGGATATTAGGAAGAAATTGCTCCCTGTGAGGGTGGGGAGGCCCTGGCACAGGCTGCACAGAGAAGCTGTGGCTGCCCCATCCTTAGAAGTGTCCAAAGCCAGGCTGGATGAGGCTTGGAGCAACCTGGGATAGTGGAAGGTGTCCCTGCCCACGGCAGGTGGCACTGGATGTCTCTGAGGTGCCCTCCAACACAAACCATTCTGGGATTCTATGATCATATATAAATTGCCTCCACTATTGATGGCAGAAGTTAGAATAGATGTTTTTCACTTGCCTCTTTTGCACCGTCTTTGGAATTTTCCTTCTCTTCTTGATCTAGGGAATAATTAAGAACGAGGTAAGTTTGTGCACTTGAAATAAAATGGAATTTCACAGAGAAGCTTTTCTGGCTTGTGTATTTGCTGGTGCTTTATACACTGCCAAGAGCCACTTGCAGGTGCAAAAGAGGAAAGAAAGGCAATAACCAGTGATCTGAGGCCCACAGTAAACAGAGTAAAATACACGTCAGTTCATCACAAAACCACCTGGAGTCGGTAGGAAAGGCCAAATCCAGCCCTGACACCAAGGCAGGGCTGGAGAACACGTCACTGCAGCTGTTTGGGAAGGGTGGGAATTGGACAGGAAACAGCCAGGTGCTTTGCAAGGAGCAGAAGCTGCCAGATAGGAAGCAGTGAAAGGACACAGGACACAATCTGCCACCTAAGCAGAGGGACAACAGCCTGACAGACTCAGCCATGGTGACCTGAGGTACCAACACACTTCAACATCCAGCACCGAAAATGGGTGACTGGAATCAAACGTTCTGTGTTCTGTGCAGCAGCAGAACGAGGCACCTCTGCACAGGCACTGTACACACTCACCCAGAAAGACCAAACAAGGCAGGTTCTGAAGCCCTGCTGCTTTCCAGGACTAAGATCCCTAACTCAGGGCTGCAGCCAGGGATCCAGAAGTGGGATGAACAGCACTAAATCCCCCCAGAAAGACTGCAGCCTTCCGGTTAATCGCTTCTAGGAAAACAATGGTGCCCACCTTTTACACACTAGCCTAGAATGAAACAAACACCCCAACCTAGGTGATGTTTTTCTATTCTGTTTCTGTTCTTTCCATCAACCCTGAATGAACACTTTAGTCTGTGGATTTGGAAGACTTCTTTGAACTAACTTACAGGCAAAAAATGCTCCAAAAATCAATTATTCTAAACTGCTCTTTGAGTTTGGGGCTCAGCAACCTCATTTCCACCTGAGTCCCAGTCTAGGGCACTTGAATATTTCTGAGGATCTGTGCCAGGTTCCCTAAAAAAAGCTGGTCTTGAGACAGGAAAAATTAAAACTCAAAAAAATTCATTAACATCAGCAAAATGAAATAATCTAAAACACACCTGGTTCTGACAATGGGTTCTTCATTATCATATTCCCCAGGTAATATTCTTGGATGTTTATTTTCTACAATCAAAACAAACATCAGTTACCATTTTCCAAGCTTTTTCAAGGAATTCAAGCCTGCTGGAGGAGTTCAGCAGGAACGTGCCAGTGGAGAAGGGGTTGTGAACAGCCTACCTGCCCCGTTTCCTTCTCCTCATGGTACTGACGGATGTGTTTCCCATGGCAGACCTCGTAAGTCCAGTAAGATTCAATCTTAGAAATAAAATACATTTTAAAAATTATCTTTAGATGTATTTACGCACCAAAAAAAACCACCCAAACGTTGGCTTTTGCAGCAAAATGCTGGAGCACCCTCAAATACAAGAGCACAGCAAGTGGTCTCAGTGTTGCCCAAACACACACAGCAGAGAAGACTTCCTTGACTTTCACACAAATAAAACAGAGGGAAAAAAATTAAATTAAAAAAGAAATCCACATTTTTAACTGCTACCATAGCAACCCATTAATCTGAATTCTGACATCTATAATCACACAGAATTTTGTCAGCAATATTAAGGCATAAAGTTGTAAAGACCTTGTTTAAGTCTGCATTAGTATCTCATTTACTATCCTAAACCTTGACATGGACTGGCCTGTAACGTTTTAATTAGCATTTAATGAACGAGACAGAAGTAACATACTCTATAGGAACAGCTGCTTTGCTTAAAGAGAGGCTCCAGCAGTTCTCCTGGAGTAGGACCTTTATAGTCCTTTTCTTCTTCCTGCAAAAAAAGGATATTTCACGACATTAAAACTGACAATGTGAAGACTCAGCTACAATTTATATTTACAGAACAACTCGCCTGAACTCACCTCATTGCCACTGGCTATCAATGGCAGGAGACACTTGTACTTCTCTTTATCCACAGTGGTCATGATGATATAATTGTCTTCCTTGTACAAGACACCAGTGGTCGGCTGAGAAAATACCCAACCCATGGATCAGCCAGGCAGGGGCTTTTCAATGCTACTCATCAGAAATAGCCCTGAATTCCTGAGTGCTACTCTAGAGTATTTCCTGGGATTTAATTATACCACAAGACTGGGGTTTGGTGGTTAAGCTGGCTGGGAGCTGCTGCTGCCTTCGCTTTGGACCTTCTACTTCCAGCCATATCCTGGATCCCCTCCAGATCCCGGATCCCCTCCAGATTCCTGATCCTCCCCAGATCCCCGATCCCCTCGAGATTCCTGAGCCCCTCGAGATTCCTGCTCCCCTCACTCCTGCTCACCATTTCAGACCTTCATTACAGCCCCCAGCCCCAGCCATCCCCCAGCTCTCCCCGTGCCGCTTCCAGCACAGAATCCCCGGGATTCTCTCCCAGCTGCCGGGCTCCCTGCGGCGAGGGGCCAGCCCGGCCCGAGCCCCGCTGTGTGAGGAGGCTCGGAGCCCCTCCCCGGGCGGAGCGGCCGTGCGGGCCCGTGCGGTACCGACCAGGCTGAGCTCGGTGCCGGGCCAGTTCACCCTGAACGGGATGTCGTCGCTGAGCTGCGGGAGCGCTCGGCCGCCCTCGGCCACGGCCGCCACGGCCGCCAGGAGCCCGCAGAGCAGCGCCGGGGCCGGGCAGGGCGGCCGCAGCCCGCAGCCCCTCCGGGGGGCCGGGGCCGGGCTCGGCGGCCGCAGCCCGCAGCCCCTCATGCCGGCCGGCGGCTCCGCCGAGGCCGCGCCGCGCCGCCGCCACGTCGGCTTCCGGCAGCCGCGATCAACAACCGGGGCAGCGCCCGGCGCGGGCAGCGGCATCCGGGGCAGCGGCCACAGGTGAGGGGCCGGGCGGGCACGGAGCGAGCCAGGGACCGGGGGGGAATGAGGAGGGAGTGAGTGGAAGTGAGTGAGGGAGTGTGAGGGGAAGGGAGTGAGTGAATGAGGGAGTGTGAGGGGAAGGGAGGGAGTGAGTGTGAGGGAGTGAGGGAGTGAGTGTGAGGGGGAGTGAGTGAGGCGGGAGAAGTGTGAGGGAGTGAGGAATTTGGATGAGGACTGTAAATGGGGGAATGAGTGTGAGGGAGAAGTAGGAATGAGGAGTGGGAGGGAGGAGTGTGAATGAGGGAATGAGTGAGGGAGGGATAAAACGACGGGGAGAATGAGGGAATGAAGAGGGGAATGGGATGCGAGTAATTAACTTTGGAAATTATTGGCAGTACTAAGGGTTAAACCAACATGTATGAGGTTATGAGTGTAAAAGAGCACTTTGAGGGCTCCTCTGGGTGTTTCTCTATACACCTGTGTATGTATATGTATATGTATATATATACGTGTGTATGTGTATTTATACACCTGAGAACCCAAGGGGATTCTTCACATCAGAGCAGGTTAGGCCAGTCCCATCTGATCCATGGATAAATAATAATAAATATATATTATTTATTCAAGATAAATAATTGAAGGAAAGACAGGAAGTTAATTGGCTGTGCTACAGAGAATCCCCTTATTACAGAGCCTTGGAGTTATTCTGGATAGAAAATACCTTGGAGATCACAGAGTCCAACCCTTAAGTCTGGATTTCCCTCTCCCTCCTCTCTGCATAATCTTCTGTTAATAGTCATGGATGTGTCTGTTGTTTCCCCAAACACTGTCTGAGAACAGGCTTAGCAGCGCCTTTGTGTGCGTGGTTGTGCAGTGAAGCCTACAGATCTAAAATTTGTATTTGCACAAACAGAGATTGAGTTTAAGCAGTCAGAATAAAAATGAAGCCTATATGGCCTAAAATTGTTGAGGTAACAGAACTGGGAGGTTTTTGGTAGTGACCAAAGCTGGGGGCAGAACAGTGGCTTCAATCCCACACAGCAAGAACAAATGTATATATTTATATTTCCTGTGCTTTAATTAATTCCTAATGTGCCAGAGTTAATAGCAGCCCCTGTGTGTTGTTTGTCATTCTCAGCCCCAACAGCCATTTTATAGCGAGGCATAATAAACACACACCTTGATGTCCATCCTCACACAGACACACTTTATACATAACATTTCTGCAAATTTCCAATGCCATTAGTTGTTGTAATGCATTTTTTATTGCACTGAAGTTGTACACACGTACACAGGAACGTGTATTATTGCAATGGTTTACGGATTTGGGAAGCAAGTGAACCAACAAAGCCTTGGAGACAATTAAAGACAGAGAATGTGGAGCTACACGGAATCACAGTACTTAAATAATTAGCATTTTAGAGAGGGAATCAGCCCTGATAGTTCTGGATCATTACTGAGCACAAGCATCCCCTGCCCTGTTTTAAGGAACAAGGGTAAGTCTTTGAGGGAAGAGTTTTTAAACCTAAAAAGAATTTTCAAGAAAGCAGAGAGCGCCATTGCACATTTTTACCTTTATAAATATAAACCAGGAAGATATAAAGAAGGGTCAGTCTTTTTAAGGGAAAACCACACTTTTTGCAATTACTGATGCAGAATCCAGGCTTCCAGGCTACTACAAAACACTTACACATTCCTTGAATGGGAAATCAGGGCGTTACATGGTGTCTGAAACAGGACCTTTTATATTAAGATATAAAAATATACTCAGTTAAAAGTTAATAAAAATAAAAGTTTTGAGGAGTGAGACAAATCTCACGTCGGGACGGATACTCCGTGTGCTGATGGATTGCATCCGGAATAAAACTACCCTGAACTGGGGGCTTCCCAACCCTCTTGAGATGTCCATACACACCCCTAAGGTTACTGGAAAGAGGGTTCTTTCCTTAATTACCTTCTGTTGGTGAATTCCTAAAACTAAAATCTATCCTTGGAGCTGGGGTTTTTCAAGAGATGGGGCCACAACAGCACCTGAAGTAACAGAGATGAGAGTTTCTGTTCTTGCTGTGTTGTGACTTGAAGTCATGCTCTTAGTTAATTTCAATATTTTGGGGTTATTCTTTATATTAGGATTAAAAATGAAAATGAGGCACTGATAGGTTATGGCTTGTTTGAGTCAGAGTGCCCAGAGTTTTGGTTTTCAGGGCTTGACATCAGCAGCCAAGGGAAGGAATTATTTCCTTTACAATAAAATGGTTTATCCTCTGCATTTAAGGATAAATTAACATCTAAAGGGTGAGATAACTAATTCAGTGATGTAACTTCATTTCAGAGGAGTTGAATGTTGATATAAATGTTCTACTACACAATTTAGGCCAATCACTTAAAATTCCTGCACTGTGGTCTGGAATCAGAACAAATTATCACTTAGACCTATGGAACTATGTCTCTGCATGCTGATTTTGACTCAAAAGTATTCTAAAGATTTATTTTAAACCTAAAATAATAACAAAACATAAAGAGAAGTTTAAGTGGTTGTCCTGAGGTGTAGTCTTTGGATGAAAAGCTAAGATACCAAATTCAAACCTAGAACACTTTCCTTGCTCGCCTTTCTCCGGACTCCTTAAAGAATGATTTTGGCAGTTTCGCTTTAAGCAACCAACTCCTATTCTGAATGCAGCATTAATTAAGATATGCGGTATTAATTAGGATAGCACAATACAGAGGAACACTCCTCCCCGTCACATGCCCATGGCCAACAAAACCTCTTCTCTGAAGACAGAACCAGCTTGTTGTTATTTTATAGACAGTTGAGATTTTGGTGCTTGTTCAAGAGCTCTTTGACCAGTGTCTCTAAGGAGAAGAGGTGCTCATCCACATCCTCTGGCACGAGGTTCCTGATGGAGTTGGCCAGCTCAAACAGATATTCCGTGTTCCTGCCGCTAGGCCCGGCGGCGCCCAGGATCTGGCGCGCGATGTCCTCGAGCGGCGCGGGGCCCAGGTAGTTGGGGTTGTCGCGGGTGCCGATGTACAGCAGCACGTCAAAGGGCTGCACCGACGTGTCCTTCGGGTAGAAGATGACCGTGGTGGTCCTGTAGCCGCCCTTCTCCCGGAAATCCAGGTAGGCCTTCACTTCTCCTTCCTTCCCAGCCGGTAATCTGTAAGCAACGCCCCACACGCACCCCTGGCCCGGGAGAATTGGTTAAAAGGATACTCAAAAATCATCGTGTTTAGGCAAAACTCACAGTAAACTAATTTTCTGCCCTTTTCTGCCTCTTTTGCAGTCTTTGTAAAGAGTCCCAAAACAAAAGGGCTGCTTTATTCAGGCAATTATCAGTGAAAACACTGATCACGCAAATTGATCGTCCTCCTTCTGCTAATGCTGAGGTTTTTCTAGCAGAACAATTTCTTGTTTTGTTAATATTTGGAGTAGTAAGTAGCCTCGGTACAAGCCACTTAGGAGCTGGCAAAAAAGACACAGAGTTTCTCCCTGACCTTATAAAATTAATGTCTGAAAATGACAAATTTAAATAATGCTGAATTTGAAGGAATTTTGATCAGGTCCCTTCTGTTTAGTGACAGTCTGGCAAGGACCTGAGGGTCACCCACACCTGTTACACACCTGAACTGGTGTGGTGTGCTGAGATAACTTCACAATCTGGTTACAACTTGTAAATTGAAAATTGAAATTAAAGCAATTACATTTATCATTTGATGCTGGTATCAAATAATGTATGTTTGATATATCTTTATATCAAATTCTGCATCTCACAACTGGATAGCCAAAGTGACTATTCCCAAATAAACTTTAAAGTATCACCGTGGTAATAACAGACCCAAAGTACTTCCAGTTTATATTGATTATTTGAAACAATCAAGAGCCATTGGTGTAACTGGGAAACACTGAGAGAACTTTTCCCTAAAGATAAGACAAGTTATCTGCTTGTAGAAAAGCAAAAATTAATGAGGGGAAATGCAACAGGACATTCTGTACAGCAGTACTGTACCTCAGCATCTTCAACCAGGGTCACAACTCTTCCAGGCTAAAATTTAAAAGCAGAAATCATCATTCAGTCAGAGGCTTTTGCCCTAAATCATGAGCAAAACCAAACCAAAATGAGAAAAAACCAAGGAACAGGAATGAAACGCTCAGAGAACTAATCCAGCACAATTCCAGTAAGATCCAGATCCACTGTAAGTATTTTCTGAGAGTAGCTTGTGTGTATTAGATAAAATAAACAACGTGTTAGATTCTAGGTGGACAGCACTTGTGACACAAAAATTAAAAGTAGTCAGAAATGGGGAGGGCTTGAATGTCCTTTTTGTTTTACATGTGCTGTCCAAACTCAATTCTACTGCAGTTTAAAACACCGACAATTAATTAATGATACAATAACACTGATAATTTAGAGTTTCATTAATGTAAAATTATCCTCAAGGAGCCCTTGGAGCCTCACTGGACAGAGGGAAGATACCTTGCAACTGGCTTGTTTACCCCAGTAAGTTAATTCTTGTAGGAAAAAGTAAGAAGCCAGTTTGTAAATACTGGAAATAAAATAGCTGAAGTTTGTTGTATAAAACCTTAAAACATAAAACCCTATGTTGAACTATATCTGCAGCTTAAAATTGCTGCTTTTGGCATCAAATCAGTTCTCTCCCAGCATGAGCCATTTATTCCTGATCTGACTGATAAAATAAGGCAACAAAGCTACATGAACACTACATGATTCCTATTTCCTGAGGAGAAATGAGTCTGTCCCCATGATACATCAAAGATAACATTGGTGTTCCTTTTGGAATGTTTTTTTCCATAGCCATTGATAGTTCTCTGACTATGGGTCACAAAGATTTTTGTGAATTATGGATTAAAGAGGTATTCTGTGGTGGAAATCGACTTTTTTGTCCTTGCTAGGAATGTCTGTAACTGTAATCTAAATTCATTAAATTCCATTTAAATCTAAATCGATTTAATATGAAGGGCAGTACTGAGGAGAACTTCATGTTCAGGTGGGTTGTGTGATGGAAGAAGGATTTGTTTGCCTAAGGAAGGGCAGGATATTTAGTTAATTGCTTTGCAGAGCCCTTGTCTTGCCTGGAACTACCAAAAACAAACATTAAGAAACAAATTACTAAATACTTATTGATCAGAGGAATTAATTACTGTTTGTACTACTGGGAATAATCCTCTGAAAATATTTTTAAAATACAGCTAACATGTAATCTGCTGTATATTTGCAAGAACTGTTTTTTTCCTCGTTGCTGTTCTTAATGTGTGTCACTGGTGGCTCAAGCTGTGTTATCTTTGAGCTCTGTGCAAGTTATTTTAGGGTGTTGGAGGTTCTAACCAGTGTTATTTACAGCTGGGTGAAACTTTCCACGCAGCAAGCTGCGTTCTTTAAAATAATCCTGATGCTTTTTCTCTCTTAAAGCCGCTTCAGGTTTACAGTGGAGTTACCTGGGTGCAGGTCATACCTTATCCTCTCACCCCTGTGCCTTAAAAACAGATGACATTGGGAATGCTCACTTGGAATTTTAATTTCTTGCTGTTTTTTCCCTCCTTTTCCAAACCGTGAAGAATTTTAGAACTTTAAGTATCTCCTAATCCATGAATTTTCACCTGAGAGTAAAAGAAGTTAAAATACAGCGCGCAGTGGGGGAGACTTACTTAGATCAGAAATTCTGCCTTTTCTTATTCCCTGTGCACAGCCTGACACCCGCCCTTCACCGAAACTATTTAACTCCCTAAATGCCAAATGCGGGCATTTCCGAGCCCTCTTTAAAGCGCGTTGTGTTGTTCGTGGCTTTCCCTCAGCCCTTGCGGGCGGCTCCGGCCGCGGGGCAGGGCCCGGGCCCGACGCTGCGGCCGCGCTCCCCCCGCGCCCGGCTCACCTTGCCCGGCACCCCGCGGTGGTCGGTGCTGCCCTGCCAGAAGCGCCGGCTGTAGCCGCGGACGCGCCCCACCAGCTTCTCCTGGTAGGGGAAATCCACCTTCCAGATGAGGGAGCCGTAGCCGAACACCCACATGGCGGCCCGGCCCGGCGGGGCCTGCGCAGAGCCGCGGGGCGGCCCCGGGCGGAGGCTGCGGGGTGGCCGCGGAGCAGCGCGGGGCCGGCGCTGTGACGGCTGCCGGGGAGCCTTCATCGGCCCGGACAGCCTCCGCCGTCCCCACGAACCACCGTCTCCCCAAAACCCACCGGCGACCGCATCCCAAACCCACAAACATCCTCCCCCGAGCACCCGACTCGCCCCTCAGGCCTACAAACAACCACATCCCCCCCAATGGCCTCGCCCCAAACCCGCCAGCCACCTCCCAAACAATCACCTCTGCCCTCAAACCCCACAAAGAGCCACCTCATAACCCCATAAACAGCCATCTCTCCTCCAACTCAACCTCCCCTTAAATCCCCGAACACCTTCCAAACAACCACCTCCTCACCTCAGACCCCACAACCATCTCCCCTCAAAATCCACAAACCACCTCCCCCTAACCCCTCCAAACCGCCATCTCCCTCCAAACCAAACCAAATCCTCTACAAAACAAAACCCTCCTCGTATCTATATTGTACACATCTCTCTTTTTTCCCCCCCTCTCCACTCCTTTCCTTCTCCTGCAGAGTTCCATGCCAGGGATGGATTTCACAGAAGCCTATTCTGACCGGTGCTCGGCCGTGGGCCTTGCAGCCAGAGAAGGAAATGTTGAAATACTGAGGGAATTGATTAATCGGGGATACAGCGTTGATGTCCCGGATAACAGGAGGTGGTTGCCCATCCACGAAGCGGCAGCACACAATTCCAGTGAGTGCCTGAAGCTGCTCATTGATACAGGTAAGGAAAACCTACTGGGAAATAGTGTGGTTTTCTGCTAAACTACCCTGCCATAGAAAATACAAGTTATATAGATTCAGCTTGTCCTTCTTTGGGGATTTTCTGTGTGGTTTTCAAACTGTGGTAAAGAGAAATTGACACATGTGGGTGATACTTGAGGTGATAACAGCACATTCATGGGTGTTCCGTAGGCCAAGTATCTCAAATAACTCTGCTGTTTTCTTAAAATGATTGTATTTTGAAATTCACTGCCAAATTCCCCTTTTTTTCCCCTCATTATGTTCCTCTGCAGCTCCAGCTGATGACTACATCCACTCGAGGACGTTTGAAGGGCTGTGTGCTCTTCACCTCTCAGCTCGTCACGGCTCTGTGGAATGTCTCCGGGTTCTCCTGGAAGCTGGGGCTGACCTCAACAACGTTACCACTGAATCCGCCACCACCCCGCTCTTCCTAGGTGACACAAGCTTTCCTCAAATCCCAGACTTTGAACTCACCAGTTAAAACACAAGTTTCTCCAAGTTTACACTCACCAGAGTTTCTTCCTTGCCTGCCATGTTGCATCTTTTTGTAGGCCTCAATACCTACCAGGCTTTAGACTCAGACATGGAGTGGGTATGGAAATAACCTTTTGTTTATGGGTAAATCTGCTTCAGACAGTCTTTTAAAGTGAAACTATAAAAGCAAACTGGTTTTCTGCATCACGCACAGAAAAACTTTAGAAGGTTCACAATTACATCTATATGAGACTGTTTCAAAGCCTTTTTGATTCTTATAACTCCTCCCTAATTCTTATGTTAAAAGACTTACTTTTGACATTTCTAGTTTGACAATTAAGGTCCATTATTTTAGCATTTTTTCTATTATTTATGTTTGACCTAATTAAATGCTTAAAACTTCAGTTATGGTGAATCCTGAGGGTATAAATCATCTGATTAAATATGTTTATTGATTTACTTGCCTCTGTACTCAGACATCAGGGGTGCCATGTTACCTTTGTTTCCAAGTATTTTCCATGTTTGGGGGAATTTTGGCATCATTTCCATTCTCCAGCACTGTTTTGGGGATCTAAGTATAAAAGGCAAGTAAGTATATAATGGGCAAGTTTAAAGGAATTAGGATTATTGTTTCAGGATGTTGGCAGTAAGACCTTTTTAGCTTTTAAATCCGTATACTTTATTTATTTTTTAAATTCTTCAATAAGAATGATTTTTTTATTATTATTTATTTTTTTATTACTGTTCCATGGAAGCTGTTGAAAACAGACACACAGAAGTTGTCAAGTTTCTGCTCCAACACGGAGCAAATGTTGAAGGTTCTCATTCTTGGTCTGGATGGAATTCTTTGCACCAAGCTTCCTTTCAGGTAACCTGTGAGCACATCATGTAATTTCTGTGTAACTGGTGTATTCTGGGAGATAATTATTTGTTTAATAATTACTGCATTTGTCATGTAATGACCTAGCCTAGCAGTCATAAGCTTGTACTTAAAAATATGTTGGCTTCATGGTTCTAACACATACAAATGAGTTTATCATGTAAATGGGCAAAAGTGATTAACTTGAACTTGCCAAATTTCCTATACCATTAATTTTTAAGTGCATCTTCAGAATATTGAATACATTGTGGGTTTTATTCTTTCTCTCTGGAATATGTGGGGAAAACCAGGTTACGTAATTTCCTTGCTTTCCTGCTGGTTAAGTCTAAACCCATTGATTTCAGGGTTCCACTGAGATAATGCAAATGCTCCTGGAGAAAGGGGCCAGCAAGGACTGCCACGATGACTTTGGAATTACCCCTCTGTTTGTGGCTGCTCAGTATGGCCAGCTGGAGAGTCTGCAGCTGCTTCTGTCCCACGGTAACCACGAGCCTTCATTTCCCTTGCTACGCTTCCATCGACTCCCACTAAATGCAATTTTAGCTCCGCTCTTGCATGTCGTCATTCGAACATTGGAGGTTTTATTTCCTTATTGCTGCGGAAAACTCGCTGAGGTTGAAGCCAGCCCGTGAAAAATCGTGACTGATGGACGTGGCTTTGGTTTTGTTTTGTGTCAGGTGCAGATGTCAACTGCCAGGCCAAGGATAAGGCCACTCCCCTGCTGATTGCTGCACAGGAGGGACACCTGGATTGTGTGAAGCTGCTGCTGACTGCAGGGGCAGACCCAAACCTCTACTGCAACGAGGATAACTGGCAGCTACCCATTCATGCAGCAGCTGAGATGGGCCATGCAAAGTAGGTCCTGGTCACACAAATCTGATCCCCAAAGGAGGAGGTTCAGCCCTAAAAGGGGGAAAAATTAAGTGTTCAAACTGATCTATAGTTTAGAAGTTCTGATTGTTTTCATAATTTAAATGTTTCTTAGTAGTTTCTTCTGCACTGACAGGGAGTAGGTTTAGATGAAATATTAGGGAAAAATGCTTCCCTGTGCCATCCCTGGAAATGTTCCAGGCCAGGGCTTGGAGCAACCTGGGATAGTGCAAGTGTCCCTGCCCATTGCAGGGGGTAGAACTGATCACCCAACTGTTCTGTGATTATAGGATTTTTAATTCAGCATCTAACCTGGGTTTGATCCATATCCTGATGAATTTAGAGGGTTTTCCATAGTGCTGAACCAGGTATCAATTCACTCCATGACCATATTGCTTTTCCATTTCAAAATACAAATAACCATATTATACATTATACATGACTTGAACAGCTGCTAATTAGAATTCTGTATTAAGTAGCAGAAGTAATTATATGCAAATATTGAATTAGCTGCACCAGCTAGAAAAATGGAAGCCACAAAGCAGTTTCTTTAATCTTTCCAGAGATGCATTTGTAGCTTTGCCCAATTTCAGTGCTACAAGTCAGTTCCACAGCAGAGAGCCAAGAGTGGAAGGAAGTTTTGGGAGTAGACCGCTGGGGAGAAGGATCTCTCAGGAACTCCATGATTCACACATGGACAGCACTTATAAATACATAAATGATGATACATCACTGGCAACTCTTACACACCACCAGTAAGTTCCAGCAGCAATGGAACTGGTATTTATCACTAATGTGATGTGGCCTGGGGTGTCAGCTGTAAACAGAATTAGTTCTGTGAACCAGAAAAATCAGAATTCATTTCATTTGCAACTCACATTTCCAGTTTGCTTCCAAACTTCCTTGGAGTTGGGATTTAATGTGCAGTGGTGTTCTGTTGCTGTAAAAAGAATTGTTGGGTAATAGGCAGTAGCTGTCCCTAGTATTTGGTTTAAAATGCTTCTTTCCAGCCCAAATCCATCCCAAAGCACAGTTTGCCACGGGTCTGTGTATGGAATTATAAAGGTGCAAATTCAAGAGTGAAAAAACATGATTTTCTTCCAAAGCTGCAATGAGCCTGTGAAAAAACAAGAGTGTGTTTAGGTTGTATCATTGCATAAGATCAGAAAGCAGTGGTTTTAAATACCTGCAGGATACTGGAGTTGCTGATTCCCATCACAGACCGGATTTGTGACAGGGGCGAGGGCAAGGTGAGCCCCGTGTACTCCGCGCTCTACGGCGGGGATGGGGAGTGCCTGGAAATGCTGCTCAAACAGGGCTTCAGCCCCGATGCCCAGGAGTGCCTGGACTTCGACTGCAGGTCCCCCATGTGCATGATCTTCCAAAAGCAGTAAGCAAACCTCTTCTGTTTTCAAGTTAATCATATTTGCTTTAATTAAATTACTTTAAACGTGTAGTTTCCCACCTTCCTCCCTTTGCTGCTATCATGTAATATTTTTCCAGAATTCCAGTGTGTTCCCCCTTTGGAGACACCCATTAATATTCCTCCTTGGGAATATTAATGTGAGTCCTGGAATGTGACTCATGCTGCACTAAGGAAAACATCTTCAAAAACAGGTTTTGAATCCTCTCAGCTTTTAACAGATTATTTATTTGTACATAGATTGAAATTGGTTATGGCATAGAATTTAAATTAATGAGGTTTGTTAGTAATGAATTTAATTTGTGGCGTGCTCCTAGGAAGCTGCCTTTAAAAATCCTTGGACACCATATATCCCTTTCTGTCCTGGTGTTGCTTTATAATAAATAATCTAAGAAAGGATGCAGAGCAGGGGATTGCTCTGTGAACAAGGCAGGTAACACATCACCACTTCAATGGAGCAATGTGCCCTCTAATCACCAAAAGGTAACACCAGTCATAGTCTCAGTCCTTATCCTATCACCTTGTTGCAGTGGGTAACGATGAAAAGATTTCAATAAAACCATTTTAAAATGTTTTATCGGAGACAGATGTAAAAAGTGGTAGGTGCTTTCTGAGGGGAAGCTCATGGGATGCCGTGTTCCTTCCCTGCTCACAGGTATTACCAGTTCATCGATGTTCTCCTGGAATATGGGATCACCCTGCGTGGGATTAACTTGGCACACTGCCTGTGCCATAAGAAGTTTGCTCTGTTCCGGCGCTTCCTGAGGCTGGGCTGTTCCCTGCCCTCGGAGGAGGAATTAATGCACTTCATCCACTACAGCAGCACGGTGCAGAAGGAATACAAGGAATGGCTGCCCTGCCTGCTCCTGGCTGGTTTCAACCCTGTGAATTTCATGTGCAAGTTCTGGTGAGCAGGGAGCCTTGTCTTTATTTACTTAAACACCTCGTGCTAATGTGCAGAGCTGCTACTGAGCGAGGGCTTTCACAGGATGGCCCTTGGTAATCAGCTGCCGCCATCAGGAACAGGAGGGGTTGTGGAAAGTCTGAAATAAATCATTTACACGTCATGTCTGGAGGCAGTAAAACAGTTTTATTTAGGAAGAAAGCCAGATTGGAAATTGCCTTTCTCTAGGGTAGTGATAAGGCATCACTTCCCAAGTTTATATTGAACATCTCTAATTAACCCCCAAATTTAGCTGCAAATTGTGTGTGTAATACTTTAATACAGCCATGGTAAGAAGAAATTCCAATGGGAGAAATAGGTCAGGAGGGATGGGAAGCAAATGGGAAGTGAAGCTGGGCCAAGGCTGGGAGGAGAGGAAACGGATGCAGTTTGAGACTTTTGTTTTAACACAATGTGGCAAAAATTCCAGTTGGATTTTTTTTATTATTATTATTGAAGTTTTTCCACGTATAAATAACAGCTTGTTGATGATTTATATTTAATTGGGCACTACAGGATTACACTTAGAGTTATGAAATATTTGTATTTTCTGCAGGCTGTAGTAAACACACGACAAGTTTGCAACTCAGTTACTGAATGAATCTCACTGTCCTTGTGTATCACATGCAATGCTTCTTGGTCTTTTATTTTGTAATCTACAAATAGTTTTAAAAGTATTTTAGGGGAGTCTTTGTTACGCAGGATTTTCTCCATGGGTGAGGATGTCCTTAATTTTGTCCTGGAGTTCATGAATTGGAGCAGACTTCCTCCAATTGTGGAGCAACACCTTTCCCAATACAAGGAGAAGTTCACTTGGACTTCGAAGAGCCATTTTGGTAAGGAATACATGCAGGAAATTGATGTCTCCATGTAACCAGCTTCCAGGCTGCAGATGGGGAGGTTGAGGAGAAGATGACAATATGACTTAATTATGTTTTATTTTCTTAATTTGTATTTCTAATGAAGCATCTGTCCTGTTTTGTAAGCACTGGACAGTAATTAAATACAAACCTCAAAAATCAAACATAATCAAAAAGTTACAAGCCAGAAAGATTCAGTTGGTTGTGCAGGAATTTTTCATAGTTCATCCTTCAGAAAAGCAGTTATGTGTTATGTGGCTGAGAAGCTGCACTTAGGTGTCTTTGTTAATGATTCATTTCAAAGAAAATTCTTCTTTAAAAGGGTCTGTAAAAATTTTTAAGTTGTCCAAGCGATAATGTCATTTAATAATACTTCCTTTAGAGTGTTTGAAGCTAATGAGGATGTTTTAAGGGGGTTATTTGGGGAAATTGAGATTCAGTTCTCTCTTTATTTCCTTTTTTATTAGTAAATATATTTGTGTAGTAAGAGCTGCTCTGTGTTTGACTTGGGGTTTCATTTTCCAGCCTTCCTTCCTTCCCTGTCCCATCTGTGCCGCCTGGAGATCCGGTCTCTGCTGGGGAGCGAGCGGCTGCGCTCGGAGCGCGTGATCCGGGAATTGCCACTGCCAGCCTGCCTCCAGGACTACCTGCTCTACCTGGATGTGCTGCGAGCCAACACTATCCCAGACCTGCAGGATTCCCTGGAGCAGGGAGAGGAGGGAGTGCCTTCCAGCCGCTCCGAGGCTGAGGATATGCAAGAGGGACGCCAGTAACACCAGTGCTCCGTGATGGCGGTGCCAGTGCCTGGACTCGCAGCTGCAGGTTTTGTAATGGGAATCAGGAGACACGTGAGGAGAACTGCTCTAAATGTCTGTTGTAATCATTCTTTTCGTGCTGTAGTTTTATACTACATCTAGAAATTTCCTATGAGTTCTATGATTTACTTGTTTAAAATCTGCTGTAGCTTTGTAAGCGAACATTTTGTGTTTCTTTTCTAACTCTTGGGGAGTAAAATGAGCTTGTTCAGTGAACACAGCTTACAGAGTAGTCAAAATCTGTCAGTTGACACTTTATTCCAAATACAGCATTTACCAAATGAAACCATCTGAAAGTCAAGGAACACAATCTTGTATCATTGTTATGAATTTGTGTTGGGGAGGGATGGAGCGGAACCAGAGAAAGGCAAATAATATAAAGAAAGGAGATTGTTTGCTGAAGGAACAGTGATGGTTTTTTCCCTTCCTTGGTGTCAATATTTGGCAGAATGTTGGAATTGGAGGCTTGGGGGCCTGTGCCCAGTCCCTCCCCTTGCGTAGCCCCCAGGCAAGGCAGGAAATGTCCCACAGGCACAGCAGTGTGTGCCAGCAAAATCCCTTCTGTGATGAAGTGCAAAAGGACTTGCTGTTCCTGAGGCCTGGTGACAGGGCTGGGGCAGGGACACCTTGGGAAGACAGCAGGGTCTCTCACACTGGGAAAGCCCTCGTCCTGCAGGGGTGAATCTGGTGCTGCCAGGATCACTGGTAGTAGATGCTGAAGGCGTGGAGGATGTATAGGAAGGTCGTGAGGAAGGCGAAGAACTGCACGAGAGGAAGAAGAGGAAGGGTCAGCTGGCAGAGTCAGACTCCATCTCCTCCCAGTGCTCTCAGCATGAGGAAGCCTCCCAGCCCAGAACTCTCTCCAGCCTCAAAGGAGAGGCAAAGCCTCAGCTTTTCCCAGGATCCAGCCACGTCGGGCTGTCCATGAACTGATGGACCCTGAGAAGCCGACCCTAGCTGCATGACCCACAGAGGTGAGGAGCTGAAGCTGTGCCCAGTGTGACACTGTGGGGCTTTGGGTGGCTCTGCTGTGGCTTCAGCACGTGCTGCTGCCTGTCCCAGGGGGAACTGCGTGTTCTGCAGCCTGGCAGGGTGCTCTGGACTCACCGATGCAGCACTGTTGAGTTGGTAGTTGAGCGGCCCGTCAGGGCTGAGCTCAGAGTTGATGGTGGCGTTGGCCTGCAGGACAGCAGCGCTCATGTACAGAATGGCCGTGGCACCGTGGTACAAACTGTCCTGCAAAACAACGCTCCTGTGAGTGCCCCAAGGGGGACACGTGCCTGGATAGGGCGGGGACCAAACCCTCCCAGGCAGTGGTTCGACAGCACAGCTCCCCTGGACTTTCCAGTCGAGGCAAGAGGAGGAGAGGGTCGGTGTGTCACCAGCTGTGGTGGTCCTGCACCCACACTGCTGCTGTCAGCATCTGCCCGTGTTCCATCCTCTCCTTACCAGCACTTTCCAGTTCTCGCTGTTCTTGTGGAAGCCGACGAGGTAGCTTAAGAGGAGCAGCAGGGAGATGAGGCAGGAGGTGAGGGACACGTACATCACCCATCCCTGCAGCAGCGGCAAGGAGACGGAGGTAGCAGCGACGAGGATCCACACCCAGGTCCCGCAGATCTGCCAGGGACAAACAGGCACCTCTGATGAGTGTGGGATGAGGAAAAGCTCTTTTCCTGCCTGGTTCCCTCCTCACCTCCCTCCTGGGCAGGCCACAGCAGCCAGCGGAACCGCTGCATCTTTCCCAGGGCATCCCGGTGCAACAACAAGCAAGCTGGCACCGGTTTCCCTGAACACTCATGGGAAATGAGTGCTCACACGAAAGGGAAGGGTTTGCTGCCGCCTTCCACACAAGGAAATGTGTCATCCCGAGGGATTTGGTGGAGAAGCCAGAAAATGTGCTTTTATCTGGGAAAAGCAAACAGCCCTGCTCGCTCGGTCATCTCCGAGGCTTGGAATCACAGCACGAGGAAGTCTCCTTCAGCTCCACGCACCAGCCTGGGGTGAGCTGCCCATTCTGGATCCACCCAAAAGATTTGCTGAGCACAAAAAGCACACAGGCTTATCGGGATGATGCTGCCCTGTGCCATCCCGGGAATTGCAGCAGGGAGCTGAGCCCGTCACCACGGGCAGGGATTGTGCCTGTGGAGCACAGGGTGTGTGGGTTGCCAGCCCATGTGCACCATGACAAAGTACACCAGCTGCTATCTCAGGCAGTCCCACTGGATGCCCTCTGGACCCAGAAGCAATTGAAAGAGTCATGGAATGTCACACGTTACGAGACGCCAAATTGCCTTCAACCCCTGGAAGGACTTGAGACCAAAACTGCCTTGATTTTTCAAGCCGTTTCTACGTGATAACAAGAGCTGCTCGTCTGCCCTGGGCGAGCCAGCAGCTCTTCAGCCTCTCCCAGCCTCACGACAGCCAGCGACCCTCACACAGGCTGTGATGGAGCGGAGTGTACCTTGTCCTCAAGCTGTTCCTAAAAACCCCATTAGGAATACTTCGTGCTTTCAGCGTAAGCTCAAAGACAAAGTGTCACTAATCCCAGTAATGATGCCTTCAGGATGATTTCGGGGGATTTTAGCCGGGAGAGGGTGCGGAGCGAGGCATACTCACGATCTCCGGCAGGATGAAGGCGTAGGGGATGGTTTTGAAGACGGCGGGTCCGGAGGGCAGGGCTGGCTGCGTGGAGGCTGCAGAGGGACCCACCGAGGCCATGTCTCCTCCGCTGACAGCGCTGCACTGGGCTCCTCTGGCGCTCGGCTGCCCCGCGCCGCTCCCGTGCGGGATTTAAGGGACACGCCCGCGGGACGTAAGCGCAGGAACCGGCCGGGGCTGGCACCGCGCCGTGCCCCGGCACCGCCGGACACCGCGGCTTTGTGCATCCCGCTGCCAGCCGGGATGCGACAGAGCCCGACCCCGGCCCCAACACGCACCAATGCAAGGTCATTAATTGGAGGGGAAAGGGAAAAAAAAAACTTCTACACCTTGCCGGGACAGAAATATTTCCTGCAAACACTTGTCCTTGGCACGCTTCCAAGCCTGAAATATTTTTGCTTCCACTGTTGTTGCCTCCTCCCCTTTCTGTTCAGGTTTTTGCTCCCGTGATCACGTCAGACCCCTCCACACCCTCCAGGTACATCCAGCTTCAGGAACTAGCAGGTAAATTTTACAGACACACCGGGAGGGTTTGGCAATGTGCTCCCAAGTGCCCTGTAAGGTTTGAAGGAGAGCTACTGGAATTTCTGCCTCCTGGCAAATACATTTTGGATTCGGGAAGCACCTGCTGTCTCATCCAGCGCACTCTGCCTGGCCCCAGAACTCCCAGATAAGAGGTGGGATGAAAGGCTGGGGGTGGCACTTCTGCCTGGTGGCCCAGAGAGGACAGAATGATCCCATTAACTGGGGCAGTGGGCTACAGCAGGAGGACACTGTCCCAGTGAGATATCCCAGCTATGCCAGGCGAGACAGGTGATGCCCCAGGAACTCGGCTTCTGTGCTAAGCTCTTGCACAACACAGAGCAAAGATCACATCCATGTCTCTTGTCTGAGCCCTTCCTATGCTGGGTCAAGTGTCCTGTGGTGTTTCTGGAGGCTCCAGTTTACAGATACTCCAGTGGGAGCTGGTTTTTGGCACCATGCAGTGGAGGCTTTCAAAAATCTTGTTTTATATATCACCAGACAAAACCAAGCCTGGCCTGGGCTAAAGTCCGTGTGTGACTTGGTGGCAATGTCCCCATTGCCCTGAAGGGAGCATCCAGATGTTCCAGCACTAAAGAGAAAGTGGATTAATCACTTCCCTCTGGGAGTGGGCAGCACACAGAGCCTGTGGTCACAAGGCACTGAGGGGTCAGCAGAGGAAATAATCCTGGGGAAATGCAGCGTTCTCAGGATTCCCACCAGCTGTTTTTTGTGTTGGGTCAGGCACATTCCTGGGAGTAACCCAGCCTTCTCCTGAGTGGGGGAGAGGAATAGGCAAACAGTCTAAAAACGGAGCAACCTGCTGGTCACTGGTTTGGCAAGAGAGGATTCTTCCCCTAAGCTGGCTGTCCTTGCTCAGCAGCATTCTTAAAGATCGCTGCTCTTTCCCTTCCCTGCTCCCAGGCTGCTGGGGGACTGGGACAAAGAGCCTTTTGTTCATCCTGATTAAAACAACACTGGAAATTAATGGGAAGCTGCATGAGAGGAGAAAAGGGCTACCTCAGCTTTGGGAAAATATGACACCTGACATGGCTACAACAGGTAGCAACAGGCAACCAGAGCCTTGTTTAACACTGCAAAAGCAAAAATTTAAAATACAACTTCCAGCAAATAATTGGATAAAATAATTTTAATCTCTTTCAAAATCTTAATTGTGCTGAAATATCCATTACAATTCAGATCCTACACAATCTCTTTGGTAAGAATTTAATTTTATTATTACCATGCCCCTAGAGAGCCTGACTTGTTCATTCTCCAGGATTGTTTTCCCTGACTTCTCCTAAGAAATCGTAGGCCAGCTCTGAGATGTCAAAGGCTCTGTGGGTGTTTCCTGATGACAGCAGGTACTCCAGCGCGCCATCGTTCTCCCGGCTCCTCTTCAGGAAGTCATGGATCACCTTCCAGCGAGACAATTCCACCTCTTCCTCAGCCCACTTGTAGCTGGGGAGAAACGTGGAGCAGAGCAGAGGGAATACAGAGTCGTGGTACACCAGGACAAACGCAGACTTCAGGAATTCTTGATCTCTCTGCAGAGAAGAGCATTTGAAAACACTTCAGTGCAAACACGTGGTGTTGCCAAGCACTTTCCCAAAGTATTGTACACAGGAAAAAACCCAAACAACTCACTCCCAGTTCCCAGGAAAACAACGGGAAGAGATCTGATCTTCCTAAACACACATCGATTATCTTGGAAAAGCCTCCAGTATACCAACAAACCTGCACTGAACTCTGCCAGCCTTCACACAAACTACAGTCACTGAGAGCCCTTTGCTGTGGGGTATTTATATTTTCTTAATATTGTATCTTCCCTGCCCTGGAAACCCAAACTCCTCTCATTTCCCTGCTCTCCCAGGCGGAGCGTGGCTTTGATCCCAGTCCTTGCAGCCAGAGGTGATGCTGCCCCCAGGCTCTC
Source organism: Poecile atricapillus (assembly GCF_030490865.1). Lineage (NCBI taxonomy): Eukaryota > Metazoa > Chordata > Aves > Passeriformes > Paridae > Poecile > Poecile atricapillus. The sequence goes on from NC_081251.1 coordinate 115,703,638, forward strand.
TTTGTGCATGGTGTGACCTGTGTGCCCCTGTAAAGATCAGTTTGGAAAACCCAAAGGATCAGCCTGGTCAATTATCAAACACACGGGAAAGATCCAAGTCCGGAGTGTCCCAGCCCCAGGAGCGCTGTGCCTGGCGGGGAGCATTGCAGGGCTCAGCCTCACGGAACCACGCGAGGGGTGAGCCTTCAGCAGGCAGCAATCCTCCCGCGGGAGTGGCACATGCCAGTCAGGTAGAACTGGATGGTTCTGGGAGCCCGGGGAGTTGCCAATTCCGTGAGCAGATCTGCTTTCCTTTTGGATGAATGGCCCTGAAAAAGCCGCTCTGACTCAGCGGGTGTTTGTTCTGCGTAAACGGGGAGCCGTCCTTGCGCATCAATCCAGGAGCACGCACAGGGAATGAAATATCCCGCTGCTGCTCCCAGGAAATGCAGGACTGAGAGCCAATGGCTTTCTCATTCAGTTCCCTGCAGCTGCTTTCAATCTGTGACACAGGAGGTACAACAAGGTGTGGGTGAGCCTGGGGACCACCAGGTCAGTTCTCCAGCTGTCTATGTGCCAAAACGTGGGATTACAACTCTCTGAGGCAGGGGCATCTGAGGAATTTGGGGGCTTTTTCCCAGGCAGATTGTGGGAGGGCTGAAGCTCAGAGTTTGGTGGAGGGAAGATGATTTTGTGGGCATACACAGCCCCTTATGTTTCCATGGAAAGCTTTTACCAGCTGACTATTGGAAGCACATCCTGACAGGGAGCCACACTGTAACAGGTTCCCCCCCTAACAACACTGAAATAAAAAGTTACAAGTTAAGTTAATTTTCCTCCTGGTTTACTGTTAAAAATCTGGGTGAGAAATGTTAAGAACTGCATTTACATATCTCTATTTTCCAAATAGATGTACAGTGAGAGGAAAAGTTAAGCAGCAATTGCAGCTAGCTCGAATTACCCTGAATATATGGAAAGAAAAACTTTTAGTTTGTTACCTTCTCAATTCTCTTCAATGTTCTTTCTTTGTCTGCCCAGGCACTCTAAAATGAAATGTAAAATCAGACCAAGGCTGTGGAGAACTTTGTCTTCTCCCAGGACAGAAAAAAAAGCTCAAATTTTGCCTGGAAATCTCGACAAGGTAACATACCCGAAGTGCATCCATCAGGTCTGGCTGATCCAGGAGTTGAGGGAAAGTTGCTAAAACAGGATTACAGATTAAGTCTGCAACAGAAAGCAAGCACAGTCAAGGCTAAGGAGGAATCAGGACAGTTTTCAGTACTGGCCCATCCAGATGTTCAGCACATCCCCTCCTGACAGATTATTCCCAAGGGAAAATGAGCTGTAACAGTTCTCCAGAGCAGGGAAGGTAGGAGAACTCCCTAAAAACTGTTCTGACTGCAGCCACTTCTCAGTGGCTGAGAGACAGTTAAACTAGGAGAGGAGACACACAAACCCCAGTGCTGTTTTTTGGGAATGCCAGCAAACACGAGCCCTTCCCGATTTACCTGCCAGGGGTGTTTTCCCTCATTTCTGCACCTGTCTTTTTTACACACAGCTGTAATTGTGCTGCTTGGTTTGGATGTTATGGATAAACACACTTGGGTTCTACCTCAGCCTGTGTCTGATGTGGCATTTTAGGAGAACCAGGGGCCAAGTGCACAGTGAATTTTCCCTATGGGCCACATATCCCACTGCACAGGTGTCCTGGTGCTTTTTGGATCACGTCCATGAGAAATCACTCTGCTCCTGTCATTATTTTAATTAATGAGACTGTGCGTAAGATTCCAGGTGACAGAGAGCAGGATTTTGGCTTTATTGTGTGATTTCAAATATTGAAGGTACACTTGTTTCTTCACCTTGAAGCTGATGGGAAGTTTGGTAAACATGAAGCATTTACTAATGCCAAAACATTTTGGGGAAGGGAGCCAGGACTGAAGACTTCTGGGAAGTAGAACAGACATTTTCAGTTGTCTATTCCTAAAGTGATGGTGGATTTTGAAATAATAGAAATCTTCTTTAGTTGCACAGCTACCAGAACAACTTCTGGGATAAAGCTTTTCAATGACTTCAAATGAAGTCTGAATCCAAAGGGATGCAATTTAACTCCAGGAGAGGTCACCAGCCTGATCTACTGTCCTAAATCATGTAGAACAAATCAGGTAAGCCTGGCAGTTCTCACCTATATAAATTCAAATGTAGTACAGTTAAGAAATGTAATTTTTCCTTATTTCAAATTTGTTTTTAAATAGAGAAGGATATAAACTATCATTAGTTCTGCTGAATCATCAGGGCAAGACACTGAGTTCTAAAACCAGAATTCTCCAACTTGGGTCTCTCTCTACTGTCAGCAAGTAAACAATAATTAAAAAATAAAACCAAAGAGGATAACTTAGCCAGAGTGCCAGAAACATCTCTTACCAGAGGGAGACTCTGGAGAGAGTCATTCCCTGGGTGAACCTGATCTTCCTTCAGTGCTCACCTGTGCTTTGCATGCTCATCCTGTCCTTCAGGAGGGCATCTCCAAGGATTTGCCGATAAAACACCAGGAGATGGATGTAGCACATGCCCCCAACTAATGTTTCAGGGAGAAAACTGTTGGGAAAATAAGGGACAGCAGTTGAGATGTTGATTGATCTGCAAACACTGCAGATTTCTCTAGGCTATCTGGAATACTTTTTCATTTTATGGAAGCACAAGGACTCACTTCAGGATGTCTTTTGAGTGCACACTTGGTGACTTCACTTTCACCAGAAGCACAGGCTGTTTCCTGAGGCTCATGAACTGCTGAAAAACCCCAGAGCCTGCTGCAGGAATAAACACCCCAGATTGAAACAGTCAGTTTGAAACAACAGTAATAATTATATTACAAAAATGGGCATTTCAGTGGGTTGAGAACTTTTTCAAGTTGAGTCAGCCTAGCAGCACCCAGCTCCCCACAGCCAAGGCAAAAGCAGATAAATAATGGAATACATGCAAAAATAGAACACACAAACCCAAAGCAGGCTGTGGGCACTGTTGTGAAGGAGATGCAGCATGAATCACATTATTATGTTTATATTACACTGAAAAGGAACCACACCTCTCCTTGATATTGATGGGTCAACCTCAATGCCTCTCTCATAGGGAGTTCCACCACTCAGGACCAGCTCATACATCCTGTCAATAAAGATAAATTTGAAGCCTGTGTGATATTGGGAATTCAACTCTTTTTGGAATTTAATTATACTGGGAGATCAATTATTTTAAAAGCCATTAACAACACTGTTTCTTTTCCACAGCCCAAATATTTTTCTTGTATGGAATTTAGCAGTTGGTTCACTAAAATGGTTTTGAGAAATCATCACTTCAACAATTTAAATCTTTCATATTTAAAATTTGTTAAAGAATAATGTAACCCCAGTTCTGCCAAGAGTAAGTCACTGCTGAAACAAGCATGAAATTTAATCTATAATACCATTCTTACTTAATGAAATAATAGAATATTTAAAAGATGAGATTTAGAGACTTTTAGAACAGTAGAGGTGTCCTGCAGGTGCTGTAACCCAGATAAATTCAGAATACATATACACAATATATATATGTCTACCAGTATTTGGTAAAAAACAAGTCTTGAAAGTCTGAGCTACAGTGAATTATTTCTGTCAATAAACAGAAAGTTTTCCTACATTTAATAAAATAAAAATATATACACTTTATTATTCTTTCAGATGACTGGACCAAATAATCATAAATCAGCTGCAAAATATAATTTACGCTCCAAAAGCAGTGAGAGATTCATTCACAACAACTCCTACCTGATTCCAGGTCTTGGGAACCATCTCCCAATTTTCACATGGGAAAGGGATAATGCAGCAAAGAAGAGCCAGAATCATAAAGCCCTGGTGTAGATGCCCCTTGCCCCAGGAGTGTGTAAGTATGAAAGAGGAGTTTTAGTCTAAAACAGATCTATTTACATCTATGTGTAAATACAGGGAGAGCAGGACAAGGCAACAAACTCACTTGGAAGGAACAGGAAGCCCAGTGGAAGTGAAGAGCTTCAGAAAGGCCCAGCCACAGCTCAGCTCTCCTCTTTCACCTGTTGACTAGGAAAAAAGAGAAATGTAAATTATTTGAGCAGCTGACCCAGAATGAGTGACTGAACCACAATTAATAACAGTAACCACATCAAAATTGTTGTAGTTATCCTCCTTTTCCTTCTCTGTGTTTAAAAATCACAGTCTGCCTTCTCTGAGGGTAGTTTTCCTGGCTTTACCATCTATTGTCTTACTACCTGTTGTGCTTTCCAGCAGCATATCCCAGATGGACAGGCTCTATGTGTGTCAACAGGAGCTGGGAACCACTGTCCATACTGCTGAAACAGTTAAAGTTTTCAAACTGTACAGGACATTAGTCTGAAATAAATGGCTGAGATGGAAAACTGCAGGAGTGAAGAGAGAACTAGTCCATTGGGATCCCATGGCATGGGATCTTTGGTACAAGTTACTTCAGTGCTGGTACAGGGACATGCACATCCATGAGCCAGAGGGACTTTTACTCTCTAATTAGGGATATTCTCCCATCAGAGAATCCCAGAATGGTTTGGGTTGGAAGGGATTTTAAGGATCATCTTGTACCAACTCCTGCCATGGCCAGGGACGTCTTCCACTATCCCAGGCTGCTCCAAGCCCTGTCCAGCCCAGCCTTGAGCACTTCCAGGGATCCAGGGGCAGCCACAGCTTCTCTGGGCACCTGTGCCAGGGCCTCCCCACCCTCCCAGAGAAGAATTCCTTCCCAACATCCCATCCATCCCTGCCCTCTGACAGTGGGAAGTCATTGTCCTATCACTACATGACCTTGTGAAAAGTCTCTCTCCATCTTTCCAGGTATTGTCTATTCCTGTTCTCTAAAGAGGGATATTCTCTGGTTGTATTCTCTACCTGGGGACAGCTGGTTCCCTTTATGAACCTGCACTTGGAGTGACTGCCAGTGCCTCTCCCCACACTCACATTGCACCTGTATGTGATGCCAAGCTCAAACAATATCCCAATGGCTGAAGACATGGAGTTGGACCTGACAAAAGAGTCACCATCAAGCAAGCTGGGTAAGATGCCCATCACCTGGTACAGAGGGAGGGAGGAAAAAGGAAAAAGAAGTTAATGTACCTATGGAAAAAAGAAACCAACTTGAATTTTAAAGGCCTTCAAGCACATCCCTCACTCAACACAAGATCTCAAATTCAATCCCACTATAAAAAATGAGGAGAGAAGTGATTCCAGTCAAAACCCTGCTCCCCTTATTGTCTTTCCATGGAGCACAGCTGTGCCACGACGGAACACTTCAGCGACATTGAAGGAAGAAGCTGTAAAAAGCCAGCAGCTGTGTCACCTACCCTTGGAGAAAAGGTCCAAGTTTGAGGATTTTTAGGCAGCCACGTAGCTCTCACTGTGTGGATGTTACTCAGCACCTGAAGTGGGGGAAAAAAAGCTAAGGCAAGTTTTACTGCTTTCAGAAAATGCAGGGTTATCCCAGATGGATCCAACATTGCACACAACAAAGACAGCTGGAAGAAAACTGCTGGATAATCAGGGTTATGTTTTTATAAAAGGCTGCTCTGCACACAGACAAAGGAACAGAGGATCAAGGGCACGTGGAGGAATCTGACCCTGACCCAGCTGCTCCCAGGCCCATCTCAGGAGACAGATCAGCCCGGGAAACACTCATCCTCATCGCCAGGAACACAGAGGAGCCGGCAGGCACAATGGCAGGTGGGGAACCCAAAATTAGGGACTCAGAGAAATGGAGCTCCCGCCCCAGCCCCTCCCAGGGCTGGGTGTGACTGTCACCCTGAGTCAGGAGCAGCTCCCCGGCTCACCTCGCACTGCTCACGGGCATTTTGGGGCTGCACCTGATTTACCACGAGAGGAAAGCAGTGGGGGAGAAACCAAAGGCAGAAAAAGGGAGGGATCAAGTGCTTTGTGGAGTAGCAAGGGTGGGAAGCAGGGCTGAGTGTGCTTGCCTGGCCGTGCCCGATGCCCATCAATGCGGTCTGGCCTGTTTTATCATTCAGTTCTATTCTTCTGCGTGAGTGGGCTCAAACCAGACTCAGCTGAGCATAAATTAAGCATCTTGGGAGGCAGGTTGTGTGAGACAGCTGGAGGAGCTGCCTACGAGAGGAACCAGAACCTGAAGGATCCTGGGAGTTGCAAACCTCCTCCAGTCCTTTTTTTGGGAAGCAGACACGTTCCTTACCCGGCTGCCATCGAAGAGGCAGAGCCGGACGTGCCGGCTGAGGACCCGCACGCCGGTTCCAGGAGGAGGAATCATCTTGCAGCTGCATAAAGTGACAATCAGGGACACTCTGGTGGGTCTAGGATGGATCTGAAATGCAGCAGAAGGAGGGTTAAACCTACAGGGCCCTCATTTTGTGTTTATAGACTGAGGTGATTCTCCCAGCCACAAAGGCAGTGCAGTGGTAGCAGCAGGATTTCTTCACAAGCCTTTAGCTGTGATGTTTTAGTGGGACAGAAGATCCCAGCAGAAGAAATATTCCAGAGATGGTTGCAAATTAAGACATAATCAATAGCCAAAAGGAGAGAAGGCAAACTGTGTCCCAATTAGTAGCAATACTCACAGTATTTCTCTCAGAGTTCCACACCAAGTCTTTGAAAGCCAGCTGGGATGGGGTAAGCTCTGGTTGCAAATAGTAACTTGCTCGAAACTCTTCACCTACAACAAGAGTAAATTTAAAAACTCTTCGTTTTTTAAAATGATCTTTATTGTGCCAAAAAGGACAACACCCCAAATTCATGTCCAGTTGAATATTTGACCAAACAAAACTATGGAATTACCTGCCACGAGCACTGTGAGTATTCTGAATGATTTAATCCCAAAAGCACAGTAATTTAATTTTAAAAAGAGATTAAACACCTTTAAACAGAAAGACTAAGAAAACATGAGTTAATATATTTGGTGAAGAGGCTACAAAAGACCTTTGAGAAAAAGGGAAAATTAAAATTTAAAAAAAAACAACCTTTATTTCCAGAAAAGTCAACAGGAATGAACTTCGAAAGCAGAAACTCTTTAAAAATCATGAGGAAATTTGTCAGGATTTCACATTGATAAATTAAAATTTAAGGGGAAAAAAAATCTTTTATACATTATATGATGGATCAAATATAGCCAGTTAGCTAATAAATTAAAATAAAGCAACACCAACAGGCTGGTGACCAGGGTGAGGAAGCCACCACAGACACCTGATAATCCTGCCAGGCAAAACCCTTACCTTCCTCCAAGAGCTGGAAAAGCATGGATGGGCGAAATCCAGCAGGAACTGCCCCTGTGGTGGTCAATACCTCCACGGTGTCATTCTAGTAAAAACAAAGAAAAAAAGGGATATTACTGTTCCTGCTATTTAACAGCAAATTTCATCCCAATTTACAACCAGAATTACATCCCAATTTAGAACCAGAAACTTGGGATGTCAGTCACCTCCTCTGAAACATTTCTGTGGCATCTCTTGCTACCAAAACCTCCCAAAACACAGATGTTGTTAAAGAACAATAGGCTGTGATATGAGACGTGGTGTTTGGGAAAAGGCACAGCTTGTCTACAAAATAATGAAGATTATGGCAGGTGAAGCTGCAGTGTAAGAGGGGCACCTACCTCTGTGATGGCTCGGACAGCACTCCAGTGGGAATCTGTTCTGGAAGAAAATTGAGGGATTTGAACATGAACAAAAATTTAACCACAAAATAGCGCTCTGTTTTCAAATAGCAGCAGCTTCACAGTCATATCTGAGACATTCCATTTACCTTTTTTTAATTTCAGTTCCATCTGCTGTTTCATCCACCACTTCTATGTGTTCTTCTGACTCCTCCTGGCTTTCTTCCTCTTCCTTAGGAACCTGAAATTCACATTTAAAATGGCAAAGGGCTTGATTTCTTCCCAGTTCTGTTCTTAAAAATGTCTTCTCCAACCACAGCCCATGTAAATTTAAGTTTAGAATAAATTAAGGAAGTTTAGAAAAGGAGATTTTCTCTCTGTGATGCAGAAAATTGTCCCACATTTTACATGGACTCCCATTTCAGATAAATTATTAAAATCCCAAATTAATCCACAGCAGCTTGGAGTCTTCAGAGCTGGCCTTTAGCAACAAAGATTCTGACTTTTATATTCAAGAAGCTTCTCTGCCACAACTTCCCAAGGCACAGAAATGCTGCTTTTGATGGCTATCTCCATGCCCATGGATAACAAGATGGAGTTATTTCCAAATAATTTGTTTTATTTCCAAACAACACACTGCTTTGTGACCCATTTAGTGCAGCTATATGATCATTAATTGACATAAAAGAGCAGAGGGGGGGATTAGGACAGAGGTTGCAGCACACCAACCGCAAGGTAGGTCCTGGGAACGAGGCCTCTCTCCCCCTTGGAATTTTCAGCTACCCACCAGCCATCCGCCTTCTTGTCGTGTATGAGCAGGATTTCACCTTTCTTTGGCATCAGAAAAAGAGACAGAGACAAAAAAACCAAACAAATATTTAAATGAAAAAGGACCTAACTCCAGTTTCTCCCCAAATCCCACAAGTGGCTGAGTCCCAAAAGCAGAGGATTTCATTATAGTTACTGCTTAACTCACAGTGATCTGCAGTAAAAACCCTTTACAGGGAGAGATTTACCACGAATGTGAGATCCCCTTCCTGCTGGGCATCAAAGTTTCCAACAGCAACACATTCTCTAACATTTGGATCATCCAACAACTTCTCCACATCTTCTTCTTCTTCGGTGTCCTCCTCCTCCTCACCTTCTTCATCTTCACTCTCCTCCTCTTCTTCATCTCCCTCTTCTCCATGAGGACCTTTCTGGTGTTCCTCATCCCTACCCAAAACAAATCAAACAAGTTTTTAGTATCATCTCCACCAAACTTTTTGAAATGCTGTTAAGCCTCTGCAAGGACATTTTTCAGATCCAGCATTTTCATTCCTGTGTTTTGCTCTCTGTCCTGAAGAATCTCCTCCAAACCTTACATTCAGTATCCAGCAGTCTTGAGAAAATCCCAGCCAGTCATAAATGACTTCTCTCCTGAGCACTTCTTTTTTTATCCTTCTGTTATTTTTCAGCTAATCAAGGGGGTGAGATAATGATTTTCCAAAGCCCATTCCAGCCATTCTTTTAAAAAACGGGTTGCATTTGTATGTTTAAGCTACTCACCCTGGATAATTCTTTGTCACATTATCCTGATCCAAGACAAGAAGGAGTTTCTGCAGCTGCTGGGAGAGCTTCAGCAAAAGCTTTTCTTCCTCTTCCTTCCTCTGGCTGTAATTCCCCACCGGCGCCGGCTCGTCAGCCTGACAGAGAACCCAGAAAATGCCCCAAAAAATCAAAGTTCCCCAATAAATTGCTCAAATAATCAAAGTTCCTCTATAAATTAAGTTTTCCAGAGATGCCTTACAAGCTTTCCCCTTCCTGGGCTGCTCTCATTCCCTCTTTAGTGACAATTTTCTTACCCTTTCACCTTTTTACCAAGGTGAAATTCTCTGTTAAGTTTTCACCTGGGACTTGGACAAAATAAAGCATTAAAGTGAATTTTTAAATTATAGAAATGAATAGAAAAAAATATAGATTGGAGAGATGACCAGCAGGGATTGTGCAGTACTGGGCATTGCTCTTGGACTGAGGCATCTAAAATAGAGCAGTGATTTTCTTTAAACACTTTCCATGGTGGATTTTGAAGAAAACCACAAATTAATCTCCATACTTACTTTTTTCAAAGCATGGAGAGCATTTGTATTCTCCTCCACCAATTTCTTCAGCTCTGTACATCTGCATTGAAAGCAAGACAGACAGACAGATGGTATTTTCTTAAAATTCTGACCCAAACCACACCTGCTGACTAAAAGGTATCATTTTAGGTGTTCTGTGTCCCTTCAGGCTGAGAATTCCAAGCCCAAAGAGCAACATTTGACAGAATCCCAGAATAGCTGGGGTTGGAATGGACCTCTGGAGCTCACCCAGTCCAACCCCACTGCTCAGGCAGGGTCACCCAGAGCAGGTGACACGGGAATGCATCAAGGTGGGTTTGGGATGTCTCCAGAGAGGGAGACTCCACACCCTCCCTGGGCAGCACTTCCAGTTCTCTGCCACCCTCATGGAGAAGTGGATCTTGTGTTTTCATCTATGGCTATTGCTCCTCATGCTGCTCCTGGGCACCACTGGAAGGAGCCCGACACATCCCCTTGTGGCACCTGCCTTGGAGATATTTATGTGGATTGGTGAGATCTCCTCTCAGTCCTCCCTTCTCCAGACTGTCCTCAGTCCCAGAGGGGTGGGGAGGAGCCGGCCCAGAAAACAGGGGAGAGAAGGGGCTGGGAGAACGCTGTACAATTGGGAGGGAAAAAGCAGAGAGGGAACGAGCAGTACTGAGGGTACGAGAGGGGAGGGTGAGGGCAGCGCCCGGGCGGTGGGACCGAGGGATGGGTTCGGGATGGGGCTCGGGACCCCGCTCACCTCAGCCAAAGAGCCTCCCGCTGCCCGGGGGCTGCAGCCGCGCTGTCCGCCCGCAGCTCCTCCACCTGCAACAGGGGACGGGGGCGGTCAGGGGCCGGGGGGCGAGACAGCCGAGGTACAGCCCCGGTACCGGCCTTGGTACATCCCCGGTACGGCACCGGTACCGGCCCTGGTACATCCCCGGTACAGCTCCGGTACCGGCCCTGGTACAGCCCCGGTACGGCACCGGTACCGGCCCTGGTACATCCCTGGTATATCCCCGGTACATCCCCGGTGCAGCCCCGGTACGGCACCGGTACCGGCCCTGGTACATCCCTGGGTATATCCCCGGTACATCCCCGGTGCAGCCCCGGTACCGGCCCTGGTACATCCTCGGGGCCGCCCCGGTACCGGCCCCGGTACATCCCCGGTACCTGCGCCCGCAGCTCCCGGCTCCGGCGCTGCACCCGCTGCAGCGGCCCCCGCGCCCGCCGCTCCGACATGGTCACCGGGCAACGGGGCAGCGCCGGCGCCGGGGGATGACGGGCCCGGGGCGGGGCCGCAGCGCTCCTACCGCACACCGGGCAGCCCCCGGCTCTGCAAGCTCCTTCGCAAACAGCAGCGCCCATCTGGGGACAAACGGGCTGTGGCGTTTTGTGATCCCGGTCATGGAATCACAGCTGGGGTTGGAATCAGCTCTGGAGACCATCCAGGATCATCCAGGATCGTTACGTTTGGGAAAGAGCTCCAAGGTCAAGGCCAGGCCTTAAGGGGCTCTGGGCGCTGCTTTTTCTCCCCCATCGATTTTAGAACTCCACAACAGCTCTGAAAACCAGCAGCCTGCAACGAATCCCCCAGTACTCCTGGAATTCTCTAGCAATGGGAAGAAGGAATTTGCTACAGCTACCTTCACAATTCCTTATCCAAAGTGCCAGGAGGAATTGTTACTCCTTTATTTTACTTGTTTATTCACCCAGCCAACGCATGAGCTCTTTCATCACTTGATTTTCCCCACGCACACGCATAATGCGACTTGTTACATGTGCCCATAAGGCACCTTTTCACATTTGTTCCAGAAATAAACACCACGCGATAACTTTTTCTAGTTTATTGTGTTGGCAGCACTTCCCGGCAAGGGCAGAGCAGCTGGCTTAGAGCTGGACAAGTGCAGACAGCCCTTTGAAATATGCAAATCCCAGAATCATGGAATCACTTTGGTTAGGAAAGACCTCCTTGATCAGTGAGTGCAACTGGTGACGATCCCCACCTTGTCACCCAGTCCAGAGCACTGTCCAGTGCCACGTCCAGTTTTTCCTTGGACACCTTCAGGGATGAGGACTCCAAATCTCCCCGAGCAGTCCATTCCAGGTTTGGGATTGTTGCTTGCATATCCTCAGTTCTTTGTTAGCTTAGTCTGACACAGTTTGGGATTTTGCTTTGTGAAGGGCAGAAGAGAAGTACTGCACTCCCAGGGATGCTGTCCTTCTCCAGAAGCCCTGATCTCCCAGGGATGCTGTCCTTCTCCAGAAGTCCTGCTCTCCCAGGGATGCTGTCCTTCTCCAGAAGCCCTGCTCTCCCAGGGATGCTGTCCTTCTCCAGAAGCCCTGCTCTCCCACGGATGCTGTCCTTCTCCAGAAGCTCTGCTATTCTACGGATGCTGTCCAGCCGGCAGCCCTGCTCTCCCGAGGATGCTGTCCTTCCCCAGCAGCGCGTCACCCGTTTCCAGCGGCTCAGGCAGCGCGCACCGAAGCGGAGCAGGCACCCGGAGCCCGCTGCCAGGGCCAGGGGCAGCTCGGCCGCGGCTGTCGGCGCTCAGGCCGCTTCCAGCTTCTCCTGTGCGGCGGCGAGGCGGCGCTGGAGGTATCGCTGCCTCCAGCGCAGGAAGCGGCGGCGCGCCCGGCCCGCCTGCCAGCCCACCACCACCCCGGCGGCGAAGGCGGCCAGCAGCGCCCAGCGCACCAGCCGCGGCCGCAGCGCCTCCAGCACCATCCCGGCCCCGCCGCCGAACCCCAGCCCGGCACCGCCTCCCGCTTCCGCCGCCGCGGGGGCGGGACCGGCCCCGGTAAAGGCGGCGGGGCCGGGGAGGCGCCGCGTCCGCCCGCGCCATGGCCGAGGCGGCAGCGCAGGTACCGCGGCCCCGGGGCGCCCTGGCCGCTTCTCCCTCCCCTCGGGAACTCCGCAGAGTTCCCCCGAAGCTTCTCACACGCTGTCTTGTGTTTTCCCCAGGATCTCCTGCTGGCAGCAGCGTTTGTTTCCGATGCGCAGTACAACAGGAATATTCCCTTTAAGACCTCCCCGGAGGCTGTCAGGTAAGGAGGGATGCGCCCCCCGGTCCAGCCACACCTGCGGAGAACCAGCCGCATCCGTGGCCAAACAGCAGCAGCCAGAAAAGGTTTGCGGTGCTAAGAAGGGTGACTGGGTGGGGTGCCAAAAACTGGACTTAAGCTAAAATACTTAAAACGGGGCTCAGCGCATCTGTATGTTGAGGATGGGAAATGACATTAAAAAGTTGTGGTTTGCTGGAGGGGAGAAAATAAAACTAATATAAAGTCTTCCAAGTCTCTGGGGGAATGAAGAGTTTGGGAGGCTTGGTCAGCCCTCAGCTGTGTGGAAGGTGTTGGAGTGGCAGAACCCGGTGGCTGCAAAGTTAAATCTTTTTTGTTTACTATAATAAACATTCTGTTATTTAACCCTGCTCCGAAAGGCAGTATAGTATCCATCAGCTCTGAGACTGATGTGGAAACAATTTGCCAAATTCCTTGCTGGCAAAAATGTTTGGGACAGCAAGTGCTGTTCTTCCAGGATGCATTTGGTGATGCCCTGGGGATGTGCCCTGTAGCCTTTATTTGTGATACCTTCTCCTTCCAGGCTTTATCACCTCTATAACCACTGGATGATGCGAACAGCCACCTACTTCTTCATCTTCCTAAACCTGTCCCTTGCCCTGTTTGAGGAACCTGCTGTGTATCCACTCCCCTTCCTGGTGAGTTTGTGCTGCAGGAGCAGCAAATGCAGCTGCTGGAGCCAGCAAGGGCTTCTTGACTCAAAGTGGTTCAAAGAGGTGCCAAGAGACAGGGGATGGTGATGTTTTTGTGGGTATCTTTCATCCTCTGCTCTGGTGAGACCCTGCCTGGAGTCCTGCATCCAGCTCTGGGTCCCCAGCACAGGAAGGACATGGAAAGCTGGAGTGAGTCTGGAGGAGGCCACCAAGTTGATCAGTATGGATGGAACAGTTCTGCTGTGAGGAAAAGCTGAGAGAATTTGGGTTGTTCAGCCTGGAGAAGTTTCAGAGTGGCAAATTGGCTCTTCCAGTACTTGAAATGGCCAACAAGAAAGATGGAGAAAGACCAAGGATCTGGAGTGCCAGGACAAGGGGGAATGGCTTCCCACTGCCAGAGGGCAGGATTAGATGGGATACTGGAAGGAAATTGTCTCCTGTGAGAGTGATGAAGCCCTGGCAAAAGTTTGCCAGAGAAGCTGTGGCTGCCCCATCCCTGGAAGTGTTCCAAACCAGGTTGGATGGGGCTTGGAGCAGCCTGGGGTAGTAGAAGGTGTCCCTGCCCATGGCAGGGGGTGGAATGGGGTCATTTTTAAGGTCCCCTTCAATCCAAATGATTCTGTGATTTTATAATTCTGTGATCTGTTTGAAATGGGGACAGAAAAGGGACAGGAGCTGGCCATGGACCATAGGAGCCACTGTGGCCACCAGCAATGACCCTTGTGACTGTGGACAAAGTCATGGTGCTGTTCTCCATCTCAGAGGCCAATTCCAGCTTTCTTTGGGACTCAAGTCCAGTCCTTGTGTGTGAAGGTAGAAGTTTTACTTTAGGCCAGTCTTTTTTGCAGCCTTTATTTGTCCTGCACCAGCGTGATTGTGAAAGATGGACTCCTTGAATCCTAAGCAAACACAGACTTGCCGTGTTGCCTGTGGCAGGGAATTCCGTAAAAGGAAGCCTGAAAATATCGCTCTGCCTGTTTTCTATCGTGCAAAAAGGAATATTGCTGTTCCTGGTTGTGCTGGTGGAGCCCTGCTCTCTCTGCAGGCCACGTCAGTGCTGGAGGTGTTGTGCCTTCTGGTGTTCCTCGGCCGGCTGACACACTTTGCCAAAGTCACCCTGCACAATGTGTTCTGGAAGGACACCAAGAACATCTGCATCATGGTGGCAATCCTGGTGAGTTGGGCCCATGGGAGGTGGGGTTTTTTCCCCCTCGTGTTGTTCTCCTGGGATCGCAGCCCTGCATACACGAGCCGTGGCCAAACCAGCCAGCTCTCACAAACCTGCCGTGTGTGCACCTCTCCTGCATCAACGAGCACTGTTCACTGTCTGGACACATTCCAGAATTACTTCTGGGACCTTTCCTTCTTTCTCCTTCAGTTATCCCTGACAGACCTGGCTGTATATGGGGTCCTCAGGCTGTATGACGTGAGGAGCATCCGATGGTCAAGGATTGTGAGGCCCATCTTCCTCATCAACTTCGCAGAGAGCCGCCAGGTAAGGAAAAGGCCTGGTGACATGTCCAGGGTCCTGGTTTTTTGGACAGCCTGCTGCTTTCCACAATCCAGGGGATTTGGCAGAAAGATTTTATGACAGAATTTAGGGTCCTGTAGGAGAAAGTTTGTTTCAGTAGTGGCCTGAAGCAATAATTTGAGGTGGGTGGATTCACACAGTACTACAGAAAAAAACCCATGTTTCTCCCCAAGTCAGGGATCAGGTTACTGATTTCTGGAAGTCTCCTGGTAATCAAGTGTCATGGTATTCTCAAACCTGTAGTCCAGATTTGGACTCTGATTCCTCTCAGCATGGAGAGATCTTTGTCCTGCTGCTCAAGACTTGTCTGGTCCTGACTTATATATTAATAAACTGTGATGTGGAGGCCTGGGGGGAGGGAGCAGCTCAATGTTTGGGCTCAGAGCATGTGTTTTGTGGCCTGGAGTGATGGATTTCTGTCCCTGACATGTTCCCTGCAGCAAGAACATCTCAGCAGCGCCCTGGGCCCTCTGTCCCTTGGCTCCTGAGTTCACTGTGATGTGTAGCTAGATTCCATATAGGATCCCCCCCGGAGAACAAGGAGGAAAGGCCTGGGACTCTTTTACCCCAGTTTAAGGGTTTGATCCAGGTGGGATGGTGAGGGGAAAAAGGGGTGCCACGTTGCCTCTGAACACTTCCCTTGTCCCTGGCAGATCCGGAGGGCCTTCCGCAGCATCCGCAACACGCTGCCAGAGATCACCTACGTCTTCCTGCTCTTCATGTTCAGCCTCCTCATGTTCTCCCTCATGGCCTTGAAGCTGTTTGGAGAGAGGTGTGGAGACTCCCTTTGCTCCTGGGATACTCTGGGCAGACTCCAAACAATTCCTGCAGCAAGCACTGCTGATAGGTGCAGCTCCTGTTGTGGAACACATGATGCCAGTGCTTAATTCCAGGCTGTCCTCTTCCTCCTAGGAATCTCCAGACAGCAGAAGGCTTGCCCTATTTCAGAAACTACCTGGAGATTGTGTTTGACCTCTACGTGCTGGTGACAACGGCAAACAGCCCAGATGTCATGTATGGATGTCGTGTAGATAATCAGATCTTTCATTGTGTTCTCAGGGGTCTCTGTGCAACCTTTAATTTGCACAGAAGAGTTAAAATCCTGTGGGTGTTGGGCTTCTCATCCCTATCTCTTCTGGGTTCCTGCTGTAGTTTGTGCTGGGAAGGTGCTGTCAGGAGTAGGACAGGGAGGAATGGCTCAGTCATCTATGTGCTGGAAATATCTTGAGCACAGCTGGGATGGTGCAGGGACCTTGGGCATTTAAACTGAGAAATAAAATGCTGTTCATCCTAGAGCAAGTGGAAAAGCAGATCTGAGTGCAGCAAGGTCAAAAAATAACATCTGGCTGAGGCATTGCCTCATGTCTGCTCTTAAATTTGGCTGCGTTGGCAGAGATTTCATCTCTGTGCTGTCTTCTGCAGCTGGTCAGTCAGGGCCTGACAAACCAGGATGAAAACCCAGCAGAAGAAAAGATAAGTGTTCCCTAGCTGAACTAATGCAGTTTTTAGCTTTTATCTGACAAGTTTGATCTGACAGTCCAAAATGGCACTTGGAAATTCATGTGGGAGGCTGTTTTCTCATGGACTCACTTTCCCTGTTTGTCATTCTGGCAAGCAGCAATCCCTTTTCCCTTCTCTAGGATGCCAGCGTTTGACTTCAGCTCCTGGTACGCCCTGTTCTTCATCGCCTTCGTCATCGTCAACACTTACATC
This sequence comes from Poecile atricapillus, assembly GCF_030490865.1. Taxonomy (NCBI): domain Eukaryota; kingdom Metazoa; phylum Chordata; class Aves; order Passeriformes; family Paridae; genus Poecile; species Poecile atricapillus. Next base: position 115,720,326 of record NC_081251.1, read on the forward strand.
TTCATGTCTCTCTTCCTGGCCGTGGTCTACAACAACTACAAAAAACACCTGAAGGTAGTGCCTGGAGGGGCTTGTGACCAGTGGATTCCTGCTGTTCTCTGTCAGGAACCTCTGGCTTTCCCTTGGAAAGCTTTGGGAAGGGGAAACAGCTTCGAAGCACAAGACCCACTTTTCACATCATGGGATTGCTGGGAGTTCTGCTGTTGGCATTGAGTTAAATATTCTATGGTGCCTCCAGCAGATAAAGAGCACATTCTGCATTATCTTGGAGGCTTAGTTGTAGCTCAGGAATGCTATCTCCATGCAGGGATCTGCTTTTGCACAGCATCTTTGTATGTGCTCTGAGAGCAGGGGAACTGGAAATGGGAAGTCTGAGTAAATCAGAATTTTTGTTCTGCCCAAACTGGGTAGGGGCAGTTTGGGACTTGTGATCGAAGTGGGAGAGCTGGGAGTTCCTGGGTGTTTCCATGAGAGGGTTGGATCTTTCTCAGGAGGCAGGTGTTCCTCTGCTCCCAGTCATGTGCAGAAGAGAATCCCCACCCCTGCTCTCAGCAGGATTCACTTGTGGATGGGAAGCACGTGTGGACACATCCTCTTTGCTTCTGTGGCCATGCAGATCCCGTGATCTTTGTCACCTCCTTCCTGTCTGCCAGTACCCTTTGTCTTTCCTTCCGGTTTTTCTGTGTTGTCCCAGCATCCAGCAATCTGTTGATCCTTCCAGAGCTCTGTGTGGAGAACCCACAGCTGCCTGTTAAACACCATTTCTCACCTCTCCCCCCACTAACTGTGCTGTGCTTTGTGTCCAGTGTCGTTCCCCTGGGTCTCTTCTTGCATCTCTGTGCTGTGAAAATGAGTTTATTTGTTAAGGGAAAGGGGAAGGGCACCTGCAGCTGCCTGACTCCCGATGCTCTCTCTAGAACGAGATCCGTAAACTCGCCTACATGAAACGCCGCAAGATGATTGAGGCCTTCAACCTCCTGAAGGAAGAGGAGGGAGAGCAGTTTGTGGTTCGGGAAGCCCGGTGGAAGCAGCTGGTCAAGCTGGTGGCTCCTGACACCAGCAATTCCCACCGGGAGCTGCTGCTCCGCATCTCGGATGACGAGCAGAAAGGGTTCGTAGGTGAGCAGTGGGGACCGGGGAGGAGCCAGGGGCCGGGAGCCTGATCCTTCAAGGGGTTTGGCACTGGGATTTTTGATCTGTAATGGCCCCAGAGGGGCTCAGAATCACAGAGTCGTTGAGGTTGGAAAAGACCTCTGAGATAAGAGTCCAAGCTGTGCCTGCTCCCCTCCCTGTCACCCAGCCCAGAGTACCGAGTGCCACATCCAGTCATTCCTTGAGCACCTCCGGGAATAAGGACTCCAGGCTGCTCTTCCTGTTTCCCTCCAGGTTCCTGGAGTCCTGAAAGGTTGTTCTTGCTGCCATAGCCCATGTCCCACATGCTGTGGGTGGCCCTTCATGGCCATCTGACATCAGGCCAAGCTCTCCATGGCATGTGGGACCTCCTGTTCTCAGCAGAGGATGTGGAAAGCCTCCCGTCCCTATCAGATGCAATGTGGCTCCCCACACAGTCCTCAGGAGCGGGATTATTGGGAGAGATGGGTCAGTCTCCTTGTTCTGAATCATTCTGGGGTGGTTGTTGGCCCATGGCTCAAGCCAGCTCCCCAGGAATGGGGAGGAGAAGCTGATCAAATTCCAAGTTCAGCCTGTTGTGGTGAATACCAGTCTGGGATTGGCTTTTTTGGGAAAAATGAGCTCAAGATACGGAGTCCAGATCGCTGCCACTCCTGTGGGCTCAGATTTGCATTTGGCAGACGCTGTTGATGTGCCATGACATCAGGCTGACACGTGGCACTCTGCTGCAGACAAGAAGTCCTTCATGCAGCTGGCAGACCTGCTCAACATCCAGGTTGTGACGCTGAAGATCCGCAGGCACCCTCTGGCGCGCCGGCTGCCAGCCCTGTATGGATCTGCGCCCAGCCGGCTCCTGCGCAGCGTCGTGAGGCACAGGTGAGCTGTGACACTGCTGAGGGCTCACCTGGGCACGCTGCTGGGGAGGACACACTGTCCCCTCATGGGCTGTGCCACCACTCCTGGCCTGCCTTTGTCAGTGTTGGAGGACCCAGCTGTGGCCCAGTGCCCGAGCTGGGTTTTGCTGACATCAGGCTGTGCTTTGTGTCTTGCCAGCACTGAAGTGCTGCGCTTAGATCTGCTCCTACCTCAGCAATCTCTGCTGCAGAGCTGTGTCCTGCTGCCTCATCAGATCTGGGAGTTCTTTAGAGCTCTTTTGCACTTCCAAACCTTCCCAGAATCCCAAAATAGCTGAGGTTGCAGGGAACATCTGGGGATGGGCTAATGGAACCCCCCTGCTTCAAGCAAGGCCAGCCAGAGTAGGGTACTCAGGGCTATCCCAGCTGGGTCTAAAGTTGTCCCCAAAGGCTCCATAACATCTCTGCAACCCCTTCCAGTGCTTGATCATCCCTGGTTGAAAAAAAAAAAAACCAAAACTTTTTTGTTTAAATGGAAGTTCCTGTATTTCAACTTGTGCCCCTTGCCTCTTGTGCTTCCATTGGATATCACTGAGAAGAGTCTGGCTCCAACTTCCCTGCACCTCCCCATCAGGTATTTATACACAGGAGCTGCTCCTGACCCTTCTCCCTGTCAGTCTGGACTACCCCAGCTCTCCCAGCACATTCCACTGTCCTGTCCTGTCCGTTTTGTGACCCTTTAATGCACCAGCTCTGTGTGTTCAGGCCTCTCTTGTACTGGCGAGCACAGCTGACCCTGGTTCCTCTGTCAGCACCTCCAAGTGTGGCCTCACCAGTACTGAGTAGGTGGGGGAAAATCACTTCCCTGGACCTGTTAACCAAATTCTGTGTTGGACTTCAAGTGCAAAACGAAACTCTTCAGTGACTTTTGGTTTGGGGAAAATTGATGGGTAAAGAATTTTTGAGAGAGGAGGCAAAGAGCTTCTGAAATAACTGTGTGACTTTGACCTTCTTGGGAGTTGCAGACTGAGCTCTCTTTGGTCCTTGCAGGGCTTTTGTTTGGACTTATGATGCCATCATCCTGGTAAATGCCATCTTCATTGCTCTGGATGAGGAAAGCCCCTACGTTTCCTATGCAGAGTGGGTGTTCCTTGCTCTGTACATCATCGAGATCCTCCTGAAGGTCTACACTTATGAACCCAGGGAATTCTTTGGCAAAACCCAGTTCTGGAACTGGTGAGTGGGCTGGAAGTTTGTGTGGAGTGTGGTGGGTGCTGTGCTCAGCTCCTCAAGGACTGAAACGCTCTGAATTCCTGTGCCAGGGTGTGTTTAAGATGAATCAGAGGATGTTGTGACAAAGCTCTCCCGTGTGCCCATAGTCTGAGCTGAGCCAGGGCTGCCTGGCCCTGATGTGAGGAGCAGGGGTCACTCCTTGTTTAAACCCTGCTCCTGTCCCCCAAAATCTAACAGCAGTGCCTTCCCTCGTGCCAGGTTTGATACTCTCATCATCTTTGCTGCCCTGACTGCAACGATTCTCAATGCCACCCTCAAGTCCAGTAAGTGCAGCTTGAGCAGCCTGCATGCCTTGGGAATCTTGGTGTCCTCCCCAGCCTTCTGCCGGCACCTCAGGCTGGAGAGGCTTTGTGACCAGACAAACAATTACTGAAGGATTTATAAGAACTAACCCAGTCTTCCTCTTTCTTTTTTTTCTTTTTTCTTTTTTTTTTTTTAGCTCCCTGTTCTAGTGTTTAACAAGGCCACAATAATAACAAGTGAAAGAATTTTATCTAAACACATCCCGGCTTTATTTCCATAATAAAAATATCTTTGTTCTTTTTTCAGCCATGAAGTACAACAGCCAGCAGATCCTGGACATTGTGTTGATCCTAAGAGTCCTCAGGCTGATCCGGATTGTTGACAGCATTCAGAGGTGAGGAGAGAGTGGGATGGGGGATGGTTTTTGGGGAGGGGCTGGTCTTTGCCATAGGCAGTGCCCAGCACTGACCGTGGCCACCCCACAGGGCACCCCAAGGCTTTGTCCCAGCCTGCCTGGGACGAGCCCAGTGGCTGCAGCCTCTCTGGAGGCTTCTTTTGGGGATGTGCGGAGCGTGTGGTGGCCAGGGTGTGACAGTAACCAACGTGGGCTCTCTGTAGGTTCCAGGTCATCATGAACACCCTGATAAACATCGTCCCGACCATGCTGACTTTTGGTGGGCTCACTCTGGTAAGAAATCCTGGTGTCCTGGCTCAAAGCACTCCAGTTCCACAGAAATGTGCCTTAAATCTCACGCTTGTGCTGTTTCCAAGGGGATAAATGCAATTCCCTGGATGGCAGGCCCTTGGAAGTGTAAGTGTCCGTTTGAATCGTGGCCATTGTGCAAGCAAAGGGTGCAGAGGGGCTGCATTCCTGCTTTTTTCCTGGATCAGGACATCCTCCTTGGATCCATGGGGTGTTCTGGCAGCCTGGGCTTTGCATCATAAGGAATCAAATCATGGTTTGGACAAGAGGCTGAATGAGAAACCTGGGTTTCAAATTATTTCCTAAAATGAGCTTCTGTTATGATTTGGGAACATTCCTTATCCATATATAGTTCTTGGCTAATTATTCCTGCTTGGTGATTGCTGTTGGGTGACTTGGAGCTCTGGAGTCTGTGCTGCCCTCCAGCCCCTTGCTGTGCCTGTGGAAGCTGGAAAACCTGCTGGGATGCTGAGCTTGCCCTGGGGCTTGCAGCTTGCTGGAGAAGCAGGTGATGGGGTTTCTCTTCCCAGGTTGTGTATTGTGTGTTTGCTATCATTGGCATGGAGTTATTCCACGGGAAAATCCAGTACTTCCCAGCCAACTCGAACGCTCCTCACGCCCTGGAGTGTGGGAACCCAGCTCTCAAGGATTCCCTGTTTGCCCGTGGGAAGTACTGCAAGAACAACTTCAACGACTTTGCCTCCTCCTTCATCGTCCTCATGGAGCTCACCGTGGTCAACCAGTGGCACGATATCCTTTGTGGTGCACATTCCCAGCTGGATCCTTAGGAATTGGGCTTGGTGGTCCTTGTGGGAGATGGGGTTGTTCTCACATCTATGCTCCTCCCGAACTCTGCTCTTCCCGTGGCCCTGTACATGGATGGGCAGCAGAGATGGTCCCTCAGAGGGTTTTGTTGGGCTCCTGGTTCCCCCTTCAGCTCTTCCTTCCCTCTTTTCCCTTAACTCCCACTCTACTCTTTGCCAATGGATTTGCCAATGTGACAGTTCAGCCTGCCAAGCTCTACTTCATCGCCTTCCACATTGTGATGGTGATAATCATTGTCAAGTACGTTTTTTGGGATGATTTCAGATAGAAAGGGGGATCTGTCCCTGCCAGGGCACTGCTGGTGGGCCTGGGGTCACCCATGGGAGACAGGTGGGCTGTGTTTAGAGAGATCTGCTGTGTTCTTGTCCCTGCTCTGCTGCTCTGACCTGGAGGAGATGGAGCACTGGGAAATGAGCCTGGGAATACTGAAATGGGCAATGCCAGTGAGGAAACGCTGCCTCAGTTCTGCTCATTGTTCCTTCCAGTATCTTTGTGTCCTTCATCTTGGAAGCTTTCTTTGTGGAGTACTCCCTGGAGAAGAGCGAAGTGGAAACTGCCATTGAGCAGAAAATCCAGGAGCTGGGAATGGGAGTTCAAGAGTAAGCCCCCCAAATGTGCCCATGCTGGATGTGGCCAATTTGGCACCACTGATGAGGGAAAACCGGCCTCTGTGTCGAGGCATGAGCTGACATTCCTGTTCCTTGTCACAAAGTTCTGGCTCATGTTCCTGAAACATGGAGATTCCTCTTCCCTGTCATGAAGTCCTGGCTCCTCTGCTGGTTTTGGTGGCAGTAGAAGGCCCCTGGTGTTGGCTTTGCTGCCTCCCGTGGCTCTTGCAGCCAGGAATTCCAGCCCAGAAGTCAGGAAAGATGCTGGAAAATAACCCTGTGGCTGGTGCTTGTGCTGCCCCACCGAGAGCCCATCACTGCTGGGCTCCAGGGTAGCATGTGGCCCCTTCCCAGGGTAATTCCTGGCCCTTGCTGTGCAGGGATGAGCTCCAGCATGAGCAGCTCCTTGACAACATGGAGAGTGCAGAGCACGAGCTCGAGGGGGAAGGTGGAACGAAGTCACAGAGCAAAGGGCTGGTGTTCAAAATTGCCTCCAAACGTAAGTGTGACCCTCCAGGGCATCCAGGCCCAAGGTTCCCAGCTGGGGAAGGCATCCAAGGCATCATTCCTGGGGAAGCTTCCAAGCCCTGCTACTCCCTAGGGGCCGTAAAAGCAGCTAAAACCCACCTGGAGACTTTGGGACAGCTGTGGACGTTTGCTGTTTGCTGTTTGTTTTTACTTCTCTAGCATCTTCTCCTCTCCCACCTCAGCCCTTCTGTGTTCCTTGTCTTCATGAACCTCCCTCTGGAGACACTGCCCTGGTGGCCGAGGTCCTGCTGTGCCAAGACACCTGTTTTCCTTTCTCCTTCCTCTATGGGCTTTGCATTCCTGCTGCCTTGGATCACGGGGGGACCGTATCCCCCTTTCCTCTGGCTCGGTGACTATTTCCCTCCTTCTCCTTTCTTGCTGTACCTCGGGTTTCCACTGTGTGGGAATAGAAGGGCTTAAAATCCCAAATAATGGCTTTGTCTTCCAGAAGGGCTCAGAGGGAGTGTAACCTGGGAGATTTTCTGACCCGTTTTAAAACACGGGCATTTCAGGTATCCAGAGGAGCACACCTGGTGCTTATGGGGCACTTTTTTGTCCCGCCAGGATACAGGACAGTGGATGCTCTGCTGCAGCGCATGTTCGAGGCAGAGATACCCCTGGAGGATGAAGGCCCTTCCTTTGAAGAGATCCTAAACTTGTCACCCACCTCGGCCGTTCCCAGGAGCCCGAGTTCGGAGAGCGCGGCGTGAGGGGGATCAGGGAATGGAGCCCATTCCCGGCTCTCCAGCTGTTCCCTGGCTGCTCCCACTCGTGGGGCCCGGGTTTCACGGTGGGAACAAACAGCTTTGTCCTGTAAAGGAGCTTTTATCTCACGTTAAATCCCCTAGAAACGTCTGGAATGCGGGGGGCAGTGGGAGCACCCGGCTGTGCCCGGAGAGGGACGGTGCCGTGGGCAGTACATAATGGAATAATTACTCCTTGTAACTGGAATTGTATCGCAGCACTTTTATACACACCTCTGCACCGGCGGACGCGGAACGCAGCGGTTCTTTAGCACAATAAATTCAGCAGTTTGGAAAAACGATGGAGTATCTCGGAGTTAATGACGGGAGAGGCTGGTGGCAGGTGGGAAGTGAGGAGCGAGGGATGCTCCTCGGCTTTCCCGTTTATTCCGCAATTCCTCATTTCTGCCCTCCCGGCCCTCAGCGTGCGGCGGGGGCGGGGTTCCTGCCTGAGTGACGTGGGTATCGACCAATGGGAATGCAGCACGGGCCGAGGGCTGGCCAATGGGAACGCGGTACCGGCCCGAGCGGTGAGCGGGATAACGGGATCGGGATAGCGGGATGGGGAGCGGGATAACAGAATCGGGATAACGGGATGGAGATCGGGATAACGGGATGGGGAGCGGGATAGCGGGATGGGGAACGGGATAACGGGATCGGGATAACGGGATGGGGAGCGGGAGAACGGGATGGGGAGCGGGATAACAGGATCGGGATAACGGGATGGGGAGCGGGATAACGGGATAACAGGATGGGGAGCAGCATCAAGGGGTGCTCCAGCCCCCGGAGCTGTGCGGATGCCGGGGCCACGCGGATCCATGGGGGTGGCAGAACCTCCGGGCGCTTCCCACCCGACCTGATCCCGACCTGATCCCGGCCTCTTCCCTGCAGGAATTACGAGGCTCAGATCCGGAATTACCGGGGGCCCGACCCGCTGGAGCCGTGGGACAGGTGAGCGCGGCCCTGGGTCGGGAAAGCAGCAGGAGCTCTGAGAACAGAGCTGGAAGCAGACTCCAGCTGGATAAGGCAGACACCAAATCCTTTGGAATTAGAGCTGGGCAGGGATGAGAATTAATTGCTAAATTTGTAGCCCATGGATTCCTGAGCAGGATCCCAGCAGGGAGGACTGGTGGGATACTCCACGAGAAAGTCTGGCCTGGGGGCTGTTCCCAAATAGGAGCAGCGAGCCCTGGAATTGCCTGAAGGGAAGAAAGAGGGATCTTTTCAGCACAAGGATCAGCTGTAAACCTGGAGATGTTCCCAGATGATCCCTTGGGAGTGTTTAGTTCTGAGCCAAGTCCATCTCCTGCCCTGTGAAGCTCAGAAATCCGGGAATCCCCAGCTAAGGTGGGGAATGGTAGGGAAAAACATCCTAATAGGGGGCCTCCTTTTGTACAGGAATTGAGTAAAACTTGTCCCAAGGAACAGGAATTAGATGGGATTTATGTATTCCTTGGAGACCCCAATCCACTGGGAAGGTTGAGAGAAGGAAACTAAGTCTAAAAAGGCAAATGAGCCAAATCTGCCCAAACCCTCAAATGGCCACATTCCCTGGCAGTGCTGAGGAATTCAGCCAAGCTCCAAGAAAAAGGTGAGCCCCTATGGAATCCTCTAGGGGACACCATAGCCAGCTGTGACTCTTGCAGGTTATCCCAGTTTCAGAGAATGTCATTTTTTTCCTTTGGGAATTCACTTTTCTTTTGAAGAAACACTTTGATCACTGCATAACTTTATTGTTTGAGCCTCACCAGTCACCTGGGGTATCCAAGCCCATGGAATTCCCCACATGGGGAATTTCTGGGAGAGCCCCTGAGAAGAAAGAAGGCTCCAGTTTTGCAGGTCTGTGTCATAACCCATCCTGTCAGCCACTGTTTGAACCCAGTGGATTTGTCCTCTTGGATTCAATCTCAGCATCACAAATTGCTGGGAATTCAGCAGCCTTTGGGACTTTTCCATGAAACCTCTCCATCCTGCCCTTCAACCCTGTTGCACAAAGAGGAAAAACCCAAAACTCCTTTTTTTTTCACCCTTTTCCCGTTCACTTTGACCTCTCTTTTCCAGCAGGGAAAAAAAAAAGGAGCCCTTTTCTGGGCTATGCAGGCTTGGATGTGGATGAGGTGGGATTGGAGCAGTGTTGGAACCACCGTGGATTCTCCCGAGGTTTGCCGTGAGGAGCTGCAGCTTGGGAGGGGCTGGGATTTTGTGCTGTTCTGGGTTTTTGGTTTTTACTTTTTTTGCCTTTTGGGCCACCTCATTGGAAAAGCTGGAAACCAAAGAAAGCGAAGGGAATTCCCTAATTCCTTTCTAGACTTGCAGAAGAGGCACAAATCCACCTGGAGCTGTGGAAAGGGATGAGAGTGGGAATGGGAATGAGGGGGGTAATGCTGGGTTGCCCTCCCCCAAAGGGACCAAAACTGCCAGGACATTCATATGGAATGAATGCCAGAATATGTGGGTGTAGAATACTGAAACCTGTCAAGTTTTTAATTTATATTTATATCTGTATAGACAAATAATGCTGGTTTCAATATAAATTCATTTTGAAATAAATTCTCTCTATCTACTCTATTATACAGGAAGATAAAAAATTCTGAATGTAGAGCTGTCGGTTTGGTAAATAATGACATAATATTTTATATATGAATAAAAGAATAAAGCGCCTGAAGCCACGCGGACAGAGGCTGGGGCTGAAGGCGCCCCCGGCCCCGGGCTGAGCTCTGCGCCAGTGCTGCCGCCTTGTGGCCACAGAGCGGAACTGCAGCTGTGCGCCGGGCCGGGCGGGGCCGAGCCGGGGTGAACCGAGCCGAGCGAGCCGAGCTGTGCCGAGCAGAGCCGAGCAGAGCCGAGCCGGGCCGAGCCGAGCCGGGCCGAGCCGAGCGAGGCGAGCCGAGCGAGCCGAGCAGAGCCGATCCGGGGCGGGGCGAACCAAGCCGGGGAGAGCCGAGCGAGCCGAGCTGGGGAGAGCCGAGCCGTGCCGAGCCGTGCCGAGCTGGGACCCCCAGCAGGAGCCGGGTCCGGCTTCCGCCACACTCAAGATGGCGGCCACAATAGGACCCCCACCCCCCGGCAGAGGTGTCCACGCTACTGCCTGCCGTCACACGCGCGACCGCCGCCCGGCTCCGGCACCACTGACCCCGCCGCACGCATCCTCGCGCGGGGAAAGGCGGAGGAAAATCGTGCGGAGAGCGCGGAGTCGGTCGGCGTCGGCCGGTTTTTCGTTCAGGCAGTGACTTAGACAGACACCACTGTGAGGAGCGGGGGCCTTAAAGGTGCCTCAACAAAGATGGCGGCTGTACCGGAAGTGGCTTCAGCCGCAACAAAGATGGCGGCGCGAAGGGGCGGAAGTCACGTGATGCCACGCTCAAGATGGCTGCCCGATCACTGGTCCACTGACCTTCTAAATATGGCGGCGGAAAAGGGCGGGAAAAAGCAAGGACTTTCCGGTGCGTCTACTCGACTGCCTGCGTACCACGCCGACACTGATTCCGCTCCGGAGCGATTTTCCGCGGCATTTCCAGGCGTTCCGACACGGGCTGTGCGCTCAGCGGCGCCGGAGCCGGGTGCGAGCCGGGCCGGAGAGCTCGTGGGCGCCAGCAGGCAGTGGCGAAGACGCCTTTCTTTTCTCGGGTCCTGCCGCGGCCGCCATCTTGGGTGTGGCGGAAGCCCGACCCGTCCCGTCCCCTGCCGCCGCTTCCCCCCCTCTGCCCTCTCCCCCCGGCCCGGGGAAATGGAGGAAAACACAATTCCATCGGGCCCGAACAGTCGGCCGGGCTGCCTGAGCCTTTCTCCTGCCCGCAGGGGCGCGGCTGCCCGGAGCCGGGAGCGCCCAGCAGGAGGAGGCAGCTGTTGTGTTCGCCGGGAAGGTCAGAGCTGCGGGCTGGGGGAGCTTTGGGACGTTTCCCGGGGGGAATTTCAGCTCCCTGCAGCTGCGGCTGGGTGCTGTGTGGAGTCTGGGCTGAGCCGCTGCTGCTGCCCCAAGGAAAAAGCTGGAAACCAAAGAAAGCGAAGGGAATTCCCTAATTTCTTTCTAGACTTGCAGAAGAGGCACAAATCCACCTGGAGCTGTGGAAAGGGATGAGAGTGGGAATGGGAATGAGGGGGGTAATGCTGGGCTGCCCTCCCCCAAAGGGACCAAAACTGCCAGGACATTCATATGGAATGAATGCCAGGATATGTGGGTGTAGAATACTGAAACCTGTCCAGTTTTTAATTTATATCTGTATAGACAAATAATATTGATTTCTGTATAAATTAATTTTGAAATAAATCCTCTCTATCTACTCTATTACACAGGAAGATAAAAAATTCTGAATGTAGAGCTGTCGGTTTGGTAGAATGACATAATATGACATAATATTTTATATATGAATAAAAGAATAAAGCGCCTGAAGCCGTGCGGACAGAGGCTGGGGCTGAAGGCGCCCCCGGCCCCGGGCTGAGCTCTGCGCCAGTGCTGCCGCCTTGTGGCCACAGAGCGGAACTGCAGCTGTGCGCCGGGCCGGGCGGGGCCGAGCCGGGGCGAACCGAGCCGAGCTGTGCCGAGCCGGGCCGAGCAGAGCCGAGCGAGCCGAGCCGGGCCGAGCCGAGCGAGCCGAGCAGAGCCGATCCGGGGCGGGGCGAACCAAGCCGGGGAGAGCCGAGCCGGGGCGGGGCGAACCGAGCTGTGCCGAGCCGTGCCGAGCTGGGACCCCCAGCAGGAGCCGGGTCCGGCTTCCGCCACACTCAAGATGGCGGCCACAATAGGACCCCCCCACCCCCCGGCAGAGGTGTCCACGCTACTGCCTGCCGTCACACGCGCGACCGCCGCCCGGCTCCGGCGCCACTGACCCCGCCGCACGCGTCCTCGCGCGGGGAAAGGCAGCGGAAAATCGTGCGGAGAGCGCGGAGTCGGTCGGCGTCGGCCGGTTTTTCGTTCAGGCAGTGACTTAGACAGACACCACTGTGAGGCGCGGGGGCCTTAAAGGTGCCTCAACAAAGATGGCGGCTGTACCGGAAGTGGCTTCAGCCGCAACAAAGATGGCGGCGCGAAGGGGCGGAAGTCACGTGATGCCACGCTCAAGATGGCTGCCCGGTCACTGGTCCATTGACCTTCTAAATATGGCGGCGGAAAAGGGCGGGAAAAAGCAAGGACCCTCCGGTGCGTCTACTCGACTGCCTGCGTACCACGCCGACACCGATTCCGCTCCGGAGCGATTTTCCGCGGCATTTCCAGGCGTTCCGACACGGGCTGTGCGCTCAGCGGCGCCGGGGCCGGGTGCGAGCCGGGCCGGAGAGCTCGTGGGCGCCAGCAGGCAGTGGCGAAGACGCCTTTCTTTTCTCAAGTCCTGCCGCGGCCGCCATCTTGGGTGTGGCGGAAGCCCGACCCGTCCCGTCCCGTCCCCTGCCGCCGCTTCCCCCCCTCTGCCCTCTCCCCCCCGGCCCGGGGAAATGGAGGAAAACACAATTCCATCGGGCCCGAACAGTCGGCCGGGCTGCCTGAGCCTTTCTCCTGCCCGCAGGGGCGCGGCTGCCCGGAGCCGGGAGCGCCCAGCAGGAGGAGGCAGCTGCTGTGTTCGCCGGGAAGGTCAGAGCTGCGGGCTGGGGGAGCTTTGGAGCCTTTCCCGGGGGGAATTTCAGCTCCCTGCGGCTGTGGCTGGGTGCTGTGTGGAGTCCGGGATGAGCCGCTGCTGCTGCCCCAAGGGCACGGCTGGCAGCAGCCTCGCCTCGTCCGTGTGTGGAAGCAGCTCCGGTGCTGGCAGCCAAATCCAATTTCTATCGGATTTCGATCAAACGTAGTGCTTAAATCTGGGAGCGCTCGGTTCCCTGTGCATGAAAATCCTTGAGGTAGCTAAGCTGAGCAGTTTTGGGAATTCCAAGTGTTGTGTCCTTATGATTCTTAATACAGTATTTAAATAAGTAATATTTGATTGAGACAGTATCAAGTGGATTTCTTAGAGTGGCAGAAATGTTTTTTTCACCTGGAAGTGTGTTGGGATAATCAACTTTCCTTATGTCAAAACGGACTGGTATTCCTTCTTTTCCCTTTTGTTCTTTCTAGACTGTGGAGCATTGGGAAGAATATTCGGCATAGAGAAGTGAAAGGCACGAGGGGAGCTCCACGTTCCCGAGGAAATGCTGTAGGCACCACGTGCAGCTTCTGAACAGCACCGATAATCCCGACTCCTACAGAAACCTCCTGAAAATGGAAGAGACAGGGAAGAAAATTCCAGGAGTGGTGTGGGAAGCGCTTTCACCCAGGTCTGGACAGCGCTGAGGTTGGAATGGCTTCAAAATGATCCTTGTGCCTCTCCTGTTGGCATCCCAGGCCTAAGTCTGTGTTCCCTGCGTGTGGAGGGAGGAAACGTGTGCTGGAGAGTGGGAGAAAGGTCCCTGCTGGTCGCTGTGTCCTCAGTGGGCAGAGAACTCTGACCTTGGCCAGGTGAGTGAGGAATGGGAGTACGGAATCCATCCTGCCCCCTTTTGACTGAGCTGTTCTCGGGAGTCATCAGCAGGCACCTCTCTTAGCTGGCTTTAGTTCAGCTTATTTCTCACAGGTTTTGGTGCTGGCATCGCCAAACCCTGAAGTTTGCTAAATTAACCCTGAGAAGGTTCAACAAACCAAGCCTGAGGGAACTGGGGGTGGATAGCCAGCTTCCCCCCGAGCTCTGGTCTGCAGGGAAGGGAACAGCTCAGGAGTTTTGTACAGCTGTGTTTAACACTTGGTGGATTGGGATGATTTTCTGGGAGCAGGCTGTCTGTCCTGACCTGTTCCCTTCCCTCTCTCTGTCAGGCTGGACCTGCACAAGGGCCGAGGTGAGACCAGGATCTGTGAAATCTCCCACTCCCTGTGTCTGGCCCAGGCTGAAGCCGTGTTTGCTGTCGGTGCTGATGGAGTGGGAGCTGCTGAAGACTGGAAACTCCTGCTCTTCCCCTCAATCCCAAGACTGTGTCCATAAGAGGCTTCTTTCCTGGTGCCACCTTCAGGACACTTCCCAAGTGTGTGGAGGAAGCCAGGCTGTGCCAGCACAGGAACGGTCGGGACACGCCAAGCACAGCCGGATCTGCTGCCTGGCCCTGTAGAACTCCTGGAAGAGTTTGTGGCCTCAAAAGGGTCTTTTCTATTCTGAATTTCTCTAGAACTCAATTAAAAATAATAAAATTGTACCAATGTGGTTTTGATTGGTTTGTTTGCACTGGTTAATTAAAGGAAATGATTGGCAAGGAGCTTGGTTGGAGCTGGCAGCTGTTCCTTCTTGTCTCTTCATTCTCCGAATTTCTTTGAATTATTTCTTAAGCAGTTACTGCAATCAAGATCCCCAATGGGGAGAACAGCATTGTTGGATTGGGAAATGCAAATGCAATTCCTGGGAAGGATTGAGGGGATGGGGAGCTGAGCTGAGCCTGGGTTTTGGGTGAGGAGGGGAGAGGGGAGAACCCCCAAGATCGGTTAAAGCCAAATCTGCTGGGTTTGGGCCAAATCTGCTCCAAAAAATGATCCTGTTTGAAGGGGACTTGAAGCATCGGGATGTGCTGGGGGGGCTGTGCTGGGACCCCCAACCCCTGGTCAGGAATGCAGTGCCAGGTCCAGGGGGACACTATGGAGGGGATGTGCTGGCATCCCCAAATTGAAGGCAGGGATGTGGAGCACTGCCAGACCTTTGGGACACTGCCTGATGCAGAGAGTTTTCCCATTGTTCTCTGCCACGCTCAGCACCTGGCATTCATTTCATTCGAGTGCCACCGGCTGAAAATCCCGTGGGAGAACTGGAATCAGAGAGGATCACACAGAAGCCAGTCCAGGATTGGAAAGGAGCTGCTCCACAGATTTATTTTTCCCAATGCGTTTTTAATTTAAAGCAGAACACTGCCCACCCCTCCCACCCCCCCCCCGTCTGACCCAATATCCTTTATTTTTGGGGTTTCTCTATGAGAATTCTCTGCCTGCCCTGGATAAAAATTCGAAAGAATTCCCGGCGCTGCTGCGGGGACCGGCGGGGTTTGGGGTGTCCCGGGGCCGTGCCCGGAGCCCCGTCCCGGAGCGACTCCCGCCTGCGAGCCCGGACACGGGCAGGACCCGGAGCCGAAGCGCCGGTTCCGGCGCCGGGAGCAGCCCCGGTTCTGCCCAGGGGAGAGGGGCGGGCCCGCGAGCGATGGTGCCGCTCCCATCCCGGGGAACCGGGCCTCGGTGAGGCGGGGGCCCAGAATGGCCGGGGGCGGCACAGGGGGCGGTACCGGGATGTACCGGGGGCGGTACCGGGATGTACCGGGGGCGGTACCGGGGGCGGGGTTCAGGGCCCGGCTCAGGTGTGCGGGGCGGGTCCCGGGCCCCGTTCCAGGTGTGCGGGGCGGGTCCCGGGCCCCGTTCCAGGTGCGCTGCCCCGGGGCGGCTGCGCGGGGCGGGTCCGAGGTGATTTAATGCCCGGAACTCCCTGGGCCGCCATTTGCTCACTGCGAGCGCGGTGCGGGTGGGGTCTCCCGTGCGGGCTCCGCAGGTGAGGCGCGGGGGCTTCGGCTTCCCCTGCTGTCTCCCCTTTTACCCCTCCTTCCTCCTCCCCGTATTCCTGCTCTTTCTCTCCCTTTCCTCCTTCCCCTCTCCTCACCAAAGCCGACCCCTTTCCCTCCTCTTTCGGCCTCCCCTACTGTCTCCCCCTGAACCTTTCCTCCTCCGTATTCCGGCTCTTTCTCCCCAGAAGCCTCCCCTCCTCTTCCCCCCAAACCCAACCTCCCCACTCCTTCCTCTCCTGTCCGTACCCCGCTACCGCCTTCTGTTCCCCGTCTCCCCCTCCTCGGTCCATCCTCCTTCCTCCCCACCCATCCTTTCCCTTCCCCTCCCGCTTCCCTCCATACCCCAAACCCTCTCCCTACTCCATCTCATCCCCTGCTATCCCTCCTCTCTTCCCGTCCTCCCCTTTCCTTCTTTCCCCCGCAGCCGCGGGGTTTGGGGCGCCGGAGGGTGAGGCCAGAGAGCCGGAGCCCGGCGCCCCCGCTGTCCCCGAGAGCCCCACACGGGACCGGCCCGCTCGGCCGCTGTCCCCGTACAGGTTAAAACACCGCCCGACACTGCCGGACCTCCGGCTTTCCCCACATCACACCGGGATGTCCCCGGGGGGGTCGGGGCTGGGGGTCAGGGAGGGCCCCCCTCGTTAGGAGGGGGTCCCTGGGTGGGTGGGGGGGTTAGGAAGGGCCCCCTCCGGAGGAGGGGGTCCGGGGGAGGGTGGGGTTGGGGGGGCCCCCTCCGGAGGAGGGGGTCCCTGGGGGGGGGTCAGGGTGGATCCCCTCCGGAGGAGGGGGTCCGGGGGAGGGGGCGGGGCGGAGGGGGGACCATTTCCCCCCCTCCAGTCTCCGCCCCCTTCCTTCGGACCCCCTCCTCCGGACGGGATCCGCCCCGGCCCCCTCCCGGGGACCCCCTCCTCCGGAGCGGGGCCGAGGGAGGGGAGGGCGGGTGGGTGGGGTGGGGTGGGCAGCAGGGGGGGTCACGTCACTCTGCAGCGTGTACAGACATAGAGATGGTCGGACAAACAAACAGCCCCCCCCCATCCTGCCCCCTCCCCCTGTCCGGAGGAGGGGGGTCCCCGGGAGGGGGCCGGGGCGGATCCCGTCCGGAGGAGGGGGTCCGAAGGAAGGGGGCGGAGACTGGAGGGGGGGAATGATCCCCCCTCCGCCCCGCCCCCTCCCCCGGACCCCCTCCTCCGGAGGGGATCCACCCTGACCCCCCCCAGGGACCCCCTCCTCCGGAGGGGGCCCCCCCAACCCCACCCTCCCCCGGACCCCCTCCTCCGGAGGGGGCCCTTCCTAACCCCCCCACCCACCCAGGGACCCCCTCCTAACGAGGGGGGCCCTCCCTGACCCCCAGCCCCGACCCCCCCGGGGACATCCCGGTGTGATGTGGGGAAAGCCGGAGGTCCGGCAGTGTCGGGCGGTGTTTTAACCTGTACGGGGACAGCGGCCGAGCGGGCCGGTCCCGTGTGGGGCTCTCGGGGACAGCGGGGGCGCCGGGCTCCGGCTCTCTGGCCTCACCCTCCGGCGCCCCAAACCCCGCGGCTGCGGGGGAAAGAAAGAGAGAGGGGGATGGAGGATAGGAATAGGGGGGCAGTGCAAGTGGTCGGGGGTTCGGAGTGTGCAGGGGAGCAGGGAGAGAGGGAAAAAGGAGGTGGGGTGGGGGGGTAAAGAAGGGAGAAGGAAGGAGGATTGAAGGCAGGTGGTGGGGAGGAAGGAAAGGTGGAAGGAGGAGAGAGAGGATACATGGGTAGGGTAGGGGTGTAGGAGGGCATAGGGGGGAGCCAGGGGGGAAGGAGGGGAGGGCTAGGGGGGAGAGGGAGGGGGGGGGTTGGGGGGGGGGAGGGAGTAGGGGGTAGGGGAGGGGAGGAAGGGAGGGGAGAAAGGAGGGATATAAAGGAAGAGAAGTACGAAAGAAAAGAGGTACAGAGGAAAAAAAGTATAGAAGAGGTATAGAGATATAGAGCGCGTCCCGGCCGCAACCTCCCGCTCCGAGCGCCGAGGAGCAAATGGCTCCGCTGGGTTCTCCCCGTGGTTTAAATCCCCCCGGCTCCGCCCCGCCGCACCTGTGCCGGCCCCGCCCCGCCCCGCCCGCGGCCCTAAATACCGCCGGGGCCGCTCCCGCTCCGCTTTCTGCCGTGGGTGCTGCTCCGGGATGCGGCGGGAGCGGTGCCCGGAGCGCTGCGCGGAGCCCCGGACCGGAGGCTGCTCCCAGCGCTGCGCGGAGCCTGAGGCGCTCAGGTAAGGCTGGGACCGGGATCGGGACCCGGGGATTCGGGTCCCGGTCCTGGCCGTGTCTGCAGCGGGTGCCAGGCGGGGTGTGGGTCCCGGGGCCGGAGGAGTGTGGCGGGATTTGGGCTCGGCCAGGGGCCGGGAGGAGCCGCTCCGGGACGGGCGCTGGGGCCGAACCGGACGCTGCCGCTCCCGCTCCAGGTGCGGCCGGCGCGGGGCTGCGGTCCCGCCGGGGCTCGGGCACGGTACCGCTGCGGCCGCGGGGAGCGGGGGCTGTGGCGGTGCCGGGCCCGCCGGGAGGGCGGCGCTGCCCCGGAGCAGACGCTGGATCGCGGCTGGAAGCGAGCGGGACACCGGACCCGTCGGTACCGACCCCGGGCCCGCCGGGAGGGCGGCGCTGCCCCGGAGCAGACGCTGGATCGCGGCTGGAAGCGAGCGGGACACCGGACCCGTCGGTACCGACCCCGGACCGCCACCGCCCCCGGCGCTCCCTTGGGGCGCCCTCTGGCGGACACGGAGCGCAGCGCAGCCCCGGCCCCGCCGCAGCCCCCGGGGGCGGCCGAGCCCGCTCCGCTCCGCCCCGGCTGCCCCAGGGAACCGCACCCTGCGAACCGCAGCGCCCGCATCCCGCTCTCCCGTGCCGCCCAACGAGCGGGGCTGCAGTGCCGGCGCCGGGAGCAGCCGCTCCGGGACGGCCGCTGGGCCGAGGCCGGTGCTGCTGCTCCTGCTCCGGTGCGGGATTGGGGCCCTGCCGGGGCTCGCTCCTGCTCTGCCTGCTCATCCGACACCTGCCAGCTGAGACCTGATGCTCTCCTCCCTCTTCCCCACTTTCTCTGCAGCTCGCACTCTCCCATGGTAAAACCTCTAGCGTTAAAAAGCCAGTGAAAACTATTCTTTACTTCTAGAGCACAGAAGCGTTTGGAGTTGTAAAGACCCATGAGGATCATCAAGTCAAATGAGAAATGATTAGCCCAGCTGGACGTTGAATACAGAATCTTGGCCTTCTCAGCACCCTGCTCTAAGCACCTGTGCCAATCTCAGGTTCATGATGAAGGTCCTGCCTGGGATGGGAATGGCTGCTGGCAGCAAGGGAATTCCTATACAAACGCAGCTCATTCTCTCCTGCTAATGCTGCTTTACATACCAGCCCCTGCAATGGCTGTAGGGTGGAACTGGCTGGCACCTGACATGACAGCTGGCAGTTCCTGGGAATGGTGGCACAGGCTGTTTGCAGAGGGGCTCAGACAGCAACTCCCAGTTCTGAGCTCCCACACAGCTGCCAGGTGTGTCCTGGTCACCCCAAATCCCCTCCCTTACAACCTGAGGACATCATCCATCAGCAGCATTAAAGCCAAGGTAACCTTCCCTCACAGGAATTAAATCCCAAGCAATTGCCCTCAGAGATGTCTTAAAATGAAAGGTTTGAGTGGGATGAAGTTTGGAGTTTTTTTGGAAGTGAAGAAGTGATGGAAAGCTTTTGCAGGTGGGTCTCACTGGAGGTGCACTGAAGGGAGGTATGTGCATCCCTTTTCTTCAGGGAAAAGAACTTGCAGAGGCCACTGCTGAGGCTCTGAAAGGAGCTGAGCTTCCACAGGGAGAGATGTTCCCTCTGGGCACAGGGGCTGCCTCAGCAAGGGCTGGGAGCACATCCAGCCACCACCTTCTCCTGCTTTAAAACATCAACTAGAGCCTGAACTCCAGGGGGGTAAAATCAGCTGAATTCCAGGTGACTCTGTCAAATGATCCCCAGGGGCATTGGTGGGGCTGGGGGATGAGGGTTTTAAGTAGCCAATTCTATGGAACAGAAACCTGTCCTTGTCCTGATGCTGCTGAGCTTTCTTGGAAGCTCTGCTGGTTCTTGACACTTGAGGCTCCGTGAGGTTATTCCAGCAGGAATTGAGCAGGGAATTCGGGACTATGGGTATAATTCATCTGAGCTAGCAAAGCTCACAGTGAACCCCAAATCTGGGCACCACACTGAGAACAATCTTTGTGCTGCCCTATCAGCTCAAGCCCCTGGGCTGGGAAGTTTCAGCAGGCAAATGTATGGAATGATCTCAATCCCAGCAGCCAGCATCCCCCAAAGGATCAATCCAAGTGCCAGGATTGTCTGAGTGCTCGTGTCCCTTGGCTGCTGCTGGCAGGACAAATTCTGTGCACAGAATTGAGAGCAGGAGGGGCAGGAGATGAGGCTGCTAGAATCTCACCTGCATCAAATGAAAACAGCCTTTCCCTGGCAGAAGCCAAAGCAGATCCCTCCTGGCCAGGCTGGATTTGCTCTGAGGGAAAACACCCTGTGCCTGCCAGGAGTTCTGACTCAGCTTTTCCTACCAGCTCCTGAGCAGTGTCAGGGTCACTGTGAGGGAGCTCAAATCCAAATAAACCCCACAGAGTGACTGATCCCAACAAAGAAATGCATTGTTGTCATAAAAAGCTTAAAGGTCTGTTAAAAATGCTGTGACAATACTGTAACGGGATTCTCAGGAACCTTATTCATGCTCTTGGGTCCATTTAGATGTATTTTTAGTTCCTCCAGTGGTAGCTTGTAGAATTTATCCTGGGATTTAGGGGTTGAGCAGGGTTGGCTTTGGATTGACTTTCACCTCTGGTCCCACCTTGTGCAAACACAAATTGCACTGAAGTAGGTGAACTCATCACCTCAGCTTTTCCCTCCAAAAGATCCCCTTCTTATTTCCCTGTAGATGAACTCAGATTTTTCCCCAAACTATGCACTCCTCACCTCCATTTGCCCTCAAAGCGTACATTGTTCCCCACAGGTGCCCTGGTGACACCAGGGAGGTCCCTTTGCCTTTCTCCCGCCCCTCTCCAGCCTGAGGCTGCTCCCCTGCTCACTCTCTCTGGCCTTGTCCTGCATGGTGGGACACAAAAGGGGAAAGATTTCAGAAAACATTTCTGCAATTAGTTATTATTTCCAATTCCCCAGGGAGAAGAACATGAACACACAGCCCTTCATGCCTAACACTTCCCTTCAGCAAGAGCTCAGCACACATCCACAGATGAGGAAATCCAGCATTTGAAAGAAGGATAAAAAGGTGATTTCTTTGGTTTCAAAGTTATTTCAAGTTCTCAAACCCAAACCAACCTTTGCTCTCGATTTTGGTTGGGTGGATTGTGAGCAGTGGGCACGGGTCATGTCCTGTGATGGCAGTGAAGCTTTCTGGGGGCAGAGCAGCTGATTTCCAAAGTTTGCTTCAGGCCCCTTGCCTGATCTGCACAGGAGAAAACCTCTTCCATGAAGAGATTTTGCTCCATCCCCTTTGTCCAGTCTGTTCCACATGGCTGTTGCCAGACTGTGGCAACACAGGCAGATGCAATTCTCTGCTCCAAACACAGCTCTGGGCTCCTTTGCAAACTGCCTCTGCAGTGAGGATTTCTCCAGAAAAAAGTCAGAGAATTGCTTATGGCAGGGTGAAGATTAAGTTATCACAGAGGGAAGTAAAGGATAAATATTCCTCTGTGATTCCTTGGGACCTCCTGGGCTGAGTTGGGAAGGGGGCAGTCATTCCCTGCAGTGCAAATACACAACAACCTCTGACACAAAGCACAGACTGTCCAGTGGGGTTTGACAGCACCACTCTGACAAACCTCGTTGTCATTCTTCCTTTCAGTGACTTTTGCAATCCAACTCTGAAGCTGACAAGCCCAAAAGCTCCATCTGGCCGCCCAGGAACCAAAGGATACTCCCAGGGATGAGGCACATTCCCAGCAAACACTCCCAACACAGCAGAGAGGCACCACTGGAGCTCGTGTGTGGGGCTGCCAAGGGCTGCCAGAAGGACTCAGCCCCAGGCAGGGTGGCAGTGGCAGTAGCAAATTCCCGTGGTCTGAAGGCACAACAGAGAGACAAAGGCCAGCAATGGCCATGGGAGGTGCAAGCTGAATTTTGCTCCCTGTGCTGCCACATCCCAGCAGGAAATCACCAGGGGGGATAGAAATTCTCAGGGTGCACAAAATGCAGCATCTGTCACCCTGATCCTGCTTAAACTCCCACCCCCAGGTAAGCACTGACCTGGCCTGCATCAGTGTCAAACCCAGCCCCAGTTCTCATCTCCAATCTGCTCCCAGGGCTGTGGCTGCCACATTCCTGATGTGGCAAAGGCCACTTTGGACAGGGCTCTCTCTGTCTCAGGTGTAGGGCACTGCAAGGGCAGCCTGAAACCAGAGAAGATCCCTCTGGATAGAAACACTCTGTGGACAGCTGAGGACTTGCCCCACACCACGGGCAGGAACCAGGGACCCTCCAGTGCAGCCTTTTGGGTTTGGCTGCTCAAACACCAAGGGTTTTTGGCAATGGTGGGAGGAGTTAAGTGGATTTTCCTGTCCTGAAAGAGAAGAAAATGGAAATAAAGTCCACTGTGGAAGTCAAAGGCTCCTGGCTTTCTCACTTCTTTTCTGAGTGCTCTCTATTAGGTTTTATCAATAAAAAATGACAGCACCAAATAAGAGAGATAATTTTCAATATTTTTTTCTTATTTGCCTAATTTTAACAGAACAATTTTCATTCCAGACCACACGTGTGAGTTATTCACTCCTCTGCCATTGGACTTTGGACAGAGGAAGAGAAGGATCTGTTCCAGACATATGTCATCCAACAGGGAGCACCCCCTGTACCAACCCCTGCCTCTGCCAAGCACACTACCTCACTTTCCCCTGGAAAAGCCTGGATTCTGGTTCCAATACATTATTTCCTCTATTTTCCATGTCTAGAGACAGAAAATTGTCCTGGTCAAGGTGTAAGAACCTTAACCTGCACATTGTTCTGGGGGGCTGTGACTGGGATTCCAGCAGAGAAGTAGTGGCTTTACAAATAAAAACTGTTCAAGGGAGCAGCACTGAAAAGTTGGGAGCTGCTGGAGCACCACATGGTGTCAGCAAAATAGAGAAAATACAAAATGTGTGTCCAAAAACAAGGATAAAATTATTCCTCCTGCTTTTACAGGGACCAGAGCTAATTCAGCCCTGGAATGACCAAGAACTTCTCCCTCGGAGACCCCTCAAAAAGGCAAAGTACAGTAGGGAGAGAAGGCAGCACCTCTGGGAAGCAGAAGACTATGGAAGAAAGAGAGTGGGAGTTTACAATAATAATAATGTTTTTGGGAAAGAGCAACAATGGTAGCAACAATAATTCCAAGGGAGGAGGAGGAATGCTGAGCTTTAAATGAAGTTTGAGTGAGGCAGCATCTCCTGGGAATTCTAAAGCACAGCTCTAGGTCTGGGATTACAGGAGCCATGCAAGTTCCTGCTGTCCAAGCCCTGGATTTGCCTCCTGCCAGCACTTGGCACCTCGGGCATGTTTGGGCGCATGTGTTCCAGTGCTGCTGCCTCAAGGGATTGGGAAAATGGGCATTAAACCCCTTCCCACAGGGCTGGCTCTGAGCTCTGGCCAGGGAAAGCATTTGGCACCCCTGGAATTTCAATGAAATCATTCTGAAGATACACTGCATAAACCCAAGGCACATAAACAAACTTTTCTCCATAAGGACAGCCCCAGTTATTAATACATATATTATAATAGAATAATTATTATATATTATAATATAATAATATAATACACAGTTATTCCTATGCCTGGTCAAACAAACCAGCAGCCAGTTTTTGGGGAAAGATTCCAGAGTCTTCTCTCCCTCCCTGGCTGTAAAACACTTGCAGAGGCTTTGGAGTTCATACAAGCTTCTCAGGATAGTCCATTCATAAACTAAGGAACTGGAAGTGTCCTAAAGGCACCTCCACTCTTACTTGAATTTTAAGTCCTCTGCCACTGATGGCTTTGCATGTTCTTTTGTTAGGATCACCCACCTCTGCTTCTTTAGGCTTCTCCAGGTGGGAGATAAAATACATGTGGACAAAAGTTTGGAATGCAGCGTCTCAGTCAAGTCATCTGCTAGAAAATGACTCCAGCTCTCTGGTACCTGGGGCTGTTTCCAACACAGCCTGGCCCCTCATGGCTGCAGACTGAGCTACACAAATTGTGAGCTGGCAAGTAACAGCAGCTGAGCTCTCATCCCAACTGTACACAGATTTTTCTAGGGGCTTCATTTGGATATATGCAGGCAGGTTTGGGCCATTTCAGAAAGCTTCAATCCCTGTTTTTCAGAGATTCAGTCAGGGATAATGGCCTTTTCACCATTCTCTCTTAAGGCACATCAGATCCCAAGGAAGAAAATGGAGGATGTCCCTGACCATGGCAGGGGCTTGAACAGGATAATCTGGAAGGTTCTTTCCAACACAGATCATTCCAGGAGTTGAAAGCAGATTTGAGCCACTTCTCAGCTCGCAGTTCCTTCCCAAGCCTCATCTTCTGGGCTGTGCTTCCCATGCTTTGCTGGGAAGGGAAGCAGTGGATCTCACCCTAAACACACCCACTGCCAATTGCCCTGCCCAAAAGCCACACAAGCAGTCAATGCACTGTCTTGTCTGTTTTCCATCCTGCAGCACTTCAGTGACTCCAGAGCTGGACAATCAGGATCAATGCCAGGTTCCAGGTACTGGCAGAAAGCGGCTGCTGCAGTGGAAGGGGTAATTTTGGTGGCTCCTTTCCCCCTAATCTGGGAATTCAGTGCTGCCAAGAGCCTGTGGTGATCATGGAGTTAAGCTGCCCTAAGAATGAGTCCCCAGCACTCACTACCAAGTGCTGCTGGAGCATCTCTCCAGGGGAAAAAGCCTGCCCAGTTTCCCAGGGTGGATGGGAAGCTGCTACTGACAGGCTGGATCTCGGGACAACTTCAGTAACTTGCTGAAAGCACCTAAAACAGGTGAAGGGACTTATTTCAATTCTAAGGCAGCCCAAATCCAATAGCTCACCAGGTCTCCTAATAAAATGTTGCAAAAGTGTCCTGCTCCCCCTGCCTGGGAAAGCCTGCCTCCAGCTCCCAGAAAAGAGAAACTACATCCTGCTGGGTGCTCCTGGCTCTGGGCTGATGCTGCCCTTTGGGCAGGAGGATAACCCAGGCAGTGATGATTTCAATCACTCCTCAATGATTTCAATGTTTTCCTGCATTTCCCTGGGCCTGGCAGGAGCACAGGGAGGTGCTGGGGATTTCTCATGGGAGCAGCACCGTGCAACCAGGACAGAGGTGTTCCTACTGCTGCCTGTCCCCACCTGTGTGGCTCCCATCTGCCCCAGGTGCTGCTGAGCCCACGACCCCTGTCCCCACACCAGGAACCACCCAGGATTATTGCACTGAAACCTCTAATCCTGACCCCCCAATGACTGCCTGACCTGTGAGAGATGACCCTCTGATGATCCCTGACCTTTGGCCCCTCAACCTTTTTCCCCCAATCCCCTAACCTTTGACCCCTTACATCTGACCTTCGACCTCTGACCTTTAACCCATGACCTTTGACTTTGACCTGCCCACCTTCACACCCTGACTTTTGACCCTTTAACCCCCCTGACCCTTGACCCCAGCCCCTGACTGCTCTACCCTGTACCCCTCACTACCACTGTTGCTTGTAACCCCTAACTCCTGCTGTGCACCCCCAGCCCCCAAACCCTGGCTGTAGGTAGGATGAGGGGTGGGGGTGGTGGGCAGAGCCAGGGTGAGTGGTGTGACAGGGGTGGAATGAGTAAAGTTAGAAATAAAGTAAGAAACAGAAATAGAGGAACAGAGAAATAAAGTGAGAAAGAGACAGAGAAATAAAGTAAGAAATTTAACACTCATTCTCCATTTACAAACAAACCCACCTCCACTCAGCTCCAGTACACCCTGGCCACCACAGGCCATCGGTGCACAGTTGCAGCACTCCATGGGAATGTAGTTCCCAGGAGCCTCAAACAAGATCACCTTGCCTGACAAAACCCTGGCTCTGGTAATGCCCAGTCTGCACCCCAACCTGGGCCATGAACATAGAGAAGAACAAACCCAGCTGCAGGGAGGTGAGAAGAGGTGTGCAGGTGAGTGGTTTTTTATTCTCAATTTAATGAATTGAGAAAACGTGAAAGGCAAAAAACACGCACCCAAGTGTGTCAACACACACACTTCCACAGATGGACACACACTCTCACAGACACCCCTTCTTCAGCTTACACACTGACTGCAGCCCTTCAACATCTTCCAACTGCTGCTCCCTGACCTGGAACAGAAGGTTCTGGGATAATCAGTAGCATCAGTGCCAGCAGGGATTGGAATCTGCCTCAAGGACCTGCAAGACAGCGTGAGGTGAGATACAAATAGCTGACAGCTTAGAGTTATCCCCACACCAGGCCCATAAATCTTCTACCCAAAACCCCCCAGACAAGAGAGGCTTATAGTTTTATAACTGTTCAACCCAGCCATAACTCTACATGCCAGGGCAGGGCAGCTCCAAGCATAAATGCACCAAATATAAGCAAAGATGACATGAGGACTTGAGATAACTCTCCAGAAGATAAATAATTGAGCCTGATACGCTTTGAGGCAACAGAACCTAGAGAACTACCACACTGAGGAATGGCACATGAAAAACAGATACTTCCAAAACTGAGACGGAAGAGGGATGAGAACATTTTGTGTACTTCTGGTCTCAAGAAGTAAGAATGTAAAGATGCCAGAATAAGCCTGATCTGGGAAAGTACACGAGTAAAGACCTACACTGCCCAGAACCACACTGACAAAACACAGAGACACAACAAAGCCCTGTGACACAGAAGACAACGGACACAAACAACAGAACATAGACACAAGATCCATTCCATCAACACAAGTTGAAACTTCCCAGCACTTTCACCTCATGAACCCAAGATTCCTAGTGCAAGATGAGCCAGAGGCCGATGATGCCGAAGGAAAGAAGGCTCTGGGGCAAGAGCTCCTTACAAGAAGTCAGTGCCGAAGCTGTTAAGAGGATGCTTGAGAAGCACAGTAGTGTTACCTCTGTCTCTCTTTTCTTTGCCTCCTTTGGGCTCAATTCTCTGTGGACATATCTTTTCTTTAGTCTCTCAGCCTTCTCTGGGCTCAATTCTCTGTAGATACAGCTCTCTATAGTCTCCCAGCCTCCTCTGGGCTGAATTCTCTGTGAATACAGTTCTTCTCTAATTCTCCAGCCTCCTCTGGGCTGAATTCTTCTGGGATCCTCCCTCGTGGGGAGTTCCACTTATCTCAGTTCTTAATTATTTGAAGTAAACTCTCGAGCTCATTGGAATCTTGTTTCTCGTGTTTATTGAAGGATCCTTACAGAACTTAACAGGTCTCTCTAGGCTGGTTACAAGGTTAATCTTTGCAATTTGGTACATTTCTTTCTTCTGATGGTACAAACAAGGCCTTGTGGCACACTTCATGTCTGATACACAAAATGGCCCTGATCTACGCAGTTCTTTTATCTTTATACCTATTTTTATCCAATTAACAATAGACACGTATATTATTTTTCTTAATGACCCAATGACCCATCACCTCTGTGATGCACTGAGGCATTTTCTATCTAATTACTAACTACTACCCAAAAACCTCCAGGAGAAGAAGATGAAGAAGAAAGAAGAAAGACAAGGGACAACACCCTAAATCCTCCAT
Organism: Poecile atricapillus; assembly: GCF_030490865.1. Lineage (NCBI taxonomy): Eukaryota > Metazoa > Chordata > Aves > Passeriformes > Paridae > Poecile > Poecile atricapillus. The sequence goes on from NC_081251.1 coordinate 115,747,467, forward strand.
ATTGTCTCCTGTTCTCTAAACTACTTTTTCACCCAGTGATTTAAGAAACTTTCTAATCTACACACCTACTTTTCTTATCTAACTTTATCATTTGTTTTCATGTATCACTATGAAAACATGCTCATGAATTTCATATTATATGAAATTCAGTGTTTCTTTGAATCCCAGAACTAAACATTAAAAGCAAGGGCACACAGTCTGTATTTCAGACTCCAACATCTGCCCCTCTCTTTAAAAAAAAAATAAAAAAAAAAAAAATCAACCCAAAGCTTTTCTTTGACTACTTTTCAAGAAGGGTTAATTTTTCCTTCACTCATGCCTTATGCACCAACAACAGAACTGCTGCTCTGTTACACAGAGCACTCTACCTCCAGTTTTGAACATTAGTTAACTAACTACCCAAAGCTAGAGGAATAGATCTAGGTTGCTTACTTGACCAGTAGCTTAATTTGTCTAATTGCTCTAAAGTTTCTGCTGAAGCTACTTGAATTGAAAGCTGAGTTATTATAAATCTCTATCTAAAATTTCAGAAGTCAAACTCTTCACAATCAGGTGTAACTAAGATAGATATAAGATTACACTAAGATGTTGCCTCTTTGTATAGAGCATGATTTGGAGTAATATTCATTATCTTATCTTCATTCTGTTTTAACACAGAAAAATTGGATATTATACAAAAATCTATTTTTTGAGATAAGGTACACTTTCTTTTGAGTTAACTAAAAGAAGTGATGCAGGTGAAATTGCATCACAAAGTGATCAACAAAATTATATAGCTCAAGGGTGATACTTGATTCACTTTCATATTCAAGAACTTTATCTCTCGTGCAAGATTCTGAATCTTGACACAGTTCACACCATGCTTTAACAAATGAGGCTTTAAAATATCGACTTTCCCACTGTTTCACATGAAACCCAAAGTTCACTGTTCTTGCATGTTGGATCCAAGCTGTTCTGCTGTTAACTGTGGTCTTGATACAGTTCACATCAGCGTGCTCGCTCTTCTGCTCTTTGGGCTGTCTGCTTGTCTCTGCAGCTGATGAGTTTCCACGTTCTTTGCTAGGAAGTTACTTTTGCTTTCAACCTGTGAATACACAAACACACTTTCCTCCAAATTATTAATTGAAATAGATCTTTTAATCTTCTTGCTTCTGAACTTTTGATCAGAACTTAAGAATTCTCTCTCAACTTTGAGTACTGTTAGAATAATACCTGATAATTGATGGAACTGGCTTTGTAAAAGACTTGTTTAAAAAGGACTGTTTAAGAATTATTTGCAATAGATATAAGATCTTTATGCTTTTTCCAAAAATTTAAGATATATTAGGTTTTTATACTTCCGAGGCATAGCCTTGGTCCCCCCCTTTTTTTTTTTATCTAATTAAGTAAGGTATTTGTTTTTTTGTTATGACAATGAAAAACCATTAAATTAAAACACTTGCACATGTATACACACACAGGAAATAACACTTTTACAGAAATTAAAAACTTATTAAGAAGATGCATAATTAATATTATGCGATATTAAACTTATTTAGATAATTTGTAATATGAGTTGATAAATGTACTAAATATATACTCTCATCCCAGAGTCTGCCACAGCTGATAAATCAATGGAAGATTGGAAAATCATGTCCGGATAACAATTTTCCAAGCCCACTGTAAAATCCAGCTGCTATATTAATTCACTAATTGCCAAGTCAAATTGACTTGAATATTGTTTTGATGCAGAAAACTTCTGGGTTTATTGGTAAATTCTCTATCCAGGTAAAGTCAAGGCTTGGCCAGAGCCTTAGGCCTCATCTGGAAAGATGTCTCCTAACTCATTTTCAAAGCAAGGGGTTTAAAAATAACAGCTATAAGATGCTTAAAACACAGCAAACTTTTAAAAAGCATTTGTATAAAGCAAATGACCAGAAGCCTTAGGTACCAGACCAATTAAACCATGCAGCAGTTGGTTTAATCTGAAGCTTCTCTCATGGCAGCTGACCCTTAGCAATGGTACATCTTCTTAAAATTTTGGAAACACTGAAAAATAAGAAAGCTATAACAATAGCAATAACAATATATCAACGATATAACAATATAACAATACTAATATAACAACAAACAATAGAACTCTCGATGAAGTCAAAGGTGTCACAGACTGCATTCACTTCTGTCCACAAGCAGGTGTTCATCTTCATCTCTTTAGGAAAATAACTATACTTTGCAATTTAAACAAATATTTTCAATAAAACATAAAGCAATTTAAATTTAAACCTGTTAAAAATTAATTATGATAAAAGGAAGTAACAAAACTTAAAATCAAAAAATACCAAAGTTATAACTTAAGTTAAAAACACTCAAACTTAAACATAGTGAAATTTAACTTTGCTTAATTCTATCAACACTTAATTTGTATCAGATGACAACACAACTTAATCCTGATGAGCAGGTAAAATGGTGACCGTGGCCATCGTGCCAGACCCAAAGGTGGGCTCCTCAGACAAAAAGATCCAGGATGACATCAAGACTCAAAGGCTGATGACACAAAGCTCATGACAACACAGAGATGGGTTGGAACAGCTCTATAAAGGCTTGGGTGACGCTGAGGAAAAAACCTCCCCCTTTAGTCCCAAAGGGTCTGTCCCACAAGAGCCCTCCCCTCAAAACTAACTTCAAATTGACTCCCAAAGGTTTTCCTCCTCCCAACCACCAGTCTGAACACTTAGCTCTCTGAAGACAAGTGGCCAAAATCCATCCTCGACAGAAAAGAGCACATCAGCACTGTGGATGTTGATACATTCCCCATGGCAGCTGCAAAAGAAAGAGAATGAGAAAATTCAGAGTGTGACAACACCTGCCCAAAGAGATCCCATCCACATCCCCCCTCTCCCTTGTAATAGCCAAAGCTTATCACTTACCTGCTGTTTCCAAATGTCACCTCTATACCTGCTCACAGATACCTAAGACAACAAAACCAAAAATATGACTATCACCCTTGAGAAGACAAATCCCCGGGGCTCCTCTCCACACCACTGCCTCAGGCTCACCTCAAATCTTCATCTAATCTGGATGATCTGGATGGATGGCCCAGAGAATTCCTGCAAAACAAAAAAGTACACAGCTTAGCACACTGCCACAGACCACTCACTAATTACTCACCCCACCTAAACACCAGCTCACCTGTCTGCCTCTATTCCTTGGCATGCCTAGGGCAGTGGCAGGGCCTGCAGAGAAACAAAGAATGAAGAAAACATGTTGAGAAACTGTGAAATCACAGCCTCCCTTCTCTGACTGAAATGCATCACACCTATACATCAAGCTTGCACCCACCTGGCCTCCCCTGGGTGTTTGCAAGTGGACCACCTGAAATGCACAAACCAACAGCTTAGAGCTGGTGTACCAGAATCTGGGACCCAAGCCATAAGAACTTGTTCTGTCCACTGGTCACCACTCACCTCATTCCATCAAACTTGACTGCCAGTATCCAGCATTAATTCCTGAAAATAAAGACAAGGAACAATGCTGTAACATGGGCATTATTTACACGGCCCCTGCAAAGATAAACAGTGACTGACCTTCCCATGGGAACCCCCTCATCTGGTGTGGGGCACTCTGCCACAGGTTAAATCCATCTGCTCTGAAAGAAAGTTACTACAAAAGTCAAGGTGCTGCATGATAACAGCTCCAGACATCTTGTGTCAATCTAGGATACCACCTAGAGTCCAACTGCATCCTACATTACAAATCTCAAATTACAGGGGCCTAGGACTTGTCCTTTTACACCTACACCCAGACTAGGCAGCAGGGCAGAGCAGCTCCGGGCCAAACACACACAGACACCCATGACACAGGAGATGACAAACAACAGGATGCAACAAGGAGAGAAAACTCACAGTGAGGAGAACAACCATAAAAAAGAGCCCTGGCAGAAGATGACACTAACAGCATGACTCATTCCAGGAGCTGCTCAGCAAAACCCAAGGATCATACTGTTGGCATCCTCTACCTGTCTTCACACTCTCCTAAGCTCTAATCTCCTACAATGGATCCTTGTGGTGCACAGCTGTTGATACAGCTCAGAACAAGACATTAAAAGACATCCAACTGGATACTTCTAAAGAGAGATGCAATTCTGACGTGCATCCAAGCTCACAAGCCAAAGGTCCAATGGTATTGGCACCAGGCCAAAGGATGCAGAGATTGGAGACATTAATGATGATGCCTGGAATTTCAGATAATCCCCTCAAAGGGGTAAGGCAGAAGATGTGTGACACGCAGTGCCCAAAAGACACACAATGTATGACAGACAAAGGACACAACACACACCAGGACTGCTCTGCCCTGCACAGCCCAGCAGTGATGATCAAAAGTGAGATTTTTTCTGTGGTCTAAGGAGCCCTTTCTTGGATATCCCCATCTCTACAGCTAATTCAAAAATCCCTCCTGACAAGTCTGAACCCAGCACCTCTCCTTCATCCCCTCCGAGGAGGGTAGCCCTCAACTTACCTCTCAGGTGTCTGGCAATGCAAATTCATGTCAGGTACAAAAGAAGGCTGCCTCACCAGCTGGGAAGTTCCTGCCATCACCAGGTTGTTATCTCTCAGTCAGCTACAGTAAAGAAAACCAAACATCAGCACATGAACTTAGCAGCACAGCAGCCAAAACCCAACAATTCTGCTACTCACCATCTCCTAGGAATGTCCGGGTCCTCAGCCCCACACTCCAGCAGTGCTCAGAGGCTGATGCCATCATCACACGGTATATCTGGGTTAAGAAGAGACAAGGTTACACAGCTGAAACTTGAGTGGAACCTCACTCTCCCCACATATACTCAGCTGTTGCCAAAGACTACCTGGATGGCACCTTCAAGTGGAAAAGGTAAAGGCTTCATCACAGAATCCCATAATACTTCTGGATGGCTCGTAATAGCAGCTCAAGGGCAGCAAAGAGGCTCCATCAGCTGGTTGGCAGGGGGGTTCAGCCCTGTAATACAAGTGGACTGCCTAAAACACACAAATGGATGCCTGGAGTTGCACCAGAATTTAGCACCCAAGTAATAACAACTCATTCTGTCCACTGGTCACTACTCACCTTGCTTACTTGACCTTGACAGCTGATATCGCACTTTACTTCCTAAAAATAAAGATAAAGAGCAAGCCTGTAACATAGCCACTGTTTACACCAACCCTGAAAAGTCAAACAATGACTGACCTTCCCAGGGGAGAAGGGGCAGAACAAAACAGAAAGGTGTGTACCAGCACAGGGTCCAAAGGCATCGCCTTGCCGTAGTAGTTTCCATCTGAAGCCACTTGACTGTGGCAGCTTCTCACAAGCATCTCTGTCATGTTGGATGAGCAGTTTGCATGCTGCAGACCACCTGTAAAACACCCAAAAAAGGATGCTTATAGCCTCATCACTAATACAACAAGTCCAGTAGCATCTAGTTCTGTACTGGAATCAATGCTCATCTCACTTGCCAGTACTCATCTGGCTCACCAGCCCAAAGAACCATTTGTCAAAGCCACCCAGACACACAGGGAAAGCTTAACCTTTCCTAAGCTCTCATTTCTCAAGGCAGACCACCTAGGACCCAACAACAGCATGCATTGAGACAAACAACTACAAAACTCGAGATGCTGCTGTACTGCTCCACCAAACCCTGATGGTTGCTCCATCCAAGGTGTGGCTCAAGTGGCTAAGCACAGCAAAAGATCACCTGCAAAGTCTTCTTTCTACTCCACCTACCACCCAGTCTATTCCCCAGGGCAGAGCAGTTCCAGGCTAAACACAAACACTCAAACAACAAACAGTGTGACACGAGGATGATAAAAAAGCTCTCAGTGAGAAGAAAAATGGCAATGATCAAGACAAGACCAAAAGAGATGACCAAGAGTATGGCAATGGTAGATGGAAGAGGGTTTAAGGAGCAGAAGAAAAGATTGTAATAGTTCTAAGAACTGTTGGTCATGATGATCAAGACAGCTGTGAGACAATCCCACATTCAGAATGCTTCACATATCCTTACAACCTTACAAGCCCTGGGACATTACAGCTCATGGCTGGAAAGGATGGATGACAATACAGCCAAGAAAAAGGCCTCAAAAGATGTCTGGCTCAATACTTCCAAGATGCAATTCCAAGACACAACGAAGCTTGCCAGTAAAAGAGCAAATGATATCGGCATTATGCCAAGAAACAAGTATTTGAGAACCAAGAGGTGACAGCCAACACTTGCAACAAGCCCCTTGAGGGTAAAAAGCCAGAGTGATCTGATCCAAGGGATGCCAAAGACACAGAAGACACACCAGACAACACAACACACACTGGAACTGCTCTGCACCACACACCCTACAGCTGCAATCAAAAGTAGAGCTGCTCCTTATAGCTGTCCCAAGAGGTCCCTCCAAAGGTGTTCCTTCCCCCGGCACTAATTTTTAACTCTTCCAGGAATAATTTTTAACTCTTCCAGGAATCCACTACCCTGCTATCATCCCATCTCCCAGTCATGGCCCCCAGCTTAGCTTTTGGATGAGCAGCAATGTAAATCCACAGTGCATGGAAAGTGAGTCTGCCTTGGCTGTCTCAGAACACTCCGTGATCACTGGTTAGTTTCTCAGTCAGCTACAACAAAGAAAACCAAATTAATTCCATTAATTTAGTAGCCAAATCCCCACAAGTCAGCTACTCACCATCCCCTAAGTGTGCCCAGGTCCTCAGTGTGCGTCTCTGTCCTGAGGCAAAGGCTGCAGCTGTCATTACAAGGTACGCCTGGGTAAGTGAGAGACAAAGTTATGTAGCATTTCTGTGAGCACAGTAGGTGCCTTGATACACTTAAATGCATCTGCTGTGCTCGAGGAAAAGCCTTAAGACACCTCCAGCTGGATATAGTTTCCCACTGTGCTACCTTCAGAATCCCTCCTGGCAATTCCTAACCCAGTACCCTACACATGCTCCTTCTCACAGCTGCAATCCTCACCTTACCTATGGGAAGTCTCCACCTCAGACGTCACCCCTAACACAGGGCAGGTTCCTTTTGTGGCACAATGAATCTGCTAAAAGCTCTAAAGTTTCATACTTGTCCCAGTCTGGAATTCCAAGGAGTTACAATACTCTGAAGAAAATCAAGAACAAAAAAAAAAGAAGTTACAAAAGCACCTTACCACCCCAAAATCATAAACTTAAATACTCCCTGCACTCAATGCTGCTTTCTTCATGGTGTTTTTAAAAGCCTGTGTTATTTCAGATAGCAATAGCAGCTGCTGATAAAACTCTGAGATAACCTAAAAGAACCCCTTCATTGAAATAAGAGGAGAGCTCTTAACCCACCTGACCCAGAGAGGCAATAAATCCCTTGTGCCCAGGGCTGGGGTTAATATACCCCTGGCCAGGCCGGCCTCTTGTTCCCACAATGCCCAAGAAAAAGGTGGAGGCAATTCCCACAAGGTATAAAAGCACTGAGAGGAGCTGCAGCTGTTTGGCTCCTCTGACTTAAATTCAAGGTGAGCAGAGGGCTCTGCAGAAGCCTTCTTTTCCACTACAGCTGCATCCACCAAAAGGAGGTGCAGCAGGTAGGGAAAAAACCTGCTCATTTTGGCAGCATAGGCTGGTGAATTGGCTAATTCCCTATCAACTTGCATAATTGTTCATCAGTAGTTGCTTGGTAGTACCCTGTAGGTGACCAAGTAAAGTAGAAGAGAAGAATAACAATATAAATGGTGTAGCTCCCATGGGGGCCTCTAATTAAGGCTATATATACATAAATATATATATACCTGTATATATATATGTCATAGATGAAAAAAAGAAAGGTAATGGACTCTTTGGCAGCGTTAAGGTTACGTATGTGCTGCACTAGCTATGATGTGTAAGACTAGTGCCAGGGCAGGGATAGAAAGACATTTCACTCACTTTAAACCCCTTTTTGCCCCATAGCCACCCTTTTTTTCTGGAGGTGCTGGGGAAGGACTGATAAGATGAAAGGGGAAAGCTGGATGTTTCCCCTGGGACTCCACATGCTGCGCCACCTGCTCAGGTGCTGCCCCATGGCACTAGGGCGTTTCCCTTGGCATTTCCTGGGAGCAATGCTCTGTGCCCAAGTGCATCTATCTGTTCCCCAGCCCCTGCTGGATGCTCCAGCCCTGGTTCCTGGAGGGACATTTGGGATGCTCCCATTGACCCCTCTGACGTAGCAGCTCCCTGCACAGGTGCACCCAGGTAACCCTGTAAGAGCAGCCCCTGGCAGGAGCTGCCTCATTCTCACTGGTCACCCCTGGGGCTGCTGCACCTTGGAGCAGTAGGGTGAGGTGGAGAAAAGTCCCACTGATAGTTCCCTCCCCTGCACAGTCTGTCCCTGAAACACTAGAGTGCTAGGCTTGCCTTTCCATGGTGGTTCTCAGATCCATGCTCTTCCTGTGGCCCTGTACATGGATGGGCAGCAGAGATGGTCCCTCAGAGGGTTTTGTTGGGCTCCTGGTTCCCCCCTCAGCTCTTCCTTCCCTCTTTTCCCTTAACTCCCACTCTACTCTTTGCCAATGGATTTGCCAATGTGACAGTTCAGCCTGCCAAGCTCTACTTCATCGCCTTCCACATTGTGATGGTGATAATCATTGTCAAGTACGTTTTTTGGGATGATTTCAGATAGAAAGGGGGATCTGTCCCTGCCAGGGCACTGCTGGTGGGCCTGGGGTCACCCATGGGAGACAGGTGGGCTGTGTTTAGAGGGATCTGCTGTGTTCTTGTCCCTGCTCTGCTGCTCTGACCTGGAGGAGATGGAGCACTGGGAAATGAGCCTGGGAATACTGAGATGGGCAATGCCAGTGAGGAAACGCTGCCTCAGTTCTGCTCATTGTTCCTTCCAGTATCTTTGTGTCCTTCATCTTGGAAGCTTTCTTTGTGGAGTACTCCCTGGAGAAGAGTGAAGTGGAAACTGCCATTGAGCAGAAAATCCATGAGCTGGGAATGGGAGTTCAAGAGTAAGCCCCCCAAATGTGCCCGTGCTGGATGTGGCCAATTTGGCACCACTGATGAGGGAAAACCGGCCTCTCCTGGCATTCTTGCTGTACCCCGAGTTTCCATTATGTGGGAATAGAAGGACTTAAAATCACAAATAATGGCCTTATCTTCAAGAAGAGCTCAGAGTACTTAAAGCGGATGGGCTGGAACAGCAGGGAATGTAATCTGGGGGGTTTTCGTACCTGTTTTAAAACATGAGCTGTTCCCAGGAGCGCGAGTTCGGAGAGCGCGGCGTGAGGGCGTATCAGGAAATGGAGCCGGCTCCCCGGGCCGGCTCCCCGGGCCGGCTCCCCGGGCCGGCTCCCCGGGCCGGCTCCCGGGCGCTCCCCGGCCGGCTCCCGGGCGCTCCCCGGGCCGGCTCCCGGGCGCGCCCCGAGCCGGCTCCCGGGCGCTCCCCGGCCGGCTCCCGGGCGCTCCCCGGGCCGGCTCCCGGGCGCGCCCCGAGCCGGCTCCCGGGCGCTCCCCGGCCGGCTCCCGGTTCTCCAGGTGTTTTCAAGCGCTCACAGCCCTCAGGGCTGTGCCCAGGGCGCCGCTCAGCGGCCGCGACGGAAACTGCACCAGCGGCCGTGGCGGAGGGCGTGGTTTCGTGTTTGATTGACGGAGGTATTTACCAATGGGAATGCAGTATGGCCGAGGGCTGGCCAATGGGAATGCAGTATGGGCCGAGGGTTGGCCAATGGGAATGCAGTATGGGCCGAGGGTTGGCCAATGGGAATGCAGCATGGGCTGTGCGCGGCCAGTTTGAATCGGCGGGAGCGGTTGGGGCGGGCGGGCATGGACGGGGTCGAGCGGTGAGCGGGATAACGGGATCGGGATAACGGGATAGAAGAATAACGGGATAGCAGGATGGGGATCGGCATCAAGGGGTGTTCCGACCGCCGGAGCTGTGCGGATGCCGGGGCCACGCGGACCCATGGGGGTGGCAGAACCTCCGGGCGCTTCCCACCCGACCTGATCCCGACCTGATCCCGGCCTCTTCCCTGCAGGAATTACGAGGCTCAGATCCGGAATTACCGGGGGCCCGACCCGCTGGAGCCGTGGGACAGGTGAGCGTGGCCCTGGGTCGGGGTGCTCCATCCCCGGCTTGGGTGGTGCCCCGTCCCTGGGCCGGAGCTGACTCTGGGGTGGTTCCAGGTACCTGCAGTGGGCAGAGGGATGTCTCCCGCTCCAGGAGAAGCAGAGCCGCTGGCCCGGGCTCCTGGAGGAGCTGGTGAAGATGTTCGTGGGCGACAAGAGGTACCACCAGGACTCGCGGTTTGTGAGCTACTGCGTCAAGCTGGTGGGTACGGCTGCGCTTTTCTGGGAATTAAGCGACCCTGAGTGATTCACGCCACAGTTCTGGGACTGCAAAGAGCTTTGGGAGGAGGAAGAGGAGCAGGAGTTCTGATCCTCTGATCAGTTCCTGGCCTCAGGAGCTCTGATCCTCTGCAGAGCACGGGCACCAGAAAAAAGCAAGAGTGTGTTTTTTAAGCTGTGTAGCTTGGAGAGATTTGCCTTAACTTCTCTTATCCTTAGAAAATGGTGTTTCCCTCCTACAATAGCTAAGAAATTCTAATGTTTTTTATTTTGTCTGCAACTCCCTTGGCTGCTTTTGGAAACGCTGATGGCTTTGTGCATTTGTGTTGTGCAGGCAGAGTTCATCTCTTCCCCTTGCCAGTACTTGGAGTACCTGCACGGGCAGGGAATCGGAGCCAAGACCTCGGATTTCTACCTGGCCTGGGCTCAGGTGCTGCTGAAGGAAGGCAACGTGCAGGGAGCAGGAGCTGTGCTCCAAAAAGGGCTCCTCAACCAGGCACAGCCCCGGGAGAGCCTGCAGCAGCTCCACTGGTAACTCTGGGGCCCCTACTCCTTTACTCAGGACTCACAGTGCTTGTAATTACTCATAATTAACCGTGGGTAGCATGTGATTGATTATTTTTTTCCCCGTGTGCTTGTTTTTGATAAAGGGGGGTTTAAAATTAACAATGTTTCTTTGCTGTTGAATATTTGTTGGGTGTTTTGGGATGTATATTAAAAGAAAAATATCCCAGAGCTGAGTCTTGGAGTTAAGCATTTAATTCTGGGAAGCTAAATGCAAAAAAACAGAAGTAAAACATAAAACAAATACCCAATTCTGTTCTTTCGCTGCCTCTTGAAGGCTTTTTTTAGTTTTCCAGCTGGGGAGGTGTCCATATACAGTAAAAATCATACTTTTCAGTGTTATATTTCATGGTATGGTTGTACAAGGAAATCCAAGATTGCTGGGAGGTGGGGAAAGGGTGAGGGACAGGTGATTTTGTGGAAATAACTGAGGGGTTTTTTTTGCAATTTAGCTCCCTGCAGAGTTATGATCTTCGGAATCATCCTTTGCAAGGTGAGGATGAAGAGTCCTGTTTGATCTGCAGTTCCAGTAAATTAATTTTTTACATCAATTAGTGATTTTTCTCATTGAAGAAAAAAAAAATCCTGTAGAAACCACCTTATTTTCCTTCTTTACATGGAAAATTCTTAAGGGCAGTGTATTCAAAACAAGCTATTAATGTTCCAGTGCTTCAAGTTAATAAAAATTCACCAAGGAGCAAACAATTTTTACTCATTAAGGAGTAGACAAGACTTACATTACATTTTCTGTCCCAGATGCTGTTGTTGTAAAACCACTTCAGACTTCCCACGCTGCAAATCAAATGGCTCCTCCAAAAGGCATTTCAAGTCCTAATCCCTGCAAAAATCAGGTAAATGATGAGATATTTGGGAAAGGTGTTTCATGCAGAGTTGAGGTTGCTGAGCTTGGCTGAATAAGGGTAGAGGGACTGTATGTGGTGTATCTGAAAACTGATTTTGAGATGAAATTGCTGCTGTTTTCCCGCTCCATAGGAATATTTTATCTGAGAAGCACTGGGACACACTCAGTTGGCCAGACCCATTCTCAGAATCACAGGAACAATACTAGCAGTGGATTCTGTGCCAGCTGTGCTGCTTGAATTGAATTTAATTTCATTTCTTGGTGTTTTATTTCCCTGTTTTAGGCTCCAGATGCTGCTGATTCTCAATCCTGTGCTGCTGGAAAAGAAGTGTAAGTGCTGGGGTGGTCCTTTTAAAGTCCCACTGTGACAAAATGAGCTCTCCCCTGGGACAAATCCCCCAACCTTGGCCCTTTCCTCCCTTTCCCTCCCAGGAACTACGTGACCTACATCTCCAAGTCCGAGGTTGCGCCGAAGCCGCCGTCGGGCGCCACGGGGTGGGAGCAGGTCCCGGTGTACGACAAGAACCTGCTCCTGTGCGAGGGCTCCGAGCTCTCCTTCGAGGAGCTGAGAGCCAAGAGATACTTCAGGAAATATGAGCTCCTCAGGAGGCAGCAGGCACTGGGTATCCTCCCTTTTCCAGCTCTCCAAATGGATGTTTCCTGGTTAAGCTCATCCCTCATTTCCAATGCCATGACTGTGGTGTCTCTCCTGACAGTGAGCCACCAGCATGGCACACAGACCTTGTATCCTCATCAAATATCCTTTTTTAATCCTTAGAGGAGGAGAAGAAAGACTCCATGAGGAAGAAGGAGTCGGCAGTCCTGGAACTCCAAGCCCTGCAGCAGAAGCTGGACCAGCTCACCCAACTTTCCAGAAGTCTGGAGGGAACGAGACTGGAGCCAGCAACTGAGCCAAGCCAGAGGGTGGTGAGTGGGCTCTGGGATGGACAGGAATGCTCTGCCTGGGCTTATCCCACAAAATCCAGCCATGCTGTAGGAGCCAGGCTTGGTTGTTAACCCAGTCTGGAGGCTGAGGCTGCAGTACCAGTGTGGAAACCTGGCACAACTTGCAACACCCAGATTTTAAAGGTTTCACCCCAAAGCGTGGCTTTGCTTCTCCACACTTTAGTTTGAGATACAGCTAGAAGTTCCCTTGGGTTCTGGGCACATGGAACAAACAGGAAAAAATGGGAACGGCTGTACTTGGGTGGAGGGAACCTAAAGGTTCTGTTACGTTCTGGTCATGTGGAGATGGTAGAGAAAACAGGAACGGCTGCATTTGGGGGGAATTTGGGTGTCACAGAACATTTCTCATCCCTAAAGGTGCCCTCAACTGTGAGGCCCAGCAGATCTCACATCCCAGGGAACTGGATGCCACCTGCTCCAGGGCTGGATGTGCCCAAGTGCCAAGCTCTGGTGCCTGAGCAGCCCCAAATCCAGGCACCACCAGTGACTGCTCCCACCCTGCAGCCAGAGAAGCCCCTCCACGTCCCAGCTGCCTTCCCCTGGGAAACACCGGAGGAGAAGGACGCAGCTGGAGCTCGGGCAGAGCTCCAGAACAGTTTGCTGCACCCTCCCCTCAGTGCTGCTTCAGCTCAGGAACGAGCTCATCCCAACCCTGCTGTGCCTCAGAGCGCGGGAGAACTGTGAGTGTGAACAGGCTCCTCCTCTACAGTTGTGTCCTCAGGGTCCACACTGAGAATTAGCTAAAAACAAACCTTTCTTTCCCTCCTGGAAAAAAAAAAAATCCTGACCTGAAACCACTATTTATTAAACTCGGATCAAACTTGGTCCTCATGGCCATGTTTAGTTCCTTTTACCCTGTGGTTTAATTGCAGTAAGAGGAAATTTGGTGTGTAATGCCTGGCTGGCCCTGGCATGCCTGGAATAAAGCCCAGGAAGTGCTTTGCTCCTGCAGATCCCACTCCAGAGTCTCCAGAGAAAGATAAAAAGTGCTGGTATTTCTCCCCTGCACTTTTGCTCTGGGACTTGGCCACAAAACGGGGGGGCAGAGGGAGAAACCCAGGCTGGCTCAGTGGTCTTGGACAAGGTGGGAACAGTTATGCACTTATATTCTGGAATTCCTTGGAGGCAAACTGTGTCCAGGAGACCTCTTAAAGCATTTTAACCTTTTTAAAGGACTCTGCTCCCTCCCAGGTTATTGGCAGCTGTAGGAGAAACTTTCCAGGGTGATCTTTATTAGAGGACTTCTCACTTAATTGAAATAGGGATTAAAATGGGATTTAAACAGCTTTCATTCCAAGGTAATGTGACTCTTTCTTCTGAAGGTTTCCTACCAAGGGATCCACTGGATTAACTCCTGCTGTGGATGTGAAGGAAGGTAAAGAACCTTTGGATGGAGACTGATGCCATTGGTGTGGCTGCTCCCAGCTGGGAATCATTAACTGCATGTGGACACCAGTTCCAACCCCGGCAAAGCTTCTTTACTTCCCAACCTCCATCCCTGCATGTCTGTGCAGGGCCTTTCCACCCCTTCCATGGAACAAGGATCCACTCCCTGCTCCCCTGTTCTGAGCAGGTTTTTTTGGAGCACGGTTGGGAATTGCTGTTTGTCCTCGCTGGCTTCCTGCTTTGCTTTCTGTGTAGGGATAGAGCATTCCAGGGAATTGCAGACAGATTCCTTGGAAGCCACCCAGCTGTCCCAGGTCCCTCTTGCCCCAGCAGGGCAGCCTCCCTCGGGAATCTGCCAAACAACTCCCTGAACAAGCCCAAAGCTCTCCCCAAATTCTGCGTGGCTGCTGTTCCTTTTGTTTACATCCCTCACTAACATTTTGCTGGAATGCTCATAAACAACCCCAGGCTCCTTCAGGAACGACCTTGCTGTTGTGTTTTCCAGCCTCCAGAGTTGGGAATTCCTCCTTTGCCTGTGGAAATGCTTCCCAAGCCACCCCCAACACCTCGCTGGGAGGAGCAATGGGGACGACAACGCCCTTCAAGGTGCAGCCATCACCCACAGTCCACACAAAGGAAGCCTTGGGTAAGGTCTGGAATAAAGTTTTCCTTCCCCTGGAGTCCGTGGGATCTTCCCTGGAAATGTTAGCAGGGCCTTTTCTAGCCAAGGGAGCTGTTCAGGGATGGGCATGTGCACCATTCAAAAAGGAAAATAGCATTAAATTGTTAATTATCTTTTGGGATTGTTTGGGTGACCCAAAACTTCTGACCAGAGAGGGATGTTTTAATTACATCCCAGCAGCCACATCCCATCAATTCCTGGATAAATCACCACTAGGCTTCTTTGGGAATGTGCTGTCTGAGCTGCTGTCTCAGGGAATCCTGTTTGAGAGGTGAAGACCTAAACCACGCTAATTTGGAAGTTCACAGCCAGCTCTGCTTGATGCTGAGCTGAATAAAAATGAAAAAAATAAACCCAAAAAGCCTGTGGCATTTGTTAGTCCTACAAATATCAAAGTTTTCCCAAAAACTGAGAAATTAGAGGAGAATTTGTTCTCTTAGGAAGCTTGGAATCTCCCCTTGGATAGGGAATAAAAAGGGCTGTGACCAAGTGCGTGTTGGCCAAATTGGCCCTTCTTGTGTCTAGTTGCTTGTTTGAGGTGTTTAAATGCAAGGGGGAGGAATAATTGGTTATCAACTGCTGGTAAATGATAAGAATATCATTAATTAGCATTTAAGGCTGTTAGAGTTAATTGACATTTGATTTGGCTACTATACAATGGAAGAACCTCTGAAAATTTCTTTTTCTGGGAGTGTTATTCCTTTATTTACTTCATTCTTTCTTAGGTGTTCTCATGGATATGTTCCAAACACCCTTCCTGCCTGAGCCATCTCCCCTGGAGAACAGTGAGGCGCAGTTTGAAGCCTTTTGCAGAAAAGGTAGAGTGTGCTCTTTTATTTTCCCAGTCCATGGAATTCCATCCTTTATTTCCCACTGACACCTCCCACCAGTCCTTGCTGTAAGAGTGGAGCCAGTCTGAAACCCAGGGGCTTTACAAGAGTGACCAGAGAGAGATTTCTCATTGAGGGTTGGGCTGGAAAAAATCTTTCCAAGAGCTTGGTGGAAAGGTGACTGGAGTGGGAATTCTGCAGGTGCAGCTGGATGGAGCCCTGAGCATCACGTGCCTGGAGAAGGGGGGAGAATGTGGCTGTGTAAATAATCTTTACTGGGTGAAGATAACAGGGGTTATCTCTGATTTTCAGAGCCTGGTGGATGTTTGAAAACTAACTTTGTTGCCCCTGCCACTCCTGCATTTGCCATCTTTGAGGATGAGGAAGAGAAGGAGAACAACAGGTAAGGAGGGAAAAAGGAGAGGCTGAGCTCAGCTCTTTAAAAATCACGGGAAAAATCAATCCCATTCCATGGGACTTTGCTGTGGCTGTGCCAGGCTTGGATACAACTGGTGGCAGCTGCCTGGAGTGGCAGGAGAAAAGCAGGAGCTGCTGCTCTGGGATTGCACAACTCTGTTTGGACAGTGCTTGGGCAGGCTTCATGCTCTGGACAATCTGGGGATAACTCGGAGCTGCTGCAGCTTCCTGCAAATGGGACTCTTAAAATAAAATTTAAAATTCATGTTCAAACAAACCAACCTTTGTTGTGACCAGTGTGCCTGGGAAAGCTCCTGGGGAAAAGCTGTCCTAAACTTTTTGGATCATTTTTCAGGGTCCTACAGCACAAGAGCAAACCAGGAGAGCCCAGAACTTTTGGAGAACATCCCTTGACCAACTGCGCAGCAGAAGTGAGTGGTGATGCTGCAGGGGTTAGCCTTGGAATTGGGTTATGCACTTAGGAGGGGTACCAGAGTGGGTGGATTCACCTCTGCTCTATCCCAGTCCCATGATATTCCCAGGAATGATGCCTAGCTGAAGGCTGGATACCTTTTCTCATTTCCTGCTGAAGGGATGAGCTTTTTTTTGATTGTTGAGTGACATAGAATTGATGGAGAACTCCACCTCTCAATGTGTGGAGTTGGCATCACTTTGGGGGAAAAACAGACATTTAATCTTCCAGCAGCCACCTTGCAGCTTCCATAGGAGATGGATAAAAACTTGGATAGAAGAGATCCCTTCCCATGGGATTGTATTTTCCAGCCTCTCACAGCAATTTCTGGTGGTCTGGCATTTTTGCTGTGGCTTTGACTATTGCCAACATTCAGATCTAGTCTAAAACTATGGAAACATGGGATTTTGTTTATATTTTGAGATAATTCTGATGGTTTAATTTTACATCTCTATTTTTAATTTTTTTTTTCCTGCCTAGGAAGAAACAGGGAGCACAGAATTCCTGCAGGATGATTACACGGTGTGGAATGGCCCCTGCAGCAACAAAGCCCTGGCTCCCAGTCCAGACAACACCAGGGATTTTGCCCGAGCTGCCCAGCTCATGTCCACACCCTTTAATTACCTGGCAGCTTCTTCCCAGCCTCCTTTGGAGGACAGAGGTAAAATGAGGAGTATTTTGGGTGGAAAACACTGAATTTGGTGCCTCATGACTCCATTTCTGCCCAAACCCAACCCAGGTGTGGCTCCCACTGCTGCCTCTCCCGAGCCCACATTCCCTGTGGAGCAGCAGCTCATCAGCTCTCCAAGGATTTTTAATTGGGATAAGAGGAGGTGGTGAGGGACGAGAGGCTTTTTGTGTCCAACTGCTGCTGTGAACCATTCCTAGGGGTTGGGAATATCCAAACATTGGCTGAATCCCATTTGGGAGCATCTTTATGCTGCTCTGCCTCTTTTAAGTCTTGGGATCTGCTGCCTGGAGAAATCCAGCTGTTATTTTAACTTGGATATTCAAAATGAGGCTTTGAGTTCCGGTTTTCGTGGCAGCAGCTTTCAGAGCTGATGGGTGAGAATACTCCAAATATTCCTGCTTTTGGGGAAATAAACATTGATTTGCTCTTCTTCTTGCTCCTTTTGTTCAGCCTGTAAGGAAAATTTTCCCCAGATGGATTTGGAATTCTCTGGAGAACTGCACAGGCAGTCAAAGCTCAAGAAGTTAAGGTATGCTGCCCCAATGCAAGTTTTCCAAGGTTTTCCACTGTATTGGCTCTGCCCAGCACTCATCCCAGCACCCTGGGGGTAAATGGAACTGAATTTGGTGAACCATGTCCCAAAAATCCTTCCAAGATTTAAGTTTTGCCCCATTGAAATTAAAAATTAACTGGCCAAAAATCCACTGTTTTTTTTCTCTTGGTGAACTTGAGAATTATTAGGGAACGGGTAAAGTGGCTTGACCAAATCTAATTTTCCTAAGAAAATTCCACTTTATTCACCTCCACGTTGGCCACGGTGGCATTTGACACATTTTTGCTCCCTGAAGGTGCCAAACCACCAAGGCAGAAGGTTAATAATTATTGTAACACCACTAATAATTAATAACATCTTGTTTAAATCCGTAGCCCTGTTCTTGAACGTGTCCCAGAACAGAGAGGGCTTCATGGTAACATCCTGAAAAGAGGGCCTGGAATCCAGGGAATTGCTGCTTCCCAAGGGCTGCAGGAGCAGGCAGCTCAGAGCAGAACTGGCCATTCCTCCTCCCTTGGGGTGGATAGAACTTCCCAGGAGAGGCTGTGTGGACAGGACAGGACAGCCCTGAGCGGGAGACCTGCAGGTACACAGCATTCCCTGCTTTTTTCTTCCCTGGATTCCAAAGGCAGTGGAATGCCCTTGGAATTTGTGCTCTGGAGGGAGCAATTCCATGATTCCTGCAAGGGATGAGTGTGGGTTGTACCTGGATTTCACACTGCCATGGATACTCCAGAGTGCAGCAATCCTGACAGGTTCTGGGCCTGGTGGAGCTCAAACACTTTGGGAAACTCTGGATTTCTGGGCAGGTGCAAAAGCTGGAGTGTAAAAATCAGGAAATACTTCACATATCCTTGTCCTTCCTGGGGTTTTTTGTTTATTATTTTCTTTAAATTAGTGATGCTCATTCAAGCCCAAGCTTGTGTTCCCTCCTTGGAATGATACCCAGTGCTTAAACACTTCCCTTTTTTCCATGAAGTCCTTGTTGAGAACCCTTGGGACAAGGAATTGATCAGCAAATTCTTGTCGGAGCTTCCGAAACCTCTCCACACCTACACCAACTACTTTGAG
This sequence comes from Poecile atricapillus, assembly GCF_030490865.1. NCBI lineage: Eukaryota > Metazoa > Chordata > Aves > Passeriformes > Paridae > Poecile > Poecile atricapillus. Next base: position 115,766,257 of record NC_081251.1, read on the forward strand.
TGGAAATCTCCTCTTCCATTCATCAAACTGAAGGCTGAACTCTCACTGGGTAAGAGCTCCTTCAAACTTAGCATTGCCAAGCATTTCTTGAAGCTTTTTCTAGGAAAACTTCACGGAAGTATGTGGGAATTCAGCTTCCTTGTGTGTGTATCTCCAGATTATCTCAGCCCCAGGTTAGGAATTAGGCCTGGGGTTGGTTTGTTTGTCTTTTGTAGCACGAGCCCTTTGGATGAGGCATTTTTCCCAGTTTTCCCTCTAAACTGGGCTGCAGCTCTTCCAGCTTTTGTGTGGAACAGCAGCGGGCCCATGTCAACAAAAGCTGTATGACAGCGATTGCAACATCCCTATGGGACTTAAACATTAGTGTTTACTTTTCAGGGCATGCCCTTTGGAATTTGACTGCTTCCAAGGGGGTCAGGCAAAAATAGAAACACTGGGGTCGAGTGTGTGGCACGTCCAGCACTCCTGCTGTCTCCTGTTCCTAGCAGAAAGAGATTTGTAGGGAAAGATTTGATTTAGGATTAAATAATTCATATGGGCTGGTGCTCTCTCTTTTTTTTCTTTTCCTCTGTTTTTCCTCTATGGAGCTGGCAAGAGGGATTTAATGTTAATCTTTTAAAGGTTCCAGCTCATTCCATGTGGACTGCTTGGTTGGAGAAGGAGCTTTTGCCCAAGTCTATCAAGCTTCCATCCTGGATGCCAGTAACCCCCGGAATAATCAGAAAGTGATATTCAAGGTCAGTGGTGCTGGGCCACAGCAGCTCTCCTGGAGTAGTTCTGGAGTCTGACCCTCCCCCTGGGTGGATTTACACACATCCTTGGCCTTTCCACGTCAGGTCTGCCCCTGGGACCTTTTTGTGGATCTTCTCTCCAACACTTAGTCCTTCAGGAAAAACTAAAGCTCCTCTTTAACCTCCAAAGTGAAATTTTTCAGGAAGGTGGTTTATGTTTTCCTTGGAGCATCAGGGATTCACAAGGAGTGTGTGGAATTGTGGCATGGGGTCAAAGTCTTGATTTGAGAGGATTAATCACAGAGTTTATCAGCTGAGCTTAATTACTGTGAGGGTGGGCAGGCCCTGGATCCCTGGCACTGTCCAAGGCCAGGTTGGATGGGGCTTGGAGCAGCCTGGGATAGTGGAAAATGTCCTGTGGCAGGGGATGGAAGATGGAACTGAATCATCTTTCAGTTCCCTCCCAAACCAAATGGTTCTGGGATAAGTTCAAGAGGGAAAGGTGCCTGATCTGCCATTAAAAATCAACAACAAAACACAACCTGAGAGGAGCTTTGGCTTTTACTGCTCCCAGATTTCCCCAGGAAATCCCTTTCTGTCTTCCAGGTCCAGAAACCTGCCAACCCCTGGGAGTTCTACATTGCAACCCAGCTGCTGGAGAGGCTGAGCCCCAGCGTACGCCACCTCTACATCCACTTCTATTCCGCCCATTTCTTCCCCAACGGCAGCGTTTTGGTGGGGGAGCTCCACAACTACGGAACGCTGCTGGTGAGTGCCACCAGCTTCTGCTCTGGAGCACCTCTGCTCTTTGGGAGCGTTTCCTCCACTTGGTTTCACCTTCTTTGGGAATGTGTCATTCCTTAATCCGTGCCGCGCGCGTCTCTGCCTTCCAGAACGCCATCAACATTTACAAGAAGCTCCCAGAGAAGGTGATGCCCCAAGCCCTCGTCATCTACTTTGCTGTCAAAATCCTTCACATGGTGGAGGAGCTGCACAGATGCAAAATCATCCACGGGGACATCAAACCCGACAATTTCATCCTGGGAGAAAGGCAAGTGTCTCCTGTTGTCACTGGATGTCACCGGATGGGAGCCTGGAGATGCTCAGGGGCTGTTTCTTGTTGTGCTTGAAGGTTCCTGGACAACGACACGTGTGACATCGATGGGCTCTGCCATGGCCTCACCCTCATTGACCTGGGCCAGAGCATTGACATGAAGCTCTTCCCTGAGGGAACGGCCTTCACTGCCAGATGTGAAACATCTGGGTTCCAGTGCGTGGAAATGCTGACAAACAAACCATGGAACTACCAGGTAAGGGGCAGCCTGGAATCTCAGAGCTTCCTGCATGCCAAACAACTGGGCTCTGCTGGAATTGTAGCCTCTTGCAGAGCCTCTCCCCCTCCATGGGGTGTTTTCAGCTCAGTTTTAGCGCTCTGGGTGTGTTTTTGACACGGAACTGGTGTGGTTTTGGTTTAGACAGACTACTTTGGGATCGCAGCCACCGTGTACTGCATGCTCTTCGGGACCTACATGCGCCTCAAGGACGACAATGGGGTCTGGAAGCCTGAGGGAACCTTCAGGAGGTGGGTATCCAAAATATTCCCCAAATCTTTGCCTAGATTTCCTGGAAACCCACATTAGTACCGTGTGGCTCTGAGGTCTGGTTCTGTCACAGCTTTTCCAACTGGGAGCGGAATAAAAATCAGTATTTTAGCAGCTGAAGTTAGCGCTTTTTTGATGCTGTTTTGTCCCTTTTTGCAGGCTTGCCAACGCTGAGCTGTGGAAAGAGTTCTTTGAGAGCTTGCTGAACATTCCCAGCTGCCACAACCTGCCTTCCCTCGGAGTCCTGCGCCAGAAGCTCAAGGATTTATTCTGCAGGTCCTACGCGAAGGAAATCAAGTTCCTTCGGAACAGACTCGTTGTGTTGCTCATCGAGCACAAACGCTCACGGAAATAAGGGTTGAGTTTGCACAGTTTGCAAGGACTTGGAGTTCTGTGGAATCCTCCTTTAGTTAACTTGGTTTTAAATAATAAATGGGTTTGGGGTTGACTTCAGTAATGATAGCCTGCATCTTCCTGTGCTTTTTTTGGGGGGGAAAAATACGCCGAGTTGTCAACTGGTTTGGGAGGGTGTGCTTGGATTGGGCTCTTCCTGCTCTACCTGTCCTCGGGAATTTGGAGAAATGGAGCTTTGCAGGTCAGATTTAAGTTGGACAGGACTGAACCCACCCTTGGCACCTCCAGTTCTGACCTCCCCTCACATCATTATTCAAGCGCAGGGGAAACCCAGAAGACTGCACTACAACAAAAAGCCTCTTGTTTGCCTGTAATGGCAGAATTGGGGGGAAAAATGTGTTCTTTTAAAAGGAATATTTTAGCAACACAACTCCTCCCCGAGGGAGGAAAGGGCATTAATATTATTTTTGCATCTCCCCACAGGAGGGAGACAACAGTCTTTCCTTTTCTCCCTCCTGCTACTTCTGTTTCAGGGGTGTTTTTCCTCTGTTTAAATTGTTCAGCTGGAAAACCATGGTGAGTCTGGACACCTGGTACAGCCTGGGATAGTCAGGAAGAGCTGGGATGTTGGGATGTGTTGGTTCTCCTAGGGCTTGCTGTTCTCCCTGCAGCTGGGGCTCCTCTCCCTGCTCTGATGGCAGAACCTCTCACATTCCCCTTGGGAGCAGCCTGCTTCCCCCTGGCACATGGAAAAGCCTTGGGCTTTGATCTGAAGCAGCTGGAGCGAGTTGCACCAGGAGACAGATCAGCTGCAGCAACCTCGGAGCTGGTGGAAACATAAACATTGGATGCTGGGGTGGCTTTTTTTGTTCTCTTTCTCCCCTCAGTTGCAATTTTTTACAAGCTGAGCCGGAGCCAGCTGTTCTCTGGCCAGGCCAAAAATCTCTGCCAGGCTTAAGTTTTTAGATCTATATTGTAAATTATATATTTTTAGCTCCTCATATAATGCAGAGGGATGTGTGGAGGAGCACTTTCGAGAGCATTATGAGCACGATGGAGCCTTCAGCTGCAGCTTTTCCCTTAATAAATGCTGTTATTTTACATTAAACACCCTTAAAAGCAGCCCCCTGTCCCAGGCACCTGCTCCTGCCCCTGTCCCACCATCATCCCATGGGAAGCAGGGAGGAGAAAGGTTAAAACCACCCCAGGAGGGGTAAGAATAGATGGGTGGGGTGGAGGTTCTGTTGTTGTACTTGATTTAAACCAAGCTGTCAAGAAGCCAAGGGTGAAGCCCAGCTGGCAGGGTGATATTTCCTCCCCGGCACGCGCCGGCTCCACGCCGCTGAAGATCTTGAGGTATCCCCAGAGTCGCCCTTTAGAGATAATTCATCTTGGGGCCTCCACCACCCACACAGAGAGGAGAGATTTCCTGGTGCGTGGGTGGGTGCCTCTGCCTTTTCTTCTGCAGAAAAGCCAGGTTTACTCATTTTTCACCTTCTAACACAGAGCTGGGGCCCCCCCCGGGGTCTGGGGCTCTCTCTCAGCTCCTCCATCCCTTGCTGGTGGTGGCCCATCATCACTCAACCCCAGCCAAGCCCTTTCTGCTGCCTTCTCCCCACAATTCCTAGCCAAATTTCTTAATTATGGCTATGAAGACGTTAACAAGGATAAAGTGTGAGGTTGTTGAAAGCTCCTCAGTATGCTAAGGAAGCAGCAGTCCTGGTCCCCTCCTTAGGGTCACCCAGGGCGATGTCACTTGACCCATTAGGAACAAGAAATAACTTCAAATCTATTAATTTTTTAAACATTAGCATGTCCCAAAGTCACTGGAGGCAGCAGAGAATCCAAATGCCAGCCCTGCCCAGCCCATGGACCACTCAGGTCACAACGGGACCGTTCCTGTCTCTCGATTCATCACCACATCACTGTCACTGCTGGACAGTAGTGACATCTCCCAGAGATGGTTTGGGGTTTCTTTAACTAAAATATACATTTATTTACCGAAACCCACCTGTTCTTATCCCTATCCGACCTTTGCTGTTCAAGCAGCCCCAGGCAGATGCCCAAGGGTTTGATTTTGGGTGGGTGTTTGAAATCGGGAGCATTTGGCTGCAGTGCAAGATGTAACCAGAAGTTTGTACTCTATTACCAGGTGGGACAGTGTGTTCTTTATCCCTTCCACCACCCACCCTCCCTGCAGGGGGATATCTTCTGTTAACAGGCCATTGAGCTGGCTGATAAAATTCCAACATCCCACTGGGAGATGCTCCAGCCAGGGGGAGGAGCAGAGCATTCCTACCTGGATCAAAATCTGGGATTTGCAACACCAGTCAACCTTTTTCCACAAAACTCCCAGAGGAAGACCAGACTGTTCTACACCACCACTGAACCTCCAGAGGAAAACTACCCCCTTCCACAGGATCACCACATCTGTCACTCCAAGAAGACTGCAGCCACTGTTTAATCAGACTGCTACCAACAGGCTGTCAGGTTGTATTCTCACTCTGTCAGAGTTTTTTGGTACTATTACATTTTTCATTTTCCTATTAAGTTGTAGGATTTTTTCAGTTACACATACTAGTAAAGAACAGTTATTCCTACTCCCATATCTTTGCCTAAGAGCCCTTTAATTTCAAAGTCATAATAATTCGGAGGGAGGAGGTTTACATTTTCCATTTCAAGAGAAGCTCCTGCCTTCCTTAGCAGACACCTGTCTTTTCAAAGCAAGACACACGGTAAAGGTCAGGCTCCAAGCCTGGCTCAAAGCCTTGTGCTTGAGGCTCAAACCTGATTTTATCTGGCAGCACGAGTGAAGTAACATTTATCACCATGGTTGGAGGAGAAGGAGAACAAGGTGTCGTTTTTTTCCGTTGGTGCTTTGTTCAGCTCAGAATGGGTTTGGTGAGCACCCACTGGGTGGGGAGGAGGGGTTGAGGTGGATTTCCCTGGGGGTTTTTCTTGGCACTGTGAGGAGCCTGTTCCCTCCAGCCTCTCTCCTTTGCCCCAACCTCCTCCCTGCCCACTTCCCAGTGGCAGGGACAACTCGTGGGATTGGACTGGGCTCCATGATCTGGAAGGTCTTTTCCCACCTAAGTGATTCTGTGATGGCGCAGAGGGAAGGATGGGTGGGAGATGCTACTGCTTAGAGTGCTGCAGAAGCATGGGATTCCCACCATCCTCTTCCATCCCTCTCCTTTCTCCCTCCTCATTTCCATGTGGGACATGGGAAAGCTCCCTGCACAGGGATGCTGGTGTGTGCATGGCAGGGCTGGGATGAGGCATTCCTAAACAGCACTCCCAGAGAGCTGGGCACGGATGCTGCAGGGCCTGAGGCAGTGTTGAGGGGCAGGTTTCAACTTCCCCCTCTCTCAATTTGTGCCCACGGTGCTGAAAATGAAGGACCTTTGGGACTGGCCTCAGTGCAAATTCCTCCGAGGTGGCTCATGACAAGAGGAACGAGGATAATGTCGAAACTGATTTGTTCCAGGAGGCTGGAGCTGTGATTCACAGTGGGAAAATGCACTTGGTGCCTAGCCTGACTCTCCAAAAACCCGAGGGCAGGAGGAGAAGGGCCAGCTCAAGGCTGGGTGTTGGAAAGGCCAGGCTGTTCCCCATCCCCTTTCTGCTCGCGTGAGCTGCCCACGCAGAAACCAGAGCGACTCAGGAGGAGAAAATAGACTCAACACCTGCTGGCTGGCCCCGTGTCCTGGCAGCCCTGGTGCCTCCAGTGTCCCCCTCGCTCTGCAGACCCCGGCCAAGGGGAAAAGCCTCGGGTGGCTCCTGGATCCAAGGGAAGTGTGAGTGAAGCGGGGCCCCATGGAGCCCAGCTCCGTGCTGGGGGCACCACTGCTGGAAGGCTGGGAAAAGAGGAACCAGTCTGATTTTCAGCCCTGCTTCTCCCTCACTTTCCTGGTGTGGAAAGGTGATGGCCAGACCTTCGGGCCCTTCCCTTCTGCTGTTGGTGCCTGACTTCCAATTTTTCAGTCATGTGTCTTCCTAACAACTTCCCCTAATTATTTTTGCCCACTGGAACACCTGCAGACACTTTTCCTTCCCCTCCCATCACTGGAGTGGTGTGGAAGGGGTGGGAACAGAGCAGGAGCAGCTAGGGGTGCTCCAGCAGTGTGTGGGGACATTGGGCTGGGACAGGGGGCCCTGTGGCCACCCTGGAATCTGCTCCAGCAGCAGCGCTCACTCCCTGTGGTGGATGGGCCGGGTCCTTCCTTTCCATAGGGCTTTCTCCACCTCTCCGTGCAGGTCCTACCTCTCCATGGTCCTTCTTCCATTCCATGGCCCTTGCTCTCCGCAGCTCCCCGGGCTGGAGCTGCTGCTGCTGGCGGGATGCAGCTGTGCTGGGTGTGTGTGCAGGGGGTGCAGCAGTGCTGGGTGTGTGTGCAGGGGGTGCAGCAGTGCTGGGTGTGTGTGCAGGGGGTGCAGCAGTGCTGGGTGTGTGTGCAAGGGGTGCAGCAGGAGGCAATGTGGGGTGCAGGGGCTGCCCTGCAGCAAGGTGTGTGTGAAGGGCAGGCACGGGGGTGCGACAAGGCCTGGGCTGTGTAAGGGGCACACCCGCGGTGCACGGGGTGTGTATTGTGTGTATTGTGTGTGTAAGGAGCGAGTGCAGGGCGGGAAGGGCACAGGCAGCAGCACACAGCGCTCTGGGGCGTGCACTGTTTGTGTGTAAGGCAGGGAGCGCACGTGTGTGTGTTTGTGTGTGTGTCTGTGTGTCTCTGTGTGCCAGGCTGGCCGGGCCCCGCTGCGTGTTTACCAGGCTGGGCCGTGGGCCTGTGTGTGTGTGTGTACAGCCGAGCCGCTGCCTCCCGGGGGCCGGGGCGGTGCCGAGGCCGGGCTCGAGGCGGTGCCGGGGCCGGGCCCGGGGCGGTGCCGAAGCCGGGGCGGTGCCGGGGCCGGGGCGGTGCCGGGCCGGGGGAGGCCGGGGCGGTGCTGGGGCTGTAAACACGGGGCGGAGCGGGCCCGGGACCGCTCCCGCGCACACCCGAGCGCAGCCGCGGCCGGGGCCGCTCCAGCGGCGGCAGCACCGTGAGCGGGGCCGGGGGCGCGGGGCGGGGGCCCGGGCCGGGGCGGGGGCGCGCTCGGCAGAACAATGGGGCGGGGGGCGGGAGGCCGGGCCGGCCCCGGCGCGCTCGGCCGCTCACCGCGCTCCGCTCCCCGCAGGCAGCCCCGATGGCCAAGCAGCCCCCCGAGGTGAAGGCGCGACGCGACGGCGAGGGCGGGCGGCTGCCGGCGGCCGAGGGGCCGGGCCCGGGCGCGCAGCTGCGCCCCGGCGCTCCCGCCGCCCTGCCCGGGGCCGGCCCGGTGTCCGCGGCCGCCGCGGCTCGGGGCCCGCCCGCCAGCCCCGGCCCCTTCGCCACCCGCTCGCCGCTCTTCATCTTCGTGCGGAGGTCGCCGCTGCTGCCGCGCTCCTCCAGCGGCTACTTCTCGTTCGACGCCGAGCGCAGCCCCGCGCCCCTGGGCTGCGACAAGGCCACGCAGACCCCCAGCCCGCCCTGCCAGGCGCTCAGCCACTGCCTCAGCGCCATGGGTAAGCGCTGGGGCGCGGCTCCCCGTCCTCCTCCTCCTCCTCCCCGCCGGGCTCGGCTGCCCTCGCCTCCCCCTCCTCACCTGGCGTGGCTTTCCTCAGTTTCCTCAGTGCAGTTCCCGCGGGGGTGTGTGAAGGTGGGACAGCGAAGTGCCGGGGGAGATGCGCACAGGGTGAATACACAGGGCGAGCGAGGGGGTGGGTTGAAAGTGCAGGAGAGGTTTCCCCACCCTTCACCCGGCTTGGCTTTCCCCACCTTCCCCTCCTCACCTGGCTCGGCTTTCCTCAGAGCCGTGCAAAACTCTCGGGGGTTTGTGAAGCGCCGGGGCTCTGGCTCCAGGTGTGCACAGCTGTGAGCGCAGCAGTGCCAGGGGCTCGCCGGTGCATGAGGGGGTCCTGCTCTGTGCCTCGGCTTCCCCGGGAATGATGGAAAACTCAGCCTCGCCAGGCACCTGCAGCAGCACCTGGCGCATCCCACCCACCCCATGGATTTTTGGGAGCAGCCGAGCCGCGGGCTGGAGGCTCTCCCGGCGCTCTGGGATTTGTGGAAGCTGGCCGAGCAAACACAGCGCCGGGGAACTCCCGCGCGTCCAGCGCCGGGGTTTTTATTACTATGATGTTTATTCTTTTCCTGGCTCGGTCAGTCGCTGCCAGGGGAGGAGGGGACAGAGTTGTTGAGTCCGGCTTCCTACTCAGGGCTCGCTCGTCCGAGGCTGTTTTGCCAAGCGAGTGGCTCCTGGCTCCTGGTGCGGCGCTGCCGGTTCTCTCACGACTCGGTGTTCGGGGTGCTTGCTGGGCTCATGCATCCCCAAATCCCGGTGGATCCCAAAAAATCCCAAAAAGCGGCCTGGAGGTGGACGGGCGCGTGTTTACGAGTGCCTTTGCCAGGTGAAGCCTCTCCAGCAGGGGAAAAACCTGCCCCTGGGAGCTGCCTGCGTGTCCAGCGTTCCCCTCTCCTGATGAATTCCCTCTCATCGGAAGAAACCTTTGAACTTCCACCCTTTAGCATCCGGCAGGGCACGGTGGGAGCGAGGTGTGGGGATAACAAAACAACAGCTCCAAGCTTTCTGGGATCTAACCACCGTCTGTTTTGGTTGCTGGTGTTTTTGCTCCCTCCTGGCTCCAGGCTGTGGCTCTGGCTGTGGAGGCCTGGCTGTAACGTGCCCTTAGGAAAGATTTTGTGACATTATTGCAGTAATTATAGCTTAATTGAAGTTTCACAACCTCACCCTGGCACGGCCAGGCAGGGATGCTCCCGGAATTCCTCGCCGGGGGAGCCAAGGCTTCAGTTTCTTTTATCTGGGAAGAAATTGAAGTTTTCCCTGATTTTTTTTTTTCCCCCCCCAAATTCCTGTGCTCTCATCAGCTGTTTCATTGGAGCCTTCGCTCTGTTGGTGTTGCTAGGGGCATCATCCTAAACAGCCATAAGCAAATGGAAAATCCTCGGCGCTGTTTGACCGGGACTCCTGGATGCTCCTGAATGGATTAAGCTGGGAACATGGAGCTGTGGGGCTGTTTTATCCTCATCCAGGCCTGCAGCTCATCCATCCCATACAGCTCTCCTTGGGAAATATCCGTGCCTTTGCCCTGCACACCTCCATCCCTGTGCCTTGGCGGTGTCCAGCTGGATGCATGCCGTGAAGTTTTCCACGTGGAAGTGGGTGAATCCCTCGGGAAGGAAGCAAAGGGGATATTTTTGTTGTGCTTTTACCCACTGATTTTATCAGTTGTGGGCAGAGGCTGCAAGGTGGAGAGTTTCTCTCGGAAGCATAAGCAATAATTATTATTATTATTATTTTTATTAAAATAAACAGGCGTTTCCTGTGAGCAGGAGCGACGGATGCTCCCGGCCTCTCCCATGGGCAGCGGGGAGCTGCTCCAAGGCTGCTCCAGCACGGCAAGCTCACGTTCTGCCTCCAAAGTCCCTCTTTAAATCTCCCAAAACCTTCCCCAGAGGTTTTGATGAGGGCAGATAAAGGTGGAGGCAGCCCTCGGGAATGCCTTGGGTTGTGTGAGGAAGAGCTGTTGGTGTGGAAGTTTGGGAAGTGATGCTTTGGGCTGTGCCGCCTTTCTGACAGCTCAGGGGACACATCCGGCTGCCTCCAAAGCTGGATTTTTTTTTGGGAAATGTGACAAAAGCAGCGAGGGGATGCTCTGGGATGGAAGGGAACAAGGATTACAGTGGCTGGCATATCCAGGAAAATGCTTCTGGGGATGGGAGGGAGAGGAGCAAGGTTGAATCGATTTGATGGTGCCAGAGGAAGAGGCTTGGTCCTGCTTTTGGGGGAAGAGGTTGGAAGGGATGGGGAATTCCCAGCTGGGAGTGTTGAGTCACCCAAGACAAACTCACCCGTTGTGGAGGGGTTGGGTGACTCTGTGCGTGGTATTTCCATGGGAAGAGGTTCCTTTCCTGCCGTCAGATCTTCGGTCTGAACGCACGGTGTTTGTTTGTGTGAGGATTTTGGGAATGTGGCTGGAGCAGGTGCTCTGGAACTGGGTTTTCCCAGTGCTGGTTTGATCCCAGTGCTGGTTTGGTGTGTATTCCCACAAGGAGAGAAGCAGTATAAACCTCCTGTTGCTCTCAGAGGAGATCCTCCTCGTGCAAATAGTTGGATTTAAGGGGGAAACCTCGAGCTGGCAATCTGGTGGTGACATCCTGACGCTCTTGTTTTGGAATACTGCTGTTTCCTCCTGGCTCTCCCAAGATTTCCTTCAGGCAGGGGGGTCGGATACCTAACCCAGGAGCTGAAGCTGCAGCTTGGGGTTGGTTTTTTTCGCCCTTCCGAGCCGGAACTGCAGCAATTCCATACTGGAGCATCCCGGGGGCCGGAGCATCCCGGGGGTTGGAGCATCCCGGGGGCCGGAGCATCCCGGGGGCCGGAGCATCCCGGGGGTTGGAGCATCCCGGGGGCCGGAGCATCCCGGGGGCTGGAGCCAGCCGCGGTATCCCGGTGTCCCCGGGCTGTCCCCGTGCCCGGGTGTCACCCTCGCGCTATGACTGTGTCCCCCCGCCCCCGAAAGCGCCCGTGACAGCTTTGGGGACCAGATATGACTGGCCCCTTTCGCCGCCGCCGCTCGGCAGCGCCGCAGAAAGTCCTTTCTGAAAACCTCAGCCCGATTTCGCTCTCAGCCACCGAGCCCAGCCCGAGCCCGTGGCTGCCGGGCCGGGAGGGAGGATGGCGAAGGATGGAGCGGTTCCTGCCGTGCTTTTCCTCACGTCCCCGCCGCTCCTCGCCTCTTCCTGCCCTGCTCGCCGCGTGTTTTTGTTTCCCCGGCTGGGCCGGCCCTGCTGACGGCGGCGGTGAGGTTTGGGAAGGTTCCGCCCCGGCCGGATCCCGTTTGGCTCCTCGGAGCGAGGGAGGGAGGATCGAGCCTGCTTCATTCACCGGCGGCAGGAGAAGCGCTCGGGGCAGGCGCTGCTCCTCCACTACTACAGCGTGAAAACAAAACACATCCTCCGGCCAAGCAGCGCTGCCTTGGCTCGGAAATGCATTTTCCAGTCAGGTTGGAGCCAGGCTTTTATTTAATTTCTTTTTTTTTTATTTTTTATTTTTTTAACTGCCCTACTAATCCTTTGAATATTTGGAAGATTGGAAGCTATTCCTGTTCCCTTGTGATTCCTCCAAAACTGGCGTGCCAAAACACTGCTTTGTTTTGTGCAGTAATTTTAATATTTTTTTTTAGTTGTGTGGGGTTGTTTTATTTTTATTTTTTTAGCTTGTTGTTTTGTTTTTGTTTTTTTTTATAATATTCCTTAAGGCTGCAGTTCCTGCTCGGATCCTGAACTTTAAGGAAGGGGGATGAGGCAGTGCTGGTACCAAACATGGTCCTTGTCTCCTTTCTGTTCCCTGGCTATTTGGAGGATTTATCACATGTTTAATAACTTTTTAAGATGGAGACCTAAACAATTGCAGTATAACAAATACATTAACTCTTCCTTTCCTCTTTCAAGCCAGCACTTGGATTTGCTGGAAATGTGGTTTCTCCACACAAAAATCCAACTGTGGCTTTCTCCTCCCTATGCCAAAGCCATTGGTTTTCCTTGTTGGGCACTTGAGGATGATTTGGGGAAGAAACGTGAGGATTGGATGAAAATATCCAGGCAGAGGGTTTTTAAGGTTAGGGAAGGAGTTGCTGCTGAAGCAAAAAAAGGGGCAAGAGGAGGTTTGGTGAAGGAAAGAAATTGGAGCGTGGCATCTTGGCTTCCATCCCTGCTTAAGAGGGAGAAAAGCTTGGAGATGCTCCCAGGGAAAGCCTACAATAAATAAATAAAAGCCTAATAGTAGTAATGATAGTCTAGAAATAACAATGAGTAAAAGCCTGTTGTTCATTGTATGCACTGAGTCCCCACATGCATAATTTAAGATTTAAGAGAGTCAAAACATAATAGGAATAAAAAATAAGAATAAGATGGCAGGAGTTGATGGGTTTCTACAGAGTTTTATGTAGTAAATTCTACAGAATTTGTTCTTGCTCCTGGGTTTCCAACTCTCCCGTTCCATCCCTCGCAGCTTCCCGGTGGCAATCCCAGTCTGCAGCCGAAGAGGTGCAGCCGGAGATCTGGATCGCGCAGGAGCTGCGGCGCATCGGGGACGAGTTCAATGCCTCCTATTGTCCACGCAGGGTAACTTTCCCCTCTTGGCTTTCTGTTTCTCTCAGAGGGAAAGGCTGAATCATTTCTGGAAACTCTCTCTGCGGTGAGCATTTCGTTCACTCAGATGGAGAAAAGGCTGCGCGGGCGGGGGCTGGCCTGGACCAGGCAAATCAGTGGTGGCAGCAGCCTCAAATCAATGACAAATAACCTTTAAATCAATTAAAAATAACCTTGAGATCGGGGCTGGAAGCTGGAGGGCACCAGGTTTGCACAAGGGTTTTGGGACAGAGGTGTTGGGTTGGGCCCAGACCTGATGGTGAAAGTTTTAAAAAGGAAAAGGCAGGGAAAGCGTGGGGGTTTTGGGGGATGCACTGCCCAGTGATGTCGCTTTTAGGGAATCATTCAGTGGGATTCCCAGCCCAGCTCCCAAATCCCAACTGCTGCAAAGTACAGACTCGGTCCCAGAAATTAATTCTCTTGCAAAGGCTGTTTTGAAAGAGTTTTTATAAGCCCACGAACTCGCTCACCTTGGGGTGTTGCAACCCAAATCGATGCAGTAATGCTGCAGAAAAGCCCAATCCCAAGCCCAAGGCAGCCCAGCCCAGGGGGTGAAGCAAGAGGAGCTCACCGGTGTCTCGACAGCTGCGTGTCCCTGCTTGTGCATTTTGCTCCATCCACTCGGGCTCGGCAGTGGGAACAGGAGCCAGGAGCAGTGCTGGTGATGGAATCCTGGCTGCTGGATCCTTATCCATCCTCTTCAGCTCCCAAACAGCTCCTGCAGCTCTTCCTCACTGCTCCCAGGGCTGGCTTTCCCATAAAATGGGGGTCAAGCTGCTGTGATCCTGCTTTTCCCAAATTCCCTGGCATTCCTGACCTGCAACAAAACGATGATAAGCTGATATCCCAACCCAGAATCCAAAATGCGCATCTTCCCACCTCCCCCATCCAGGCTGATCCCTTGTGATGCAAAGTGGCTGCTTTTTGGGATGAAGGGACATCTTTCCAACGAAAGGGAGGGATCAGGCTGCCCAGGAAGCTGGAGGCACCTGGTAGCAGCTGGAAGGGACCCACAAGTATCATCCAAGTCCATACTTCTCCCACCCCGTGCCTGAGAGCATTGACCACACATTCCTTGAGCTCTGGCAGCCTTGGGGCTGTGACCATTCCCTGGGGAGCCTGTCCAGTGCTGGACCACCCTCATCCCATCTCCTCCCTGCCTCCCAGAGCAGTGCCTGAAACTTTGTGAGGAGCAGGAATGTCCTTCCAGCGTTATCCTTTGGTGCTGGAAATCTCTTGGTGCATCCTGCTGCTCCTGACAAGCCTGTGCTGGATAAGGGGGTGAATTTAGTGGGAACAGGGGTGTTTCCCAGGCAGCAGCAGCAGGGTGAGGTGCAGGGAGCATCCCCCAGGTTTGTGGGAGGCCGTTCCCAGCACCGCAGCTGCAATTCCAACGCGGGGAACACGGAGGACACGTCCCTCCTGCTCAGGGCACGTCATGCGTGACCCTAAAAACACTTTGTACCTGGTGCAGTCAGCGTGTGACAGATCCTCACTCCCTGCACCCCAGACTGGGGAGGTTTCAGAGCACCAGAGCCATTGTTTAATTATCATCCCTGAGGCGCTTGCTGGAGAGGTCCCTTTTCCTTCTGGAAGCCTCCTGGCTGCTCCCGAGCTCTCTCGGCTCCGAGAGCTCCGGAGGGGAAGGTGGAAGGGCTCGTGCCTGCCGGCCTCCCCTGGCTCTGGGGTTTGCCCTTTCAGCCCGAGGTTAGAAATGGGGAACTGCAGCAGTGCCAGAGCCGCACTCGCCGGGCAGGTCGGGGCTGTCGGACGGGTCCTGGCGCGGTCCCGGCGCGTTCCCTGTCACGTTCCCCGGGGTGTGGCCTCCCCCCGGGACTGTTTCTTGGACAAGACACCAGGAAATCAGGCAATTCGCCACCCAGCCACTCCTTGTGCCAGCAAGGCTCGTGAGTCCCAGGCTTTTCCTGGGAGAGGGAGCATTCCTTGACTGCTGTCACAAGCCCCAAGCTCTGCTGGCTGCAAAGCGTTAAACGCTTCACTTTGTCCCTCTGGAATTTTTTCCAGGTGTTTATATAGCATGGGGGGAGCTTCATGCTGGGAATTAAAGTCACCGCTTTGTTTGGTTTTTCTATCTCTCTTTTTTTTTTCCCCTTTTTCCCCTCTCCCTCTCTTTCAGGGTTTCTTGGATCAGCAGGTGGGGAACCCCCAGGTGGTGATCCTGCGCCTGCTGCGTTACATCATCCGCCTCATCTGGAGGCTCCAGTGAGCGCCGGGCGCATCCCAAACCACCAGGACTGAATTCCTCGCTGGGAAAGCCCGGGCAGGAGGGACACATGGATGGATGTGGGGCTCCCACCCTGCCTCTCCCCCAGGACACGTGGCAGGATGAGGGTGGACATCCCATTCCCATGGCGGCGTTTTATGGCAGAGTGCTGTTCACTCGCTGTTTCTCTCCGCTCTTTTTATTCTTTCTTTTTTTTTTTCCTTTTTTTTCCCCGAAAGAGTCTCAGTGGAAATGTGGAATAACGTTTTGTCATCGTTCCTGGAGTCCTGTGGGATGAGCCCCACATCAGGAAAGAGGGAAACCTGAGCCAGCTGATGGGCAGAGCCGTCGGAGTTTGCCTTGCAGAGGCTCGGATTCCTCCCCTCTCCCTTTCCCTCTGGGCTGTTTGCCCCCCAAAAGGCTGGAAAAAGGGCAGAGGGGTTTAATCAGCACTTCTTTTACCTGTAAATACCTAATGCTACCCCAAATCCAACTTCATTTGCATCATGCAAATCAGCCTATTTCCTGCTGACTGATTTTTTTTTTGGATATCTCTATTTTTTTGATCCACTCTGAATTTCAAGACTTTGCTGTCGAACTCCAGGGTCCAAACCATCACAACCAACCAACCAAACCCCAAGCCACCAGGTTGCCTTTTTTAAAAAAGAAAATCTTTCTATATAAAACGTGTGAAAACGCTTCTGTAGTGTCTGCTAGCAGATGTGGGGGACTGAGTAATCCAGCAATAAACCATTCTGGAGGCAGGGAGCAGCTCCTGGAGCGCTGCAGCCGGAGGCGACGGCAGCAGGACCTGCTGTGAGTCGTGGCTGTCAAAAAGAGGTTTCCAAGATCGCGTTTTCCCGGGATCCTCTCCGTGTTGGGACGGGGATGAACGCCCGGCTGCAGACGGAAGGATGCCAGCCCGACGTGGATCCATCCAGGACGTTCCAAGGGGATCTGAGAGCTCTGTGTCCTCCCAGAGAACTTCCCAGGTGCTCCGTGTCGCGGGGCCGTTCCCGCGGAGCCGCGGATCCGCGCGCGTTCCCGTTGTCTCCCGGTGGATGTTTTTGGGGGATCGGCTGCTCCGGCCGTCCTGTATCTATGCACAAACCTCCCCCCTCCCTCAGGCTGCTGCAGGTGCTCCCCAAAAGCCACGGGGTCCTTGCTGGTCTCACCAGCACCGTAGGAAAAGAAGGAAAACCCCATCCCAAGCCCCCCTCGGAGCGGTTCTTCCCACAGGGAGAAGCTGCTGAGTGCCATGGATGATGATTAGTGTTAATTAACGATGGACAGACCCCAGTGGGACCTCTCTGCACGGCTGTGCCCGGCGGGTCGGAGCTCTCTGCTCCCAGAGGGAGTTTTAACATCGATTGCCAATTTAATTCCCCTTTTTTTCTTGGAAGTGCAAGGTGAGCAGCAGTTGCAGGAGCAGGGAATGTTTTGGGAAGGGCATTTTGGAGCCCTTTGTGGGGAACCTTTGCACTGGTGGAGAGTGAGCGGTTCAAATAACCAGGGAGCTTGGCCAGGGCAGATCCTGCTCCTCATCCCTTGGGATTTGCCTCTGGCTTTGGCTCACCGTGGCTGTGGTGCCCCAGCCAGCCCTACTGTATGCTGCCACCAGGGATTTCCCATGGAATTCCACTGGTAAAATGAAAATTGAACGGATAAAACTTGGCAGCAGAGGTGGTGGGGGGTGGGGAAACCCAGTGAGATTTTTGTTTTTTCTGCCGCTTTTGTTCCATCGTTGCTGGTGGATAAAATGGTGCTTTGGGATCTCCCAACTTTTGGCATCCCGGAATGTGTCCCTTGGAGTACACCAAAGAATCACCAAAGAGCACTTTACCCTGTCCTCCCATGGAGACAAAGACCAGGTTCGTTTTAAGGAGAAAATAAAAATAAAAATTCAAGGTATTGGCAAAGTCTCCCAGGGCCTTCTCCACAGGAGGAGTTCCCAGCCAAGAATCATAGGAAAAGGAACCCTCAAAAAGCGGGATTCCTGTGGCATTGTGAGGTTTAGTGGGAAAAAGCCCCCCCCAAAAAAGCCTCAGAACAGAAGGATGATATAAAATAGGGATTTCTGCTCCTTTCAGCCATGTTGGCTGCCTGCTCTGGGTCGTGTTTTAGCGTAGCCTGTGCTCTGTGTTGCACCAAAAGGATGAAGAGTTTTCCTTGGAAACCAGATTGATCCCATTCTCGCTTCTCCTCTTTTCCACCAAACTGTAAATACCCAAATATTTATTAGAGTAGAGCACCATATTATTTTCATCATCTGAGCCAAATATCTGTGTGCAATGTACTCCCTCTCCTTTCTCTCCTGTAAGTTTTGTACAGCTTTAGAAACACTTTCAAAAAACCTAAAAAAAATTAAAAAAAATAAAAAAATTCTGTTCTTTTTCCTACACTTTTTTAGAGTTGAATTGGTAAATACTGTAGGTCCTTTCTTTGTTTTTGTTGGTTTTTTTTCTCCCCCCTGTGTAATTAATGCACTCTACTGTTTAATGCTGTAACTTGTAGAAATGTTGTATATTTATTTCCTGCTTATTTAAGTTCCTGTGAAGATTTGGTTTCCTCCCTGCCAGAAGTGTTGGATCCCCTTCCAAAGCCATCGCGGTGTGGATAACAAGATTTTAATCTCTTTTTTTTTTCCTCTCCAAGTGCCTAAGTCCCCACTTCCCAGGAGTGATTTAGGCACATCAAAGACTTCAGCATTAGTGAAATTCAGTGGGAATTTGGAATTTGGCTCCTCCACCCCCCCAGGGATTGCTCCAGCCAGGTTTTCCTGGAGCAGCCGTCCCGTGGGATCGCGTGAATCACTAAATCGTGTCGCAGGACCCAGCGTATGTAGCATTTTTGACTGCAATTTCCCTGCCTTCCTTGTGTTTTGCACTGATGAATTTTGGACAGGGTAATTGCCACTTTACTTGTGCAATACTGCTGTAAATAATCGCAAGAGCCTTGTTTGTTTTTGGGGGTTGTTTTTTGGTTTTGTTTTTAAGAATCTTTTATGTCCTTAATATGAGTTTTATATGAATAAAAACTTTCAATTATTTGTCCCGAGTGCTGGTTCTTTTGTGGGGATTGAAGTTCTCTTGAAAAGAGGGTATTTGTTGCTTTATCACCAATTTTCCCCATTTTTTACCCATTCTCCTTCCAGATCTGGTGCTCCCATCTCCATTTTGGTGTTCCCATCTCCATTTTGGTGCTCCCATCTCCATTTTGGTGTTCCCATCTCCATTTTGGTGCTCCCATCTCCATTTTGGTGTTCCCATCTCCATTTTGGTGCTCCCATCTCCATTCTCTGAAGCTCCAAGATGCTTCAGGCCACCCAAAATGCAGCTCTGGAATGAATTTGCTTTGTCAGGTGCTGCCCTGAGTGCTCCCAACCCCAAAAGCTGCTCCAGCTGGGAGTTACTTGGGGATTCCTTGGAATTTTTTTTGCTTTTCCTCACATTTATGTGGTCGTGGGCTCAAGCCCAGTTTAGGAGCCCCTTCCATGTACCTCTTGTCCCCAGCTGGTTTCCACTGGCATTGAAGAAGTTTTGGGGTTTATTTTATGTTTTGTGTCTTGTTTTCTTTTTATTTTATTATTTAATGTGTTTATTAACAGTATTTTGAGTTTCTTAAGGAACATCACTATTTTTTCCCTTTTATTATTTCACGTGGCAGTTTTTATTTTATAATTTTACATCTGTTCCTAAAAATTCCCATCCCACCTTCCTTCCACCTTGGCCCTCCATCCCATTTGTCCCTCCAGCCTTTCCTATCCCTCCACTTATTCCTCAGCAGTCACCACCTGAAAGGGATTTAAAAACAACCCCTCCAAGTCCTACTTGATAAACAACCTAAAAAAATTTCTGGATTTTTTTTTTTTTCTTTTTTTTTTGTTCTTGAGTGTGTTTCAAATTACAGAAGTTCCTGAAAGGGAAGTTTATTGGTTTCAGGTGCTATTTTGGGGGCTTCTTTAACTCACAAAAAAAAAAAAAAAAAAAAAGGTCTAATTGCCAGGCTGAGGCTGTGGCAGCTGCTGGTTCTGCTCTGCTGGTGGCTCTGTTGGAATTTGGGAGCTGCTGTCACACCTGGGACACCACCCAGCTGTGGCCTGGGAGGAGCTGCTGGCCAGCCCAGCGTCCTTGGTGGCACAACGGGAAGGGAATGTCGGGATCTGCCCTCGGCACATGCCAGGACCAGCCTGGCCGTGGCCAGCTCCAAGGGGGCCACTTTGAAGGTGTTCCTGGCCCAGCTTGGCCACAGCCAGGCCCAGCTTGGCCACGGCCCACGCCAGCCATGGCCAAATCCAAGGTGGTCACGGTTCAGGCCGGCCAGGGCCAAGGTGGCCGTGGCCAGCACAAAGGTGCTCGTGGCCCGTTGGTCGTGGCCAAGCCCAAAATGGTCACGGGTCCACCAAGCTCAGGTTGGCCTCAGCCCACGCTGGCCGTGGCCCGGGCCCACCAAAGCCACACCGGTGGCTCCTCCCCACGAGCCAGGCCCTGTCCATGCTCCAAAATTCCAGGAGCTCCTAAAAACCCCCAGGCAATTCTGTTCCAAAGATGACAAATTGCCTTTGTTCCCTAAAAAGGAGCAAACTCCCAGATTTTATTCCTGGGAAAAGCCACAGCTCCCCGTGTCCATCAGAGCTGGACACTCCTGGCTGCCACCTGCTCGTGCTGTTGGGGACACACAAAACTGGGATGTTCCTGCCCTCCCACGGCCCCCTGGCCTCGGGAATGCTGAGCAACCCAAGCTGAGGGTGAGATTCCAGCCATCCAGAGGCACGGGAGCGACACCGAGCTCTCCCCACACATGGAAAGAAATATATTTATTTTTTTTCCAATGACTCGCCGCTGACCTTTCAAACACCTGTGCAGCCTAAACCAGCTAAAAATACCCCCCGAGCTTTGCATCTGATTTTCATATTGCAACAAAGCTCACTCTTTCCAGCGGCTTTTTCTGCCTTTCTGGCAGCTCCTTGGATGCTTCACCTCTCCTGGGGTCACACCAGGCGGAGATGGGAAGTGCTGGATACCGGGGAGGTCTCTAAGAGCAACAAAGAGATGTTAAAGGTGCTCTAGCGGGGTTTTTATAGGGTGCAAAACAAGCTCAGGGATGGCTGGACCAAGGGGACCTTCCTGCTGCCCTTTCTGAGCATCCCAAAACCTCTTTTCTGTGGAATTTTGGAAAAACGAAGCCCTGCAACCCAAGGAAAGGCAGACAACGAGGTTCCCCCTGACGGAGACATCACTGTTCCAACAAAAGCCGTTCCCGTGGAGCTCAGGGGGCCTCACACAGCCCTTGTGGGGATACAGGGCCCGTTCTTCCTGGATTTGATGGATTTCTCCTCGCTGGGTTTGTGACAGGCTCCTCCATCCCTTTTCCCGGGAGGACACGCGAGGAGCCGGCGCTTCCCGGCCTCGCGGGCCGCTAATTAACCCACGCCTCATCTCGCCGCAATTATGGGCACAGTGGGCAGAGCCAACAGCTTTTTGACAATCCCACAGTTCTCCTGGCCGGTAATTAATGAAAATAAAGTTGGAAGGTGGCACGGTGGCCGTTCCCTGAGGATGGAAAGGACGGTGAGCGCTGCAGCTCTGCCTCTCTGCATCCTCACACCACGTGCGTGACCCTGAGCTAAAAAAGTCAGGATTTTCAGAAATCCTGGTGACTTTCACACAAATAATTCCCCTGAGATTTGAGGGAAGAGCCACGGGACCCCCCTGAGCCCACATTCTGACAGCCATCCCTGCCGGAGGCACCGGAGTCCCCCCCGTCAGCCGGGGGCAGAGGGGACAGTCACGAGCGCTCACCATCACCATTCAAATGACTTTTTGGCAGAAATGGGTTTAAAAATAGGGGTTTTATGGTAAACAAAGTAACCTCATACAGGAAGTGAGCTGCAAATACTAAAACACATTGTACAAAGCTGGTAGAGAACAGAGCTGCCCCACAGAACCGAAAAAACAACAACAAAGCCCAAGCCCTTCAAGGGGCGAGCCCAACATTTTCTTGGGGGTTCTTTATATTTTTATTTTTTGTTTGGAGGGGAAAGGGGTGAACGGAGGGGAGAAAAGGCTGGGGGGTGAGAGAATTTCTCCTCTCCACATGGCCCTAAAATAAAGGTGATGCCGACACAGCTCGGGGATGTGAACCCCGAGTCTGAGCGTGCCGGGACTTCAAAAAGCGTCGGGTGCTGCTGCTGCAAAGGTTAAGAAGTTTTCCTCCCGAAACCCCGAGTGTGGGCTGTGAAAGAACATGGTAATGAAGAAAAATTTCCCCAGGGCTGCTCTTTGATTATCACCAAAGCCATCGAGTTTCAGTTTGAGTGATTTGTATTTATTTATAAAAACAAAGATGAAATAAGTAGAACGAAAACAAAAACCTCATCCTAATTTCTGAGCTGGAGCCTGATTTATTCGAGCTGAGACGTTCAGGTGGAGCGAGCTGGGTTGAGAAAATGAGCTGAGTTACCCACGTGCTGCAGGGAGCGTTTTGTAGGGTTAAAAAAGCACCACAAACACCCCCAAAAGCACACCCAGCCATCCTCATCGGTGCCAAAATGCTGATTTACGAGTCCCTGGGCTGGGCAGCAGCTCCAGCCACGGGGTTCAGCCCTGGTTTGGTGCGGGAGCATCTTAATTCGAGTGGGAGAACAAAAGACATTTCTCTTTTCATGTGTTTTCACTTCCATCATGAGAGAACCGGTTAAAAAAAACACACAAAAAAAGCCCTTCAGTGGTCTCTCAACCTCCACCGTGTTGTTTTTCTACCTATTTTCTGTTGTTGGCTTTTGTTATCAGTCTCATCTGCAATTTGTGGCCGATTCTGTCATGTTTCAGGCAGACAGCGTGTTCCCAAAACTGCTTGCAACCTTTCACGAGGGTACAGCGGCGAGGGCAGGCACAGCAGAACCACAGCACAACGAGAAAAAGGGCAGAGTTAACCCCAAAATCAGCCCTTGCCCAAATCCGTGTCCCCAAGGCAGGGACGAGCCCCAGGGCAGCGCTGGGAACCACCAAACCAACCCCTGCCCACCCCCTGGAGCAGCCTGGCTTGGACAGGAATTAATTCCATCTCTCCCTCGCAGGAGAAGCCAAGCTCAGTCCTGCTTCACCCAGCGGATTTTTCCCCTTCCCAAACAGCTTTTCCCAGCTTTTTCCCAGCCCTGGGCACGTCCCCATCCCAAATTCCCCGGGTGAGCCGCGGTGCTGGCGGCGGAGCGTGGATGAAATCAGCGGGGCTGTGAATTACAGCCCAAAGCCGACGCCGCCGACCTCGCAGCCCTCCAGCATTAATAGCGAAACCAAAAAGCAAATTACCACGGCGGGAGCAGCGGGAATTTGGCAATTTGGTTGAAATTCAAGCGGCGTTTCCTCGGCGCACACCGCGCTCGCCGCGCTGGGCGATTCCTGCCGGCAGCAGCGGCTCTGGGGGAGCACAGGGGTTAAAGGCAGGGGGTTTTTGGGGGGTTTGGGCTGGGAGGGAGGGCTGGGAGCTGTCACCCAGCCGGGCTGAGCTCGGTGATGCCCGAGCAGCGCAGCCTCTCCCGGGGTGCCGGCGAGGGAAGCGCCGTGCGCGGCCCCTTGAGCACAGAGAAAAAAACCAATTTTGGGGTTTTTCAGGGCAGGAGGCGGCTCGGCGGGGGCTGCCCGGCCGGGGGAGGACTGAGCCATTGTGAAACCCGGCTCCTTTTCCTGAGGCTGCCGCTGGCGGCGGCGCCCGAGCCCAGAAGCGCCCGAAAAGCGGCTCCAAACGGTTTCCCGGAGCAGGGGCACCCCAGAGCCGCCCGGCCCCCCGCCCTTGGGAACCACAATTTCGGGCTCCCTGGAGCAGGGAAGAGCGGCCAGAGGCTCCCTCGGGAAGGGCTGCCTTCCCCCTCAAAAGCCCTGCAGCCCCAAACCTCCTCTCTCGGGAAAATTGGGAAAGGGGAGCCCCGCTGCCCGGCTCCCCCCGTGCCCACCGGCCGCGGTTTCCAGCGGGTGCCAATCCCACGCCATCGGTTTGGCCAGGAAAACCCTAAAATGCACAATTTCGAGTCAGTGTCGCAGGGCTCTCCCAAAGCTCTCTCCACTTCCTGTGACAAAACAAAACACGCTTCGCTTGAAACTTATTCTTCCTCTATTTAGTGCCGAGAAGCGATGACCAAAAGCAGCCTCCGAAGGCTCCTGGGACGCTGCTCCCCGTCCCGCGCAGTGCAGAGGGAGCAGCAGGGCTGGAACAGCCTCGCCAAGGCACGAAATCCTGAATTTCCAAAGGATTTCATTTCAAATCTCGAGATGGGCTCAATTTCCACTCGGCTGTTTTCGTCTCGCTGCTGCTGCTCGAGGCAAACTCTTCCTGCACCCAACTTCTCCTTCTCCACATTATCCAGCTCAAGCCTGAGCCAAAGGTGGCAAAAGGAGGGGACAGGGGATAAATTTGGGGATTGGCTCATCCCTGTGCCAGGGTCAGACTGGGAATATTGGCTGAGGGGAGCAGAGAAGGGAAATCGAGACAAATCCCTTTTGCTTTGGCTCGTGTCACAGAGAGGGGAACACCGAGAGTCCCCCAAATCCTCAGGTTTTTCCCTCTCCATTCACCACCGGGGAAGAAATTGGGATTTGGGGAAGTTCGGCACCAGGAATTGGATTTTGATAATCCTCGCGTGGATATTCCATCAGTCAAATCCCCAGCTGCCCCCTGCCAGCAGCGCTCCCTGGATGGAAAAACAGGGGGGGAAAGGGAATTTGGGGCTGGTCTGATTTTTCTCCATCGTGATTTCCCAGCAGATGCATGAGGAGGATCCCTCTGACCTGAGAGGGAATGGGATTTATCCCGGGAAAACGCTCACAGCGTTTAAAAATCCCAGCAGGAAAACCGTGCAGGGCTTCCCCCTGGGGGTTGGGAATTGGCCTCTGAGAATTAAGGTGAAAAATTCAATATTAAGAAATCCAGCTGGAAAATCAGACAGGAAAATCCCAGAGATTGGGATTTGTCCCTAGGAATGAATCTGGAAATTTCAATCCCAAGAAACGCACCTGCCGTGATTCTCTCATTAAATCTGGTGTGCTTCCATTTATTCCCAACCCTTGCATTTATTCCCAGTGCTTTAATTTATTCCCAGTCCTTTCCCATTGTAAAAATAATCCTTTATTCACCCCTTTGTAAAATAAAAATTAATGTAATTAATTTTAATTAAATTCCTTAATTTCCACCCCTAAGAACATCATCACTATTATATTAATTATATATTTATATATATATTATATCTATATAATATATATAATATATATATATAATATACATTTACTCTATATATATTATATATTATAGAGATATATTATGTATTATATATTATATGAATATATGATTTATGTATTAATATAATATATTAATTATATTATTTTCATTATATCTATCACATTATATTCCATCACACACTCTTATCAAATTTAATTTAATACATATAAATTCCTAATAACAAATAATAAATATAATAATAATGATATATTCCTATTTTTCAACTCCATTTTATAAACAAGTATTTTGATGTATGAATCACTGCATTATTCGACAAACACACAAACAAGTTTACATGTGGGAACACATTCAATACTTTTATTTAAATAGAAAGAAACGTCTTTGATTGTAATATATAAATATATTTACATAAATTAAAATTTTACATGAATATACAAATATAGCATTTATTTAAACATAAAAAGCAGGGGAATGGTGGGAGCTGCTGGGTTTTAATTAATTGCCCTGCTAGATTTTAATTAATTGCCCTGCTGGATTTTAATTAATTGCCCTGCTGGATTTTAATTGCCTTTCCTGACTTAAATTCTCCTCCCTGATTTTAATGCCGTGGAAAAATGTGGAAGAGCTCAGAGAGCCTGGGAAGGGGCACCTTCCTGCCAGGATTTGGTCCCAGATATTCCAAAAGAAAATAAATCCCAAAGGTCTGGAAATCCCCAAATCCCTTCAGAATCCCAAGACCGCGGGAATGGGCTCCAGAGGGGCCTGGGCCAGACACGGAAAATCCCAGCATGGAATTCCCGGGAATTCCAGGCAGGAGAAAAGAGCAGCTGCCCACAGGCCCTGGGCACTGCCAGAGGAGCAGCTGGGAAATGCTGCAGCTCTGCAGGGCAGCACTGGGAGCACCAGTACCACCAGGAACAGCACCAGTACAACCAGTACCACCAGGAACAGCACCAGTACCACCAGGAACAGCACCAGTACCACCAGTACAACCAGGAACAGCACCAGTACCACCAGGAACAGCACCAGTACAACCAGTACAACCAGGAACAGCACCAGTACCACCAGGAACAGCACCAGTACAGCCAGGAACAGCACCAGTACCACCAGGAACAGCACCAGTACAACCAGGAACAGCACCAGTACCACCAGGAACAGCACCAGTACAACCAGTACAACCAGTACAACCAGGAACAGCACCAGTACCACCAGGAACAGCACCAGTACAACCAGTACAACTAGGAACAGCACCAGTACAACCAGTACCAGCACCAGCACCACCAGTACAACCAGGAACAGCACCACCAGTACCACCAGTATCACCAGTACCAGCACCAGTATCACCAGTACCACCAATATCACCAGCACCACCAGTACCACCAGTACCACCAGCACCAGTATCCCCAGCCCCAGCAGCCCCAGCAGCCCCCCGCTCGCTGCTGACTCATTTTTGGCCGGAGCCTCCCGGCGCTGCTCCGTGGGGTTTTCCCTTCCTCCCGTGTCACGGAATCACCCGGCCGTGACGTGGGGCTGCAGTTCCAGGAACTCCCCACAGCCCAGTTTCCAGCCAGGAGCCAAACTGGTGCTGCTGGGAGCGCTCGCTGGTGGCAGCCCCACCTTGCTCCGGCACCGGGACATGGATCAGCGTTCCCACAGATCACCATTCCAACAGATCAGCATTCCCATGGATCACCATTCCCAAGGATCAGTGTTCCCACGGATCAGCATTCCCAAGGATCAGCGTTCCCATGGATCAGTGTTCCCACAGATCACCATTCCCAAGGATCAGCATTCCCAAGGATCAGCGTTCCCAAGGATCAGCGTTCCCTCAGCTGGACAGGGAACATCCAGCTCTGGGTATGTTTTCATGGGAATGGGTGAATCCCAAAGTGATGACTGCATTTGTTTCCCACCATTAAATGTTTCCCACTGAAATAACTGGGAATGGGACAAGATCCCCCTTCCCAGTCCTAATCCCAGTGCTCTTGTTGATTCCCTGGGGAAAAATGGGGAGTAAAGGATTTTTTGATTTTAGGCTGCTTTAAAAACCTCTGCTGCTCCCTCTGTTCCAGAGACAGGGAATCCCCTGAGGAGGAAGCAGCACTGGGAATGCTGGAAGCAGGAGAAGAGTGGGATTTCTGTCCCTTTGCTCCCAGGTTTGTGCTGGTGGGGTTTGATCCATGTGGGAATCAGTGGGAATTCCCAGGGTGGGAATGATCCATGGCTTTGTGCCCCCCGGATCCCAGGCAGGATGCTCCACCACAGGGATTCATCCCTGCGCTTCCCACACTTCTCCTATGGTTATTTAGGGGCATGGGGTTGGATCAGCTTTCCTGGGAAACCCCAGCCCCATCCAGCAGCTTCTGCTGGAATGCCATGAATGCTTTGATATTGAGGATTAATGGGAATAACGGGGAATGTTGGGATGACAGTGGAAACCTTGGCTCCAGCATCCTTCCCTGGGCTGCAGGAATTGTCCCGGCAGATGAAAAGCCATCAGCCAGGGAAAACTGTCAGAATTCCATTAATTCCAGCCTCATTTTCCCTCTGCTCAGAGCCCCCCAGTTCCCAGGCACAGGCACATCCCTCCACGGATCCCAGACCAAATCCATCCCAATCCTACCTGGCCTCTCCTCGCCGCAGCTCCCAGCCCGGGATGTGCCGGGGGTTTATATCCCTCCCGCCAGGATGTGGGGAAGGAGATTTTCCCAGGGCCTCTCCCACCTCCCCCGTCGGGAAAAGATCAGGGAGTTTTTTCTCAGCAGAAGGAGCTTTTGCTGGGAAAGGTTTCATTTCCCAGGGCCTGGAGCCAAATCCATGGGGACCCTTGGCCAGGGAGGGGGTTGGGAAAGGGATGAGATATCCCGGAGTGGGAGAGGGAGGCTCTTTCATCCAGGGAATGCTCCCAGGCACCTGGATACTCTTCCAGCCTGGAAAGCCCCGTTTTCCCCCATTCCCACCTGAAAGAAGCCGTGACCTCCCATCAAATCCTCTGGGAAAGGATGGAAACCATGCCCAAATTCCCTAGAAATGCTCACCCCACTCTGAGCCCTTTCCCTCACTGCTAAGGGACCTTTTCCCTCTCTCCTGCAGCATGGGGGTGGCTGTCACCCTGCCCCTGTCCCCACTTTTCCCACCCCGGTTCTGTTCCGTGGGCTGTGGGAAACCTTCAGGAATTCTGGGAAAACAACGCGCCCCAAGGGCTGCGCTCCCGGATCCAGCCGGAGTTTGGAGATGACTCAGGGACACGGAGGGAAGGGGGAACCTTTAATCAGCCTTTTTAAATCCAGGCTCCTCAAACTTCCAGCCCAGCATTCCAGCCTCAATCCCTGTCTCCAGGAGCTGCTGCTGGCTTTAACCCTTCCAGCACCACAAGGAAAAACCCGGCAGTGCCTGCCATGGGATGAGTGGTGCCCTGGCCCAGCTGAGGGAGGAAAAACACCCAAAACCATCCCCTTTTTGCCCTCATCTGCAGCTTTCACCCATTCCCCATCCAGCTCCCTTGGCTGAGACTCCAGGGATCACAAACCTCCAAATTCCTGTGGAATTCTGGAGGTGTTGGAGCACCACACTGGCTACAGCGGCACCAAATGTTTGGTTATTCCCCCAAAAAAACCAGGAGATGGATGCTGCTTTGTCCAGTGCTTCCCACGGACATCCCTGGAGCTCCTCCCAGCAGAGGACAGCCCGGTGGGAATTGCCCTTCCTGGAATAAATCACACCACGAGCATCCTCTGGGAAGGAGCAACACGAGGATTTGGGAGTATTTTCCACCGTGCTGGGAAAACACTCAGCCGGCTCCCTCTTCCTACCTTTTTTTCCCCTCCAATATTGTGACAAAACAGGAAAACATGCTGGGGGTCATTTGAATCTCCCTGGAAAACGCCAGGTTGCTGGCCCAGCCTCCAAATCCAGCTCTCCAGAAACCCCGGGAGTGGCTGCGAGCTTTAGGAAACACCAGAATCACCGTCAAAAATCCCCTTCTCCTTCTAAACAGAAAGGGGTGGAAACCTCTCCTGCCGGATATTCCCGGCAGGATGGAGCTGCTGAGGGATGCAGATCCCAAAGGATGGCGTCACCTCCTGCCTGCATCACCTGTGGGGTTCAGCCACATCCACCTGGGCCATGGGACACCCCGAGGGTGCCGGAATCCCTCGGGATGAGGCTGGAATCCCTCAGGATGATGCCGGGATCCCTCGGGATGATGCCGGGATCCCTCGGGATGAGGCTGGGATCCCTCGGGATGAGGCTGGAATCCCTCGGGATGAGGCTGGGATCCCTCGGGATGCAGCTTTTTGCCGGGCATGCCGGCACCTGCCATCCTTCAGAGCGAACAAACAAGTTGCTAAGTCACAGCAAAACCATGAAAGCAAAACCACAGAGCCCCAAAGAGCCTCTGAGTCACTCCCCGGCCGCCACCACGGCCCCACAGCCCTCCCAAAATTCGCCGCCACCTGCAGCCGCCGATCCGCGCTCCAAAGGCGCCGGGAAGCGTTTTCCAGCCGGGAAAGCCTCTCTGGGTGGGCGCAGGCACGGATGGAGGAGCTGAGGTGATGCCCAAACCGAGCTGGCAGCTCCGCTCAGCCCTTCTTTCCCGTCCCTTCTCCCGCATTTTGGCTGGCTGGATTTTGGGTTCCAAGCCCTTCTTTCCCGTCCCCTCTCCTGGATTTTGGCTGGATGGATTTGGGTTCCATGCCAAGCAGGGGATGGATGCCCGGGCAGGCGGCACTCCCGGGATTAGATCCTGCCGTGAGTCACGGAGCTCTGGCCGCCCATGGAAGCCGGGATGTTCCCGGTGTTCCTGGGGACACCTCTGGGACAGCGCTGCCCCTTCCCGAGCCCGGGGCTCTGCCGTGGGATCCCCCAGAGGCTGGGACGGCGGGATCGCTCCCAAATAATCGCGTCCGGTTTGTGCCGGAGGTGGGACCCGCGATGGAGCCGTGGGAAGCAGCCGGGAGCCCCGGGGGCGATGCCGACAGAGGTCACTGTTGCCGAAAAGTTGCGAGCCCCGGCCAAAAAAAACCCCAAAGGAACTCAGTGGGGAAAGCGGCGATGGGGCAGGCACGGCGTCCCGGCCCTGGGACATTCCCGGGAATGATGCACCGGGAAGCGCAGCCGGGACCGGAGCATTGGGATGGGATGAGCCGGAGAAGCCGCGGGACGCGCAGCCGGGGCCGGAGAAGGATGGTGAGGGTAATTCCCCCCGGGAGAGGGAATAGAGGGAATGTGCTGCCGTGGGATGATCCCGAGGGTGAAAACTGAGCCAGGACAGGAAGAGGAGGGAGCCCGTGGGACACAGCATTCCGCAGGGAACCGCAGCTTGGGATGGATGGATGGATGGATGGATGGATGGATGGATGGATGGATGGATGGAGGCAGAGGCAGGAGGGGAATCGCCGCTGCCTTTCCCAGCCCAAATCCCAAAGGACAGCACAGAACGGGCGGGAGAGGGCGGTACAAAATACCCAAAAAAGGTGACTAAGCAATGTGGAGACTCCAGCGGAACCCAGCCTCTGTTCCCAGCTGTGCCATTACCGTGGAATCAGGGAATGACTGCCCTGGGAATGCCCCATAGAGCCCATCCCGACCCACCCCTTGCCATGGGCAGGGCCGCCTTCCCCTCGCCCAGGTTGCTCCAAGCCCCGTCCAACCTCCCAGGCACTTCCAGAGGTGAGGAATGGAGTGCAGGACCAGGGAGAACTTCCCAATTCACCCTGCACACCCCACCTCCCCCGGAGCATCCCCAAACTCCCGGCAGCCCCGCGCCGCCTCCAGAGCTCCTCCGGCAGATCCCGAGCACCGCTCCAAACCCCAAATGTTCCCGCTGGGTTTTCTCCTCCCTCCTTTCCCCCGCGATTGGGAAGGGAGCAGCGCCTTACCGGGTGTTCCCGTTGTTCCCGGTGCTCCCGGTGTTCCCGGTGCTCCCGGTGTTCCCGGGAAGCGCAGCCCGGGCTCCCGTAACGGGCGCGGGCGGCCCGGGCGCGCTGTGCCCCGATCATTGGTCCAGCTCACGGCAGCCGCTGCTTTCAAATTCTGCTCGGGAGGAAACAGGAAGCCCCAGAGCTCCTCGGCAGAGCCTCCCCCCGGCCGCCAGCTCGCCTCCCTCTCTCGCCAAACGCCGGGAATGGCGCTTTTCCAGCATCCGGCGGAAACCGGGAGCATCCCCGCGCCGGGCTCCTGGCAGGACCGAGCCGCTGGAGATGCTTGGTTTCATCGTCATTGCTCGTTTTATTGGTGGTGGGATGAATCCGCACCTTCCAGCTTCTCCCTCGGAATGCGGGATTCCAGCAGCGCCCTGGGAAGGCGGGATAAACCCCAGGGATCCATCGGGGCGGCAGGAGGATGCAGGACGCCTCCAGCTTTCTCAGCTTTCCACCCCAAATCCAGCAGTTGGATTTTCGGCTCTTTGTCCAGCTGGGATAAACGCGGGAGGCTCGTTCTGGGGCTGGGGTAGAGGCTTGAGGAGGCAAAAAAAGTCCTTGGAAAAGTCGTGGGGAATCGCATTCCCCACCCCTGGAAGCGTCCGAGGCCGGCGTTGGATGGGGCTATAAGGGAGGTTTCCCTGCCCGTGGTCTTTAAGGTCCTTTCCAACCCAAACCATTCCAGGATTCCATGAAAACCCGGTGTCACTCCCTGAGGGAAATCAGCCCGTCATGCTTCCCATTTCCCCAGTTTAGAAGGAATTCCCCGAGCTGCAGCCGCTTCCCAGGGGAAGGAACTTCCAGGCTCACCCCTCGTGGCTCCTCTGGTTTCCCATCTGTTCACTGAATCCACGTAAAGAAGGTGATTGTGGAGTAGGTGTGATAAATTAAATTAATTCAGCTTTTTATTCAATTAGAGCAGCTTCTGAACAGCTTTGGAAAAAAAAGGGATGAGGGTTGGGATTTGTCAGGACACCTCAAGCAACTGGAAAACCTCAGTGAACACACAATAAAGTTGTTCTTTTTAATAATAACTGGGTTTGTGTAATTTTTCTTGTTTTGTTGCCTTCCTCCCTCCCTCCGTTTATCCCTCTGCAAAATCCCTGGGCTCCTCTCCTTGAGGATTCCCCTCCTTGGGAAAAAACAGGGATAAAAACCACAGAAAAAGGTCAGATTTGGAAGCAGAACAAGCAGAATCCAAGCCTTTGCCTCTGGCCGCTTTTCATGGAGTGATTCCAAGGGTTTGGTGACAAATTAAGGATCTGCTCTGCCCAGAACCAACACGGAACGAGCCCTGCTCCAAGTTCATCCCGGAGGATACGAAAGGAGGCAGGGAACAGCAAGTGATTAAACCAGGAATTATCTCCATTGTCTGGAAATGAGATCCACCACAAGCAAATGAGTTCTAAAACCCAGGAAAAGCACCATTCCCAGCCAAGGTCTTTCCCAAATTCCCCACAAAAACCACACATTTGCACACAAGCCTTCGATACAAAAGTAAATTTATTATGACCTCACTTTTATAGCTTTTTTTTTTTAAATTCCTCATAACAATTTATAAATAACTCCTGGTCGTGGTTGCCACAGCTGGGGGTGAGTCTGGTGCTTGGGAAGGTACAAAAAGAAGGAGATTTTGGGAAGTTTGCTGGGACTACAGCACCATGGCCTGGGGATTCCCGAGGAGCAGCGGAGCCAGGCGCAGCAGCGCCCGCACGGGCACGTGCAGCCTCCGCAGCTTCAGCAGCAGCTCTGAGAAGTTCCTGCTCCCTAAAAACATCCAAAGCAAAGGAAAAGGGTGTAAAAGTGACCAAAGGTTTGCCCAGGATTAGAGGGAGAAGCTGCAGGGAGCTCTGGAGGTGCCATCCCGTGGATCCCTTTGCTGTGTGCTGGTTGGGAAGTGAAGCTCTGGAAGAGATCTCAAATCTCCTTTAGGAGAGATCCCAAATCCAGGAAGGAGGAGAACACAGAGGAAAAGATCACCCAGAAGAGAGGTGTGTAACAGGCAACTGCAATCTTCCATGCCCAGACACAGGAATCTGTGGCTGGCATAAGATTCCTGGGATAGGCCCAGATCATGGATGTGGTGACATTCCCACCCCAGGCCCCAGGAAAGAACAGAGCTCCCAAAACGAAGATCCAGCTGCCTTCCTCTTCCCTGAGCAACCTCAGGACTGGTGTATTCCCAGGCTGCTGGAGGACAAGGAAAAGCTGCCCAGTGCAAGGATCCAGGATTTCCCAGGATCCCAATTCCAGACTCACCTTCCAAGCCTCCAGCTGCCAGCTGCCCCGGCGTGGGCACCGAGTGGTAAATCAGGAAACACGCCAGCATGCTCAGCTGGGATTCCTCCGGAGCCCGCCCGCTCAGGTAGGAATGCAGGGACACGTCCCCTCCGGCTGCAAGGCACAAGGAATACCTTTGCTGAGGTTTGGGAAGCAGGATTCCCACAGGGAAATCCCACAATGAAATCTCCATTCCCCACAGAAGGTGGGAGGTTGTTTTCCGAGCTCCTTCCTCCTGCCGCGCTCACCGCTTGCTTTTGCTCCGGGAAAATTCTCCCAGTGCAAGATGAGGAAGGGATTTTCTCTGGGAAATGTCACTTTCCCTGCTAAAAACACCCCCCATCACTCCAGGCAAACACAGTTCTCCAGGGAATGTTGCACACCAAACTGAAAACCCTTCCCTCATCAGTCTTCCACACTTCTGAGGCAAAAAATCAACCTGGATCAGCAAAGGCAAGAACCAGGTGAGCAGCAGGGGATGGGATGAGATGGGCTTTAAGGTCCCTTCCAACCCCAAATCATTCCAGGATTCCAACACTGGTTGGATTGGAATTGCTCCTTACCCTGAAGCCACTGATCCAAGGTGTTATCTATGGTGCACTTCATCACCGGCAGGAATTCCGAGTTCATGAAGAGCCCTCGGGTTGGATTCCTGCTCATCCTCTCCTGGTGGCTCTGGGAGCTGAAGAATTCCAGCACCAGCTTCATCTGCCACAGCTCGAAGGTCTCGGACATTTCCCGCCTTTCCAGCCTCCTGACGGCCTGGCAGCGGGGAGAGCGGGAAGTGGAGCAGGAGTGAAACAGGAAGGAAAGGACTCCTCCACCCCTGCCCTCCCTCCTCTGGAAAAGCACAGGGAATGGCCACTCTTTGTCCCCTCAAAGAGTGGGAAGAAGCGTTGTCCCCAACAGGAACAGGAGTTTCCTACCTGGTCGATGGCGATGTAGGTGGGCAGCATCTCCGGATTCTCCTGGGTCACGCACTCGTAAAGGATGGAGGAGAAAAGATCCAGGATTTCCTGTTTCTGAGGAAAGACAGGCACAACTCATCCCAGCTTCCTGCCCCCACTGAAGTTAATCCACGCAGTGGCATCACAGGAATTTGTGATAACTAATGATACCACTCCATTTCTTCCTTGGGATAATTACTGGGTTTTATGCCCTCCCTTAAATACTTTTTTTTAAGAAATTCCATATAAAACACCTTCTGTGACTCCCTCTAAATGCTTCAGGGATCTCTGAATTTGTTAAACACGTTCCTCAAGGAATGGGACAAAAAAATCCCAATGTCAAACCAACAGGAATCAGAGGATCGCCCTGGTATTACCCAACATCCTGCAGGATGTTCCCTGTTCCTGCTGATTGCAAGGTGAAATTCTGCTCTAGAGTTTAAGGCAGGTTTTCCCTAGTTTTTATCCATGGAAAAAGGGTTGGTCCACACCAACACTTCCTACCTGGCCCATGTTTGCAGTCGGTTTGCAAAAATAATCGGCGAAGGAAAAGAGAGCGGGATCGGAAGTGAAAGCGGAAATCGCTTCTGGCTGGGGGGGGAAAAAAAAAGGGGGATTAAAACACATTCCTAAAATGAACTTTTTGGATCTGTGCACAAAGGTAACAACAGCTGATTTCCAAAGGGTCCAGAACACAAGGGAGAAAACTGGAACCCACACCAAAGGCTGGAATCCGTGTCTAAAGGTTGGACTCAATGATCTGAATGCTGGACTCAATATAAAGGCTCAACTAGATGATCCAAAGCTTGGATTCAATCATCTAAAACTTGGATTCAATGATCTGAAATTTGGATTCAATGATGTAAAGGTTGGATTCAATGATCTAAAGGTTGGATTCCATGATCTAAAGGCTGGACTCAATCTAAAAGTTGGATTCCATGACCTGAAGGTTGGATTCCATGACCTGAAGGCTGGACTCAATCTAAAAGTTGTATTCCATGACTTAAAAGTTGGACTCCATGACCTGAAGGTTGGACTCCATGACCTGAAGGTTGGACTCCATGACCTTGGAGGGCTTTTCCACCCCAAATGATTCAACGATCAAACACTTCACGGGCCGGAGGTGTCCAACACTCGTGTCTGCCCACGGCAGATGCAGCCACACATGACTGTCCTGTGAAAGCCAGCAGAATTCCCTCCCTCAGGAGCGTTCCTGGCAGGAACCATCCCGGGAGCGGTACCTTGAAGGCGCGCGCTTCGGAGCTGCGGTGGGTGACGGTCTCTGCCAGGAGGCTGCGCCAGCCCATGGGATCCTCCTTGTAGGAGAGCTGCCCAGCTCGGAGCTTCACGTACAGGATGCCACCCTTGGAAAGGATCGACCTGGAACGGCACAATGGGGCCCACTTACGGAACCGGCTCAAAGAGAGGAAATTCAGGCTGGATATTGGGAAGGAATTCTCCCCTGTGAGAGGAGCCCTGGCAGAGGCTGCTCAGAGAAGCTGTGGGTCCCTGCAAGTGTCCCAGGCCAGGTTGGATGGGGC
This sequence comes from Poecile atricapillus, assembly GCF_030490865.1. Lineage (NCBI taxonomy): Eukaryota > Metazoa > Chordata > Aves > Passeriformes > Paridae > Poecile > Poecile atricapillus. The sequence continues at coordinate 115,801,274 of NC_081251.1, forward strand.
TTGGAGCACCCTGGGGTAGTGGGAGATGTCCCTGCCATGGCAGGGGGTGGCACTGGGTGACCCTTAAATCCAACCTAAAGCACGCTGTACTAATGGACTGTGCTTCGTTTAATCCCTCCAGCTGACAAGAGGGTGATCAACGATTACACTCATTATCTTGGAGGTCTTTTCCAACCTAAATGACTCTGGGATTGATTAATGGCAAGTAAATGCCCTAAAAGCAGCACATTACTGAGGAAAGAGGCAGCTGGTTTCTCCCACCCCTCACTGGGGCGTGCAGAGATGAGAGCGATCGCTCCCCCGCCGCCCCCAGATCCTGTGTTCCGGTAAAATCTCTGGTTCCCACAGCTGCCCCCCGCGTTTCGAGCGCGTCACGAGGGCGGGTGGCGCTCTGTGACACGGGGTGACATGAGAAAAAGCCATTTCGCAGGGCAGTAACAGTCCCCAGCAGTCTGGGAAAGGTGACATCACCACCACTCAAAACCAAACCAAAACCATGAGTTGTAGCTGCTCTCTGCTGCCTCCATCCCACTGCCAGCCTCTGTGGGTTTTACTATCAGGTTTTCCCCGACCCTGTTTTTTTGCATGAATTATTCACCTCAATGGGTGAAACCCAACTCTGCAGTTTCTTTCTTCCCCCCCCCAAAGTGCTGTCAGATGCACAACAGTGACTTGATGAAACCCAGGTTTCTTTCTGAGCTGTGGGAGGGTTTAAAAAAAGCCATGAAATAAGATTACTACGAGGTCACGATTCAGTTGAGCATTAAAAAAACACTTACTGGAGATGAGCTGTTCCCTTGCTTAGATCTATTAATAATTCCCAGTACCGGGGGCCCTTCACTCTGATCTGTCAATAAAAACATTTTATTACTAAATATAACCAGAATCATCGAATTAAAAGGTTTCCACTGGGTTTTTTTTTTTGGGCTGTTTTATAGTGTTGCCCATGCAGAAAATTCAGGGGGAGGTTTGTGTCTCCTGCTGCATCAGATCTCGGAGGATCTTGATCAAGACAGGAGACAGGGAATTGTCTTTGGAATCATAAGGGGACAATGTCCTCCAGAGTCAGGCTAAGGAATCAAAACCCATCAGAGACCTCAGCTCTTGAGATCTGTGACACAAAATCCAGGTGATTTTCCATTAAAGCAGAGATTTCCTCTACCTGCTTCAGCAAGTGGAGCTCTGGGAGAAGCGTGGGTGCCATCAGCTCCTCGGTGGCCTCCCCGTACCACTGCGTGCCCTGCGAAACGTCACGGGAGCCACAGGTTAGGAAACATGGAGAACTCTTTGGCAGAACCACACACCAGCACCTCCTCCCCCTAAAAATTCCAAGAACTCCATCCTGAGCATCTCCCTTCTCCCACATAAAATAAATCCTGCAGAAAGGACTCTTCCCTGATGGAAGCACCCAGGAGAAACACCAAGTTGCTCATCTCAGAACTAGGAGAAGGCTTGGAAAACCTCTGTGCCTTTGGAAATCCTCCTGAAGAGGGAGAAGCACCTGGGTCAGGCAGGACACCCTTCCTTGCCTGTTTGAAGCCTCTGGTGACTCTCCCTGTCCTCCCCTCTGCTCTCCAGGTGCCACCAAAGCACCACAAAGAGGTGTCAGCGGGTTGAGCCCAATTTATCTTTTTTGTGCAGAATTCACCTCGTCTCCACCACGGCTTGAAACCACACCCAAGACTGGAGGCCACTGCCAATGAAAACTGGGATAAATTCCAGAGTTTGCTCATCCCACAGCTCCTCAGGGCCCCCCCAGCCACCTTACCTTGTAGGTGACCTCTATGAGGGCGTAGCAGGGGGTGTTGGAATCCACGTCCACGGGAGTGAGGAGCCTGGGCTCGGCCGCCAGCACGTACAGGTGACGCAGAGCCTGCAGGTGGTACCTGGGGTGGGAACCAGGAGCTCAGCATTCCCAGGGCTGGGAATCATCCCAGACACCCAATTCCACACCCAAACACAGCTCCTGTAGCCATGGTATTGGTTAATTAACAGAACAGGGCTTCATGGAGCAGAACCAAAAGGGATTAAGGGTCATAAATGGACAGTTCTTCCACGAAAAACTTTCCAGCTGAGCAAACTGGAGCAGCCACATCACAGGAGCACAGCATTTTTTAAATGGAGAACCTCCAAAAGTTGTTTTTTGATAGAAATCCATCTTTTTGGTAGACAATACATGTCTTTTGTAAGAAGATGGTTCAGCTGGAGGAAATGGGACCCCCAGGAAAGCCTTACCGATTGTCTGTGCTGTGAACGGGGAAGTGAGGGTACAGAGCACAGAGGAGAGCAGCAATGGAGGAGTTGGAAGTACTCAGGGAGTATCTGTAGGAAAAAAACCCAACATTATCCTTTAGTTTTCCTTCTGAAAAACACAGGAGGCCAAATTGGTGGGATAAGGAATTTCCAAAAGTGCATGGAGACAACAAGACTTCCTCTTCCAACAGAAGACGCCTGGGAAAATGGAGAAAAGGGGAAATGGAGGAAATGGAAGCAGAGATCTGGCCTTGGAGAAGGCCCATTACCTTCCTCCTCCCAGGAAGAGGAGCCCCAAAGCCATGTGGTGAGCCAGGTGGAAGCCGTAGTTCATCTCTCCCCCCGTCTTCTTGTGCATGAAACGGCAAAGCTGGAGCACCTTGAGGTTCCCAGAGCCGGCCATGACCATGGCCAGGGCCAGGAGCAGGACGCTCAGGCACGTCTCCAGGTTATAGTGACCTGTCTTCAAGCACAACAGAGAGGTTTCATAACAATTCCATGGCCAACAGCACGTTCCTGACGGGATGATCCACCGCTTTCTACCCCGGAGCTTGGAAACCACATTCCCCAGCACGAGGGAGAGCCAAGTCCTTCAATGATTCCCAGCCCTGCCACGTCCTATGTGTCATGTGCAATCCAGGAAATTAAAAGGGCTGGGCCTGTTCCCGTTGAGGTTTTGCTGAGGGCCACACAAAGCCATCTTTTTGCTGGAAGAGAACTTGGAAAAACTTACTATGGATGCTGTCGGAGCTGACAAACACTTCAGGAAATCCGTGGCGTATTTGTACTAGGAAGAAGAGAAATGCCCAGTGATTATGGATCCAAAAGGTGAGTGACAGCTCCCTGGGAAGTGAATGGAATGAAATAACCCTCCCCTTACCAGGCACTGAAATGCTGCCAGGTTTTCCGACCCGGCAAAGCGAAATCCCAGGGATAAACACGCTCCGGCGATGATGTAGACGTGAGCTTGCCTAAGGAACAACATAAACAGGATATGACTAAATGTCCCTCTTCTCCTCATCTGAATGCACAGCACAAACTCCTTCATCCCTTAAAAATAAAAGGGAAGACTCATCCTTCATAGGATATCCCGTGTAACGGAACTCTCCTTTACAGGAGGGTAAAATTCCCTAGGAGGAGATTTTTGGGATGTTACTCACGCCAGCGTTTCCAAGCTCAGGTCTTCGGAGGAAGGCAGCTCTGTTGCATGGAGAGAGATTATGTTCTCCCTTATGATCTGCAAAGGAAAAAGGAAAGGAAAAGAAATCCATGGGAAAGCTGAGGCCTAACTGAAACTCTGGCCATCAGGAGTTGGTAAGGGACACCAAGCGGGTCTAAGGGAAGGAAAAGCTGTTTTTTCTCCCCACAGAGACCATCGGCATCCTGTAGTTCTTATAGGTATTGAGCTCATTTGGTTGTAAAAACTCCATACAATATCTTGGAATATCACTGATTCCACTGTTGGGAAGTTACTCCCAATGCTCAGCTCCAGGCAGCAGTTTTGGACCTGGCGATGCAGGGAAAAGTTTAATCCCTTCCTTTCCATGACATCATTTTGTGTCTGGAACAATCCCACCCCTCCCTCCTCAAGCATCTCCTTTCCAGCCCCTGGAGCTCCTAAAATCCAGGGGTCCTATGGAACAGTCACCTCTGTCAGATTAATGCTCATTTCCCTGTGCTCCTAACGTGACTATGGAAATATCCACACGGAAAACAATCCAGGGAGGAGTAAAACCGGGAAGCAAACACACCACACGTAAACAAACACCTACCTGAGGCACATTGCTGTTGACCCACTTGGAATTGGGCAGGATGTCATCCCACAAAATCAGGCATCGAGCCAGGGTCTGGAAAAAGGGAGAAAACCAGATCCTGAGGGAGGAAATTTATCTATGCAATTGGGAAAAGCTATAAAAATACACCTAAAAAATGAATGCAACATTCCCCATAAATTGTGTCATTCATCTACCCTAAATTCTGTCTCCATGACAAGGAAGCTGCCACACTACAAGGAGGAATTGTTGGAAGGAGTGAGTTTGGCTGGGAAGCAAAGGATTCTGGATGGGCTGGAACTCTTAAACATCGTTTAAACAGACTGAGGAACAAACCCAAGGGAAATCTTACCCTCAACAGAAGGAATTCTGGCTTGACAAAGTCCAGCAGATACATGGTGTCCGGTGCTTTGAGCCAGTCAGCAATGGATCTGCAGGACACGGCAAAGGAAAAGGGTTTCCAGGTCACATTCCAGCAATTCCAAACCTCAGCAGAGCCTTTAACCCTGCAGGGATTCCCAGGTCAGTACCTGTTGTTGGTCTTCAGGTAGATCATGGCAAGTGCAAGGGTGGCCCCTGGACACGTCACATCCACGTTGATGGTGTCTCCTTCCTGGGAAAACACAGGGAACACTTCCCACAGCTTCACTCGAAGGGAATGATGCTCCCAAAGTCATGGAGACACCTCCCAGACTTCCAACTTCAGTGAGGCAGCACTGGCAGCACGTACCTTGATCTGGTAACTGGGGGATTTGTGCTTCTCCCTGTGCATTCCCGCCTGGAATCTCCGGTGTCCCCCCACCATGTACTGGTAGAGCTGCTCGGGAACGTTGAGGTCCGACATCCCAATCAGGTTACTGCCGTGCTAAGGAATGCAAGGAAGGAAGGAAGAGCATGGAAGTGCCCTCCTCTAGGAGGAAAACACACAGGCAGGCGGGATGGAACAGCTCTTGGAATGCCATCCCAATGGATAACAAGTCTCCTAATTGCAGCTGACTTACCCCAAGGCACACCATTCCCAAGGCCAGCCCTGAAGCCAGGGAATAGGACTCTCTGTCCGTGCAATATTCCATTTCTGGGCCGGGAGGACGCCCTGGAGAAACCAAACCAGCAAAATTCACCTTTGAAAATTCCAGCTTATTGCTTAATTCCAACCAAAAGGAGAAAAAGAAAATATTGTCCGTCCCTCCTTAGGGAAGTCCCCAGTGGAATGACAAGGAACTGGCAGCTCATCCATCCACTCCCAAATAGCAGCTCCCTCCTAAATGTTATGGTTGGAGTTCGGAGCCACGGTGACAATGCCAAGTTTAACTGAGGGTACTTTAATATCCCGAACGAATCCAAACGCTGCTGCTAAAAAAGGATTGCGCAGATCCCATTTCCAGAAATGCATCATCCTTAAATGCTCCAGAATCCAGAAATTTCATCCTTAAAGCTGACCCCATTCCCTGCTTAATAAACCACACAGTCTCCAAATATAGTCCCACGCAAACATGGAGCAAAAGCTGCTACGAATTAATTCAGAATGAGGGCACAAGTGAGATCATAAATCTGCTGTTCACATCAGCTCCTAAGGCCCAGTGGTTAAAAACCCTTCAAATTCCAAACAGGGCAATTTAGGACACCAAATTTCCAGGTGGAAGAAGGAGGAACAGTAATGATGCCGCCACGTGTCTATTCCTAAATCCAGTGGCTTTCCTGGCTTTCCTTTTTCACGCTGCACGAGCTCCCAGGAGGGACGGTGAGGTTTGGAAAACGGGAGGGGAGCGCCGCGGTGGGAAGGTGCCGACGTTACATCTCCCATCCCGGCCATCCCGGCCCTCATCCCGTCTTTCCGGCGTCGGCACCCACCTATCTCAGCCAGCAGCACCTCGGCGGTGTGCCTGTGGGCAGTGCCCTGGTAGACCAGGCCTATCCCCACCACGGCAGCCACCTGGACGTTGTGGGGCACATCCAGCTCGGTGGAGGTGGGCGGCAGCAGGGCGGGGATGTGGATGCTCAGCAGGCGGGTGATGGCCATGTCCATGGTGCCCAGCTTGGCGGCGGAGACGCCGAGCAGGAGCCCGATACTCGTCATCTCGTGGCCCTGGGAGAGGGGATAAGGAGCAGTGAGGCACGGCCAAGAATGGGAAAACCCCTGTCCCAGTGTTCCAGTGGCCTATCCCAGCGAGCCCTGAGAAGGGTGGAACGGTCTGGTGGTGAAGCTGCTGGGAATCTTTGAATGGAAATGAAGTTTCCTCATCCCGCGGAATCCCAGAATGTTTAGGATTGGAAGGAACCTCTGGAGATCATCCAGTCCATCCCCCCTGCTGACTCAGAGCAGTTGACACAGGAATGCATCCAGGTGGGTTTGGAATGGAGTTCCTTCAGAGGCTCCATGCCCTCCCTGGACAGCCATTCTCTGCTGCTCCCACAGAAAGAAGTCCCTCCTGACGCTGAGAGAGGATCCTTCCGACCCGAACCATACACCACGACCGTAACGAAGCAACCCCGACACTCTCCCACACCAGGAAACTTCCAACCCAACAGCTCGAAGGAACCTGCTGATTTTTCCTTCCTCATTTTGCCTAAAGAATCCAACCCCACCGCGACCTGGCTCAGGGACGTGCCACAAGGTCTCACCTTCGTTAGGTAGTCGTGGATGTTGAGGGTGGCCAGCTTGGTGAGGTGCCCGTTGAGGCCCAGGGCCATGAGGAAGCCCGCGTACTCATTGGCCAGCTCGGCGATTTTGGGCTTGTTGTAGACGATCCAGGCGGAGTCGATCTGGGAAGCGGGAGCGATCTTCAGGCCGGCGGCCACCCCGTTGTGGAAGCTGGCCCAGGAGGCCATGTTGGGGGGCACGTCGATGTTGCCGCTGTTCAGATCCACCGTGGTGTTCCTGGGAGGAGCACGGCCTGCCACGGGAGAGGGGAGAACAGCAGTCAGGAAAAGCCAAGCTCTTCATGCTGCGCCAAGTGAGGGAACAGCTCCGATCCAAGAACGTTCAGGAATGTCAGGACAGCCCTCTGCAGGATCTCCATCCTCTATGACCCCAGCACTGACCAGTTCAGGCCATTTTTCCACTTCTCTCTCCTTCTGTACCTGATAAAAGGTCTCAGGGCTCGATAACACTGGCCCTGACCATCCCAGAAGGATCTTCCACCCTTCCAGGTGGCAGATTCCAAGCCCAAAGGAGCTGCTTCCTCACGAAACCCACACTTGCGCCCTGAAATTCCTGGTGGAGAAGATGCTATAAAAATCCCAGTCACGGGGTAACAGCTGGAATTCAGCCCATCCAGCTCTGGGATGGAACCCCTGACCAACGTACCGGTGAGGTTCAGCTTTGGGATGGGCAGCTGCTCCGTCGGCACGGGATGGTAGGAGAAGAGCGTGAACATTCCTCGTCCAACCGGGAGCGCCATGGTTCGCTGGCACAGCTGCAGCAACCTGGTGGGGAGGTGAATCCAAACCCACATGGAAAATTTTCCCAAATATAAACAAACCTACAAACACTTCCCTCCTTGTGACTCCTTCCTTCCTTCTCCTTTGGAGCCAAACCTTTGGTCCTTACAAGGTTCATCTCCGAGATACCTTTTAGCCGTTTTTCCCTTAAAGCTGGATCCATAAACGCGTTCCAAGGACGCTTCCCAGCCGCGTCGGAAGCAAGGGGAGAGGAGAAAGCCAAGCAAAGGTGGCTGCCCTGTGGGATCCTGCTATGAGTGGTGATAACACCGAGTAATAACCCACGCACAGAGGTGATGAGGCGCTTCCAAGAATGCCGACCACAACTCTCTACGATTTAGTCTGGAAACACTTTCTAGACTCGTTAGATTACTCAGCTCCCTAGGTCAGACTCGGAGCACATCGCATGGTGACGGTGTTCTCAGGTTGGCTTTTTAAAGAGGTGGTTTTTAAACCCCCCTCCCCAAAAAAGTGAATAAAGAAGCAGGACAGGGATAACCGAGGCCACTGGGCACAGGTTTCAAAGGAATGGGATGGGACAGTGAATGTGCTTTCTGTGGAATTCCAAGGTCTCCTGACTCAAGACCAGCCTATCACAAAGAGTTCTCCAGCTTTAGGCATGGCATGGATGGTTTGGTCCCTACAGAGTAGGTCCTGCTTATATTTCACATTTTTTGGGCAGAAGAAAGTGCTACAAAATCCCTTCAACCCCAACTGACCTCAGTGTGCTGCTTGGAGTCCACACTAAGTGTCCTTCCCAAGAGCCCCCAGCTCCAACACAGCAGAGCTTTCTTTTCTTTTGGAGATATCCACGGAACTCCAAAGACTTGGATTATGATTTTTTTAAAAAAAAATTAAGATTCTGAGCCTCCAAAGATATCCCCACAACCTTTTAGCTGAACGAACTACTGGGAAATAGAAACAGTTGGAAATGGAGAAAGTTCCAAGGCCACACTGGATGGGGCTTGGAGTAACCTGGGATAGTGGAAGGTGGCCATGGCCATGGCAGAGGTTGGAATGAGATGGGCTTTAAGGTCCTTCCAAACCAAACCTAACTCAACCCAAGGTATTCCATGCTTCCAGGATTCCTTACCTGTTTTCCTTCTCCTCGATGTACTCGTGGTCGCTGGCTTCCGGCATCTGCACCACATTGACCCGGACAGGCCGGGCACTCTGGAGGAGCCTCCGCACCTCCTGCACCCTCAGGTCCTCGCTCCAGATCAGGGACATCACCTCCTCGTTCATGTCATTCATGCCATCCTCGTCCTCCTCCGACTCGGCTGCCGATGGAATATCCGAGGACAGCACCGTGCCCATGGACTGCAAGGGAGAGGGAGAGGGAAATTCCGGGTCAGGAATGCACCACATCCTCAACTCACCCAGCACAGTGATGGGTCTGTGTGCAGAAGGGGTGGACACACCGATGAAGGGTCACAGCATTCCCATGCTCCTTACGGGAATTTAAAAGCCTGGAGGATCTCCAAACATGGAAATCAAATTCTTTTGCACAACCAAATGGGAAAAATAACTGAAGAGGAGAGATGACACCTCAAATACATTGAGGAGGTGACGTGTGACGAAGCTCTTGTCCTTTCAAAACCTTTCCCTTTTCCAGAGCAGTCATAGGGAAGGGGTTTCCTTTTGCTGCCTGCTCAGCCCAGTTTGTGATTAGCCCAGTTTGTGACCAGCCCAGCCAGAGCTGCATTCTGCTCCAAACCCCGCGTTATTTTTCAAAGCGCCGGCCTTTTCACACATTAATTTGGATTCCCTCCATGACCACCTTGGAAAAGCGAATTACCCATTAAAACAAACAGCCTGCACAGCAGAAAATCCCAAAATTCCTCACCATCAGTCAACTTGGAGTTGACCACAGCACCCGTATGGTTTTGGAACTTCCACACATGACCAGAAAAGCACCAAGGCTTAGGAGCACTCTTGGAAAAGCCTTTTTCCAAGGAATGCTTTTCTAAAACTCTGCTCTCCTGTTTGTTCTCATCACACAGGGGATGATGAAGGGAGCAGATCTTCCTGTGGTTCTCTGGGAACACGTGGCCCCAGGAAGGCGAGTGAATGAAGAGCTGATGAATGAAACCCAATTTCTGCTGGTAAATCCGCGCTCCATCTCAACGCGCAACTGCACCACCCAGAGCAGCAGCGTCCGTTCTGAAACAGGAAACTCCACCCTGCCCTCCCCAGAAATTACAAACAATTTGGGGTTTGAAGCTCACTTTGGCCTTTTAAGGTCACATCAATTTGAGGCATTGTTATAAAGTCAGTGATAAGATCAAATCTATCATCGTTTTTGACGATTCGTGAGGGTTTCGGTTGGGCACAGCTTCCATCAACAGCAAACAAAAAGGATTTTTCATGTGGTGGCAGGTGGGGTTTGACCTGGAGTTAATTAACCTTTCTGCCAAATTAATTACAGTTTTGATGTGCAATTAGTCATAAAGCCTTTGTTGTAGAGAACTGGAATAACTTTAATATCCTTTCCAAAGCTGAGACAGCAAAAAAGGATCTTGACCAAGATGGGCTTGAGATTCCAAATCCCAATTCCTGGCTTTGGAAAAGGCTCCAATCTTCTGCCACGAAGGGATTTTATGTCAGCTTTACAAAGATTTTTGGCTCCCAACAAAGCAAATTTCAGTGAGATGCAATTCCTTGGGATGCTGGTGATTGCCACCATCAGAAGAAAATGCTGAAGAGACAAACGCCACACTGGTTTTTAAATCATTTTACCTCAGGATAAAAATAACTAAAACCTTTTTTTGGGGGGGGAAAAAAGAGAAATATGGCAAGTGTACTTCCAAATCCAGCTCTTCTAGTGGAAAGGAGGATGCTGGCCATGCCAACACAAGGAGCCACAGACAAATACCCACTTCCTTCTCCTTCTGCCGTGGCTTTTGATGGCAGAGCCTCAGGAGAAGGAACCAAAGGGTGGGAAAAGGAGGAATCCAACAGCTCTGGAGGCAAAACTTTTGCCTGAGTTTTAAAATGTGATTTATCTTGAGTTTTCCCAGCTACCCATGATTATCCATCCCCGCTGGATGTTGGTTTTCACACCAAAACCCTTGTACATGCAAAGCCTCCGTTTTGTCGCCCTCAGTTTGGGAATTAAGCCGGAAATTCCTGAGGCGGGCGCTCTGCCCAAATGCCGGGATTGGGGAATCCCTTTGTGGCCATACTCACGGATTTTCCCTTCTGCAGGCTCCCTTCCCAGGCCTGCTTGGACAAATCCTGGCGGCCGATGAGGAGGCAGACGGCTTCCGGCCAGTCCGAGGCCGGCTGCTCCCGGCACTGGTAGATGGCATCTCGGATGGGAAGGGCCACCCCAAAGGGGAGAGATTCCAGATCCCTCAAGGTGAAACCTGAAAATTAAGGAGGGAAAAAAAAAACCCAAAAAAAAGTGTTATCAATCCCAGACAAAGAGTGTTTCCTGTTATCTGAGCACATGGTTATGTGGGAATGTTGTTGTTCCACTCTTACCAACACTGGTCATCCAAAGGACCAACTTTTCAGCCAGGCTGGAAACAGAAGTGCTGGATTTGAAACTGCACCTGGAAAATTAAGGAGAAGCCAATAAATGCTCATCCAAAAGTCAGCAGGAAGTCACAAACTCAACCAAACAACAGCAAAAGCCTCCATACCGGCTGTCATCCTGCTCCATCTGCTGCTTCCGTTGGCCTAGGAAAGACAAGGCTGTGTTAATTCCATGTTTTCCAGGCTGGAGGCACTCCCAGGATGGAGCCAAAGCATCCTTACCTGACGTGATCTTGTACAAATAATGGGAGGCTTCGTTCAGCACGGCGCTCTCGTCCCCAAGGATATACAGGGCCACACTCTGGGGAGGAGAGACACCAAAAAAAAAGTCATTTTGGGGCTGATATTCCTTTGCTTCCCAGAAAAACAGGCAGGAAATAACTGGAATACAACCTCAGAAGTGGGGCAGGTGTATTGTGAGGAGAAGGAAACCAAAACAACTGAAAACTTCTAAGCTTTGAATTTCGGGGGGAAAAAAAATCCACCCTGAAACAATGCACTGAACTTTCCCTCTGGAGATTGCTCCAGAGATAAAAGATAAATATCTTCCCAAGGGAAAAACGTGTTCCCAGTTATCCTTCCTGTGCTTCTCACATTCCATTTCTCCTGCAGGACACACACACTGTCTGTAGACACCCTTTTCCACATGGTTCCCTCCACATCTTGGATATTTTGGGAAGGTTCCAAGTGAAAAGCTGAAAATCCCAGGGAATTGTCACTCTATTTTGACAATTCTGGGAAAACTTGCATCCGGGTAAAATGATTTTTGTGGGCTTTACGAAGATCTTTCAACTCTGAGCTCTGCAAGGGCAGATCAGGCAGAGAGAGGAGGAAAATAGATCCTGGCTTTTTTTTTATTCCCTGCTTTTTCCTCCTTAGGCACCTCTGCTCCCAGTTGGAAGGGTTTTCCCACCAATGAGTAAGGAAGTGATGCTGAGCAGGAGATGCCTCCAGCACTCACAGGACTAAGTACTGATGTTGGGGCATGCCCAAGGAGAAAACTGGGGAATTCTCATCCCCAAAATCCAGATACCTCCATCATTACTTTGCACAAACCACAGGAAAACACAGAAGAACATCCTTCCCACCTGGAAAATCCATCCAGGGCGTGAATCCCTCTGTTATTTCACCTTCCTTTAGGGATGTTTCACTCCCAGGAAATTCAGCAGCTGGGGCAACCCCTGCCCACAGGGCAGCGCTGCCAGAACAAGGCACATTCCCTGTATTCCCTGTCCCCCAGGACTCACCAGTACCACCAGTTTGCTCCTTTCACAGATCCCTGGTAAGTAGGGATAAGGCTGCACTCCCTCTCCCTTCAGGCAGGAACTCAGCCACTGGAAGATGCTTGGAGGCTCAGCAGAAAAAAAGGAGGGATGGAGCATGAAACCTGTTTGGACTTAAGATGAACAGCAAAGACCATGAGCTCCAGGGAAATGGCACAAGAATTCCTCACCATTCCCAATTCCTCCAGTATTTCCTTCAACAACAAAAATCCAGCAGTTACACCCCCTAAAATGTTACAGATCCCTCCTGTCAGAAGGGCTTTTATGACAGGAATGAAAGCTCAAGGCATGTCCTTAAGGAAGAAAAATTATCTCAAAGGAATAAGCAGGGATCCTCCAGAATGAGGGGAATGTGAAAAAAAGCAAAGGGAATATCCAAATATCATGGAACAGCCAAAGGCTTAAACTCACCCTGGTCAATTATGCAGGTCTGCCTGGAGGTTTTGACAAGTGCTGGGTAGTCCCTGTAGTAATAATCCATGTAAGCTTCCAGTTTTAAATCCCTGGAATGAGAGGAGGGAGTCACAGACTGAGGAAAAACCATTCCAACCTCCCAGATGCCACCTTTGGGCAGTTGCTGCTGCTGGGGAAGAATCTGGAGCCATGGAAAAGACAGGAAAGGTTTGAAATATTCCTTTCCTTCAAATACAGGGCGAGTTTGCTCCAGTTTGGGCAATCCCATCAAAAGAAATGATTTTCCAGTGGGAATACCTGGCCAGCTGAACCAGGAGAACCACGAGGGAGCGGAGCCCTTCTCCCATCAGACTGTTCAGTTTGAGCTCCTCGTAGATGAGGTGGAGAACAAAGAAAATGGCAGGAATGTGGGAGAAAAGGAGGGTGGAGGAATCCAAACTGAGGCTCTGGGAAAAGTCATCCTTGGAAGCAGAAACCTCCAGAGGGTCCAGGCGCAGAGCTTTGGCAACGGGATGAGACTCGAAATTCCTGTGGTAGTCAGAGCTCAGGAGATATTCCCAGTCCTAGAGCAAAGAAACAGGGAAGAAAGACAGAGGATCCATGGTGAACGTAATTTCCAGAAAGGTAATTCCAAAGCACTGTTAGAGAGGAACTTTTTTCCCTAAAAACCAAGCCAAATATAACTCAGGGAACAATTTCTTACCTCATCTGACCCAGTTTCTGACGGCCTTGCCTTCTTTGGAGCAATGACAGGGGAGAGTGATCCTTCAAAATCGAGCTGCAACAAATAAAAAAAAAAAAAAGGAAATAAAACTAAAAGTAACAAATGGGAAAAGAAAATTAAATGGAAGCAGCTCAGGAGTGAAGGTTTCCTAGGTGAATCACAACACCTGAGCTCCAACCAAGTAGGACATGATGTGGCTGAACTAACCCCAGAAATCCCAAATCCTCTTTAAGGAATAACAATCTGAGTTGTGACCTGTGCTTCAACTCGGAATCAATTTAATACAGATGAGATGAACCAAATTTCCTGCAGCAGTGTGAGGTGTGAGCTGGACTCAAATCCTCACTGTTTCTTTTCACAGTAAGCACCTTGTCAGCCTCATGATAAATGAGCCTTGTACCTCATGACAAACACAGAGTAAAACAGGACTGGAAATTAGAAGTGAGGAATGGATTTGCTCACGTTCCGTGTCCAGCAGAGCCTCTCAGTGTTGTAACCCATCATGTTCATGAGACAGGTGACAAATAAATTCCACTCCGAGTGGTAGCTGGGCCCTCCCGGGGCGTTGTAGGCGTTGTACCACTTCACCAACATCTGCACAGCTGTCTCCTTGGGCAGGATGGCTTTCACCCCCTGCAGGCATCTTTTCACTGGTGGGAAAGAAGGAGACAGCCCATCAGCTCTGGATTCCTGGGATTTGCTTCATCAGTGGTGGAAAACCCCACAGGTTCCTCTTGCTGGACTTGCTTTCAGCTCTAAACAAAGCCACAAAACTCCCAACAGCTCTTCCTTAAGCTGGGCACAAATCCTCCAGTTTGCAACAAAAATAAGGAAAAATGCTCCTTTTTTTTGCTCATTACTGAAACCAGCCTGAACTGGCATCTCAGCCCTTCCCCAAGGAAAGCAAAAGCCACCTAAAGCTTTGGAATCCTACCTAATTCCGAGGTGGCGATTTCAGGAATACTGATCCGGACCATGGTGTTATTGCTGAGCTCCTGGAAAACCCAACAAAAGTGGAGACAAATCAGGAAATGCATCAAGTGCAGGCAGAGTCCTTTTCTATCAACTCAGAACTCCTTAGTGGGTGAAGTTATTCCCACATCCTGCCTCTTGCTACAGTAAGACGTGGAATTCAGGCGCCAGCTCTGTGAAACACTGGAAATCTTGGAATTATCTTGAAATAATCTTGGTTACCAGAAGCGTAGCCCCAAATGACAGGGAAATACCTACTAAAGTTACTCTGTTGTGGACAGGATCCCTCAGAGCTTGGATGAAAGTCCCAAGCTGCTGGAAAGTGCAGTCCTCAACATAGGGGGAGTCGTGGAGCTTGGAAGAATCCCTTAATTCCGGAACCGGTGACAAAAGCACGCTCTGGAAAGTGGGAAAAATGAGCCCTTTTTAGAGTTCAAATAAAACTGGAATTCAGAATTAAAGTGGATCTGAGCTGAAATTGTTGGGTTTAAAGTACTAACAAGAATCTTGGAAACTACTGAAAATCTCTCCAATCCCTGCCTTGGAAGTTTTATGGCAAGCAGAAATAAATGAACAGGACGGCACCACAAAAATCTTCTTTAAACACGGTTTATTCGGGGGATTTACAGAACAAGAAGGAAAGCTTCAACTCCAAAAAGGCACCTTGGAAGTTAAAAGACCACCAGTCATTACAACAAAAGGAATATTTCCTTATTTCTTACCTCTTCCAGGGGCCCCAGGTGCTTGTTCAGAGGCTTGGATGGAGTACTGACACTATCCAAGGGAGTGCTTGGCCGAGGCATTGGGTTGGACATTGTCAGGGATGGAGCAGGAAGCCCGGGAATAAAAACCTTTCCCACCTTTTTGGTGGAAAAGGGAAAGGAAAAAAAAGTTCAGTTTTTCTCTGAAAAGAACCCCCAGAAAAATGATTTAATGAATGCCACGGATGCTTCAGAATTCCCTTTCCAGCACTGCACATAAATTAGGGATGGAAAAGGTGTCGCTCACCCGAACCACTCCAGAATAAAGCACCAGATTCCCGCTGCCTTCCAGAACCAGCAGAGTGTCAATTCCCTGGAATATTCAAGCAGCACATTCAGCTCCTTGTGTTCCATTAAGGAGGCACCAGCTGGATGACAAGGACATTCCACAGGTTAACAATACCTCCACCGGAGCCGCGTCCTTTGCTGGAATATTGGTGACAGATCCAAAGATCAGCTGTGATTTATCGTTGCTCTCTTGGAATTTTACACACCTGGGGATTAGGGAGAACAGGAAAGGTAAAAGGTTTGTCCTGGGTGTTACAGAAAGAAAACACACTCTTCCAACAGTGCAGTGCTTTTTTTTTCCTGTGGGTTTTGTGGCTCTTTCCTCTTTTACCCGGCTTTGCCCAAAATAAATCAACTTGTTTTTAATTTTCTAGTTAATTAAAACCCCTGATGTAGTTCCAGCTGGGAATTTCTGGAGTGCTTCTCCTGGTTCACCTGTCCCCAAGGAATGCTCACCTCAGCTGGAGCTGGGATTCCACTAAAAAGCACAGGAATTTCTGCCCACAGAGGTCGGTGGAAATGAACACTTTGGATGCCTGGGAATTCTTCTCTCTGGAAAAGAGACACAAGGACCAGGTTAGAACCTGCTTTGCTTTGGAGACTTCATGAAACCATTCAGAAAGCCTGGGATAACACACCAGGGAAAACTGCTCTCTGCAAGGGAGCCAGGCACTTAAAGGGAATCATTTCCCAAAAAAATCAGGGAGCGCAAGTCCATGAATTGACTCTGAGATGGCTCCAATTGCGGAAAAACCACCCAAATAAGCTGTGATTTCACTTGAATCCCTGCTTCCCAACTCCCATCCCAAAAAAACCACCTGACCTCATGTTTGGGACCGTTTCTGTCCACAGGTGGTCGATGCAGAGCTCAGGAACGATCGGCTCTGTCTCCGGCACGAGGAAGGAGTCGTTGGCTACGGAACTGGGGGAATGGGTAACGCTGGGTCTCCTCGGGGACTGGGCACTGCTGGAGAAGTTGAACCTCTGCACTCCAGAGAAGGAATGGACTCCCAGGGCTGGGGAATGGGAGCGGCTGCAGGCAGAGACAGGACACGGATCAGAAGGAGAGCTTCAAAATCACGGAAAAATCAGACGTTGATGCGGACAAAAAGCGGATCCTCAAAATCAGGGAGAATCCCAGGGAGCTCATCCACTGACTTTAAATCCCAACCAAACCCCAAACCAGGAACTGGCTCACTGTTGATTTCCCTTTGCTCTCTAGCACAGGAAAACAATTCTCTAATTATTTTCCAGGCATCTCTGTCGGAATGCAATAGATGAGATTTCCAAAGGATTTCAGATGGTTCATTCCATGAAAAATCCCTCCCAACCTCTTCCCTCTAATTTCTTTAGAGAAGCCAGCCCAAAACACCCCTGGGACTCAAACAGCCTGGAGACATTCCTTGATCCACGACAGAGCAGCCTCCTTGGCTCAGGCACAGGCATTATCCTCCTGTGCTGTCGGGATAACAGCACGGGAAGGGCATTCCAAGGGAATTTCAGGTGCTGCACCACGAGAGGCACCTGAGCCTTGGATGGAAAGACAGAGAGCAAAACACATCCAGGGGATTCCATAGGTCCCATCCTTGGGGATTTGCTGTGGGTGCTCACCTCAAAGCAGCCATGTTGGAGATGGTGGGGGAGCGGGATTGCAGGTTGGGAGAGGAGCCGGATCTGCTCTGGCTGTGGATGGACGAGTAGTTCTGGAAAGGGGAGCCCCCAGGGGACTCTCCTTTGGAGAGGCTCCGGAGGTGAGCGGTCAGGGAGCTGCTGGTGGCCATGTGCTGAGGGGTGCCCCCCTGCTCTGGGAATTTCAGCACCAGGCTCTGCTCCTAGGACGAAAACCAACGGCATGTGGGCAAGGACAGCCAGGGAGATGCTTTTCCAACAGCTTTTCTCAGCGGTTATGTGTTACAAATTCACACTCATCCTACAGAGTTAATCCCATCAACCCTGCTCTTCAACTCCCACAGGAACTGCTCCAATGGTTTTCACAAAATCACAGGATTTGGTTGGAAAAGACCTTAACACCCAGACAGCTCCACCCCCTGCCATGGGAACACCTTCCCCTATCCCAGGCTGCTCCAAGCACCGTCCAGCCTGGAACATTTCCAGGGATGGAGCAGCCACGGATTCTCTGGGAATCCCAACCCTCACTGTCAAAGTTTCCACGGCACTGAGTTACTTCCCACTTTTCTTAAACCTTCTGGTCCAATGTGTGGAATAACACGTTAATAACGTGATCCATGACCATCACCACCACATGATCTCCCTGCTCCAGGGAAATCCATGGAAAAAACTTCTTAAAAAAACCCAAAGAACCAGCCCCACCCAACGTCTTCCTCTTAGAAATGAAGCAAATCCCATATCCCAGGTGTTCCTAACAGACAGAAGGGCATGGAAAGAGCTGTTTTCCAGGGATCTGCATTCCCCAGGGAATGAAGCGTACCTCTGGCTTGACTCTGCGGAGGGCCCAGACCGTGTGTAAGCTCTGCACAGTGTCGTAGGTCATCACGATGGAAGGGTCAGCGCTGAGGAACACGATCCTCAGCGTGTGGTCGGCCACGTACTGTACCCGGGACGATCCGAACACTCCTGGAAAACGGGGATGTGTGCCAAAGGATCAGCTCCACAAGGATGCCATCAGCATTTCCCACGCTCTCTTCCTTCCACAACTGGAAGGAATTCCAGCTGTGCCCCCGTGCAGCATCCCTGCTCATGCAGCCCCTCTAACTGCATCCTTGGAAGTGACTCCTCCCGGGTGTTGTGATACAGGGAACGCTCCAGGGACACGCTGGGGTTTGCTGCCACCCTGAGGGACTCCAGTGACATCCAACATACCTCCAGACTTCCACACCAGAGGGGTGATCTCGTCCAAGGGGTGCAGCATGCTGAACATCGTCGGCAAAGGCTCCCTAAGGAAAAGCCGGACAAATCAGAGCCTGGAATGGGACAGCAGGGACACAGATTCCATCTCCAAAAGCTCCTTGGGCTAACCGAGCAGGCTCAGCTTTTCAGAGCTCTCTTCCTAATCCAGCTCTTCCAAGGACTAGAGAATCCCAGGGGAAAATCCAAGAGAGAGGATTAAAACTGCTCATTGTCCAACTGCTTCCTTAGGGATCCACAGGGGGCTCCCACAGGAGCCTCAGCCAGCAGGGAATGGGATCCCACACAACAGGGAATGGGATCCTACACAACAGGGAATGGGATCCCACCCAACAGGGAATGGGATCTCCACCCAACAGGGAATGGGATCCCACACAGCAGGGAATGGGATCACACCCAGCAGGGAATGGAATCCCACCCAACAGGGAATGGGATCCTCAGCCAACAGGGAGTGGGATCCTGCAGCTGAAACTGTCTTGATGCCAATCCCTCAGTGACTCTCCCAGTTGTCCATGACAGCCTGGAATCAATTCCCAGGACAAACCTTAATGGATGCTGCTTCCCAGATCCTGTTTCCAGGACCAGCACTCCCAAATAGTTTTTAACACTCAGCTTTCAATGTGCTCACTCAGAGTCACTGGGATGGGATAAAAAGACTGGAGGAGTCACATCGATAAAATCCCAGACTGGTTTGGGTTGGAAGGGACTTAAAATGATCCCATCCCACCCCCTGCCACAGGCAGGGACACTTCCACTATCCCAGGTTGCTCCAATCCAAGCTGTCCTTGAACACTTCCAGGGATCCAGGGGCAGCCACAGCTTCCTCCTCTTCCACCCAATTTCACCTTTTCCAATCAGAAACACACGGATCTTCCACCACTTCCCTCCAACTCCTCCACTCCTTATTAGATTATCCAACAGGAAACCACCCAAATCCCTCATCCCATACCTGGGCGGACTTGGAGGCACCTCATGGGAAGAACTGCTGCGCTCAAATAACAACCCGTATTTGGTTGGCCAAACATTTGCAACCTGTAAAGAAAAATTATGGATTTACAAAGGGGGAAAAACAAAACCTAATAACCTGCTGTATCGGTTATGTTTGAGGATTTTACAGGAAAATAAGATGTTCAGGCTTTTTATGGAGAGCTGGGGAATGTAAATGTGGACAAAAAGGTTCCAAATGTGGACAAAAAGCAAGGCAGAATTACCTGGAAAGGCAGAGCAGCGATGTAATCTTTCCCCTCCATGCTGTGCACGTTTATGCAGGAATTCTGCAAAATGCAGATACATTTCTCCACTATTTCCTCACTGCCTGAAACTGGAAAGGAAGGAAGAAAACAATTACACAGAGTGAAGTTGCACTCTGTTTCAGACATCCCTTAGGCACAAAAAGTAAATTCTGACATTTCAGGTTCTCGGTGAATGAGCTCCTGGAGTGTGTCCAGAGAAGGGAATGCAGCTGGGAAGGGGCTGGAAAACAAGGAATGGCTGAGAAAGCTCAGCCTGGAGAAAAGGGGGCTCAGGGAAGACCTGGCTCTGCACAACTCCCTGACAGGAGGGTGCAGCCAGGTGGGGGTGAGGCTCTGCTTCCAGGGAACAAGGGACAGGATGAGAGAGAACAGCCTCAAGATGCACCAGGGGAGATTCAGGGTGGATACTCAGAAAATTTCTTCCCCAAAAGGGCATCCAGCCAGGCACAGAGCCATAAAAGCCACGTGGATGTGGCACTTGGGGACGTGGTTTTGCAGTGGCCTTGGCAACAGCTGGACTCGGCGGCCTCCGAGGGCTTTCCCAACCTAAACAATTCCATGATTCCAAGCCAAGGGAGCTGAGCTCTGAGCATCAGCCCAGCAGCACAAGAAATAGGACACTCACCATCAGCTTTTTCCGATTTTTCCTGGGGGATAGTGAAATCACACCACAAGGCCTGAAAGCCAACACAGCATCATCAGTTCTCCAGAACGAGCTGCTCCCACACAACGCCACCTTCCCGTGTTCCCCCAAACAACCCCACCCCAAAACACGGTCTGGACAGGGTCTGTGGATTCCCTCAGTGCCTCTTTCCCACGTTTCCACACCTGCAGGACGGGGCTGTCGACGGTGAATGCCTTGTACACGGTGGACGCTTGGCTTCTGCTGCCCTTGCTCCAGATGACCACATTGCTGGCCACGTACAGCTCCTCGTCGTAGTCCACCTCCTCCCCGACATCACTGATGCCTTTCCTCAGCTGCCAGCTTTCCTGGAAAACAGGGGTTTGTTAAGGAAAAGCCGCAACACCCTCGGGTGTGATGAGTTTGGCCAGCACAGAGAAGCTGTGGCTGCTCCTGGATCCCTGGAAGTGTCCCAGGCCAGCTTGGATGGGGCTTGGAGCAATCCGGGATAGTGGAAGGTGTCCCTGTCCATGGCTGGGGGTGGAATGGTGGAATGAGATGATCCCTTCCAACCCAAAAAACCCTGTCATTCCAAGGTAAAGGACCATCAGGATCCATTTAGATTTATTTTGATGGAAGCCAGGGAGTAAAGGGTAAGGGACACCCTTCATGCAGTTCTGAGATTCAGAGTGAACCCCCCTGCTCCCTAAACCCCTCCTCAGCGAGGAGCTGGGATGCAGATGGATCCAATCTTAGGCTCGATCTCCACCAGAGCTGGGGGTGTTCACCTGGAGAAGCCTCCAAGGAGACCTTAAAACCCCTTCCAGTGCCTGAAGGGGCTCCAGGAGAGCTGGAGTGGGACTTGGACCCGAGTTTGGATGGAGAGCACAAGGGGAAATGGCTTCCCACTGCCAGAGGGCAGGGTCGGATGGGATATTGGATGGAATTCTTCCCGGGGAGGGCGGTGAGGCCCTGGCAAAGGCTGCCCCATCCCTGCAAGCCCCGGCCGGGCTGGAGGAGCCTTGGAGCACCCTGGAAGGTGCCCCAGCCCACGGCGGCGGGAGGGAACCGGATGGGCTGTAAGTCCCCTTCCCTCCCAACCCCCCTGGAATCCCCGGCTCAGGAAGGCTCGTACCCGGTGCCGGTCGTGGATCGTGACCTCTCGGAGCGAGCCCACGAGCCCCGCGGCGCCGTCGGAGGAGCAGAGCTCCGGCGCGGGCTGGAGCCGCCGCAGCTGCAGGCTCAGGGCGCTCGGGTGCCGCCGGCTCTGCTCGCGGCCCCGCGGCGCGAACTCCTGCAGGTCGCCGGCCGCAATCATCGTCGCCCTCTCGTCACAGTGGTCCGACATGGGGCCCCGATATCCACATTATTTCCGGGACGCTCCGGCGGCTCCCGCGGGCACCGGGACGCGCGGGCAGCGCCACCGGCGGCCCCTCACGCGGGCGCGGCCATCTTGGCGCTCCCGCCCTGCCCCGCGCGCGCGCGCTCCGCCATGGCCGCGCCTCACGGGGCGGCCGCGCCTCGGCCGGGGTGTCCTGCTGGGAATTCTGTGGGAATGCAGCGGGACTGTAGCGCCTCCCGGCACTTCCTGACGGGAAACTTGCCCCCAAATGCCGCTTTAGTGCCACAGGCCCGCCGAGCCGTGCCGGGCTGCAGTGGTTGGTGACTGCTGTCCTCCTGTGGCGGTTTCCGTCATGGATGGCCCAGCACACGGCCTGGGGTCGTCCTAGATTGTGTCTAAACTGACGGAAAGTGCGTTTTACTGGGAAAAAGATCTTCCCTGTGAGGGTGGTGAGGCACTGGAAGAGTTGCCCAGAGCAGCTGTGGCTGCCCCATCCCTGGAAGTGTTCCAGGCCAGGTTGGAGCAACCTGGGATAGTGGAAGATGTGCGAACCCATGGCAAGGAACTGGATCGTGTTTAAGGTTCCTTCCCACCCAAATCATCCCGGAATTCCATGGTAAAGAACAATCAGAATCCATGTAGAGTGATCTTTATAGAAACCAGGGATGTAAAAAAGAGGAGAGGGTAAGGGAGAGTGAGAATGAGCCCCCTTGTCTCCTAAACTCCTTCTCAGAGAGGAGGTGGGATGGAGATGGCTCCAACCTTAGGCTCAATCTCCATCAGAATTGGGAGTGTTCACCTGGAAAAGAAAAGCCTCCAGGAAAACCTTAGAGCCCCTTCCAGTGCCTGAAGGGGCTCCAGGAAATAAAGGAAGAAAGAATTCAGTGCTGACACTGCCTTTTTTTGTTGTTGTTGTGTCTCTTTGAACTGGAACAAGGATGTTTGTCCCAGAAAGGCCCTGCCCTACTTCTGCATGGCCCTTTCTCCGGTCACATCTTGTTCATTTCCCTGGCATTTAGTACCAGCAATTCCTGTCTGTTATTCCCAGCAATCCCTGTCTGTTATTCCCAACAATCCCTGTCTGTTATTCCCAACAATCCCTGTCTGTTATTCCCAATAATCCCTGTCTGTTATTCCCAGCAATCCCTGTCTGTTATTCCCAGCAATCCCTGTCTGTTATTCCCAGCAATCCCTGTCTGTTATTCCCAGCAATCCCTGTCCGTTATTCCCAGCAATCCCTGTCCGGTTTGAGACATGGATGTTAGCCCAGAGCAGCTGTGGCTGTCCCATGCCTGGGAGTGCTCCAGGCCAAGCTGAACAGAGCTTGGAGCACTCTGGAATAGTGGAAACGGGGTGAGACTGGATCATCTTTAAGGTCCCTTCCAACCCAAAACATTATGGGATTCTGGAATTCTCTGATACAGTGCTTAAGAAACTTTGTGGGGGCTTCTGCAGCCACCCCTGGGCATGGGTACAACCCTCTTCCCAACATTCCACGTGCTCGTGACATGGATTAGCATAAATCTGTGTGAGCTGACTTATCCCAGCCAAAATCCCGGCTCCTGGCACACAGGAGGGGCTGCTCTGTCTGGAATTTTATGGAGGGAGATTATGTCATCCCCTCTCCCTCCTGGGTGGGAGTTAAGGTTGGGAAAGACCTTTTGGATCATCCAGTCCAACCATCAGCCATCACCACCACCACCACCACGTTCACCGCTAAACCACAGCCTCAAGTGCCACATCCACTTGGCTTTTCTTGAACAATTCCAGGGATGATGACTCCACCACTTCCCTGGGCAGCCTCTTGCAGTGCTTTACAGCCCTTTCTGTTCTCATGGGATTTGTGCCCCATCCCTGGACACTTCCAGGGATGAGACAGCCACAGATTCTCTGGACAAGCTGTGCCTCCTCACCCTCACAGGGAAGGATTTCTTCCCAATATCCCATCTAACCCTCCTCTAAAACCTGTATGGAGTACCTGGGTGGGAACTGAAAGAGCAAATGATTTCTTTTCAAGACGTGAGTTTCACAATAATCAAAGAAGGGAGAAGCTGTGAATGAATCGAAAACATACTGGGGTTCTTCGGTTTAAGCTGGGACAGAAGCGCTTCTCAGAAAGGAGAAGCAGGATGGGAAAAGCCAATGTCCAACCTTTGCTTTTGCAAAATGATTTGCAGAGCAGGAGAAATTGTCCTGGGAAGGACCAGCTTGAGCCAAGGGACAGGATGTGCCCGGTAAGAGCTGCAGCGTGTCCTGGTGCCCAGAGCAGGCACAGCAAGAAAAAGGCATTTTAGTGGCATCACAAAATGTTCTGGTTTTCCTTGCAAATTGTTTGGGAGCTGCATCCTGTGCCTGGGGTTTAGCACTGAGCACAAACGGGCCAGCTGCCCTCAGCTAAGGACGTGTTGCCAAAGGAGTTTGGCATTTGAAAGAGCAGGAGCCCCTGTGAATCGAAATAAAAATAGGCCCAAAGAGGAAGCAGAAATAAAGGAACGATTTAGCAAAATGAAAATACAAACACAGAAATAGCCAGGGGGGAAAAACCCCTCAGCAAATAAAAGCCCACAAGTGTGATTGCCGAATGCCATTTCTGCTAAACAATCCGATTTCCCAAGGGTTGTGTTGACTCCGAGGTCTCCCAAAAGTCTGGTGAGGAAATGGAGTCGATGCCCTGGAGTGGAACTGCAAGAAAAGGGTCAGAGTCAGGCACCTGCATCGCTGGGATCCTGCCAAGGGAGAGATGAGGTTCCCTGTGGAGAGGGTTAGAGCTGCTCAGCCAGGCAGGAGAAGCCGTGAGGAGAAGGATCTCTCCCCGTGGAGCAGCAGGAAAACATGGACTCGTTGCTGGGGATGATCGGATAACCTCGGATAGAGACTGGTTTTGCTGGTTCAGGGCCGACCCTGCCGCTCAGACAGGCAGCCTTTGTTTCCAGGAAAGGCTGTCCCTCCTTCCTTTGACATCAGGTGCCTTTTTCCCTGACCCCCAGGAGGTATTCTTAGGGCCAAATCCCAGCTGATTCCCAACCCTGGGCAGCAGGAACGGGGGATACTGCTTGGGAAGATCTGGTGAGTCAGGGCCCAGAAGCCATGAGTGGTTTGTGTGGATACCCACCAGCAACTGTTGAGTTTGGGCTCTGAGGTTGGAAATCTGTCACCTGCTCCAAAAAAGGCCACTCCAGTATTCCATGTGCTGTGAGGAGCAGGAGGATGGCAGTGAGGTATCCAAGAGCCAGAGGGGTCAGACTGGCTCCTGCCAGCTGCTTCCAGGCTTTTCCTATAACTAACCTCACCCGAGAGCTTCTCTTGTGATTTCTCCTCTCTGTTTTCTTCCTCCCTCTCCGTGCACCAGCCTCTTCCTCATGTCAGCTTGTGCAACAAACCCTCTGATCAGGAGCTGGAGCAGAACCCAACCTGCTGCAAAGAAATGACCCAAATCGGGGGATTTTTGGGAGCTGCTGAAATCCTCTTTATGCTCCTGCGTGTTCTTGTTTATTTTTTAAACTCCTCTTTTGCACAAGCTGCCTCTCTTCCTCAC
Source organism: Poecile atricapillus (assembly GCF_030490865.1). NCBI lineage: Eukaryota > Metazoa > Chordata > Aves > Passeriformes > Paridae > Poecile > Poecile atricapillus. The sequence continues at coordinate 115,826,360 of NC_081251.1, forward strand.
CCCATGCTAGTGGGGCAACTGTATCCTGATGCAAGGGCCATTCCCACTGGGCAGCCCAAAAAGGCTTTTCCACCTCTTTGTTCCCAAAAATCACAAAGCCGGTAGGAGCGGTGAGGAATGCAGGCAGATCAAAGTGCACTCCTGCGGGGAAAGGCTGACCACAAGTGACAGGGGTGGGACAAATGTCTGTCCCTGGGGGATGCTGGATCCACAGGGAATGTGCCCAGCGTCTGGAGGAATAGCAGTGCTTCTGGATCTGCACAGAAGATGCTCCAACTTCTTGCAGCAGTTCTAGTGAATTTTCCTTCTCCCCTTTCCTCGGGGCCTCCAACTCCATGAGCTCTTCCTTGGTTGCTGATGGCTTCAAGATGTGGGAAGATGGGAGGAAAATTCAATCCCTGTCACCAAAGCCTGGGAATGTGCAGTGAATAAGCAGCTTTGCAAGTCAGAGAAGTCTGGGAGTGATTTGTTGGGGTTTTTCCACTGAGCTTAAGAAGGTTTTTCTTCCCAGTTGGAAAAGGCTTCGATCTGGATTAGGTATGGTTCTATTCTTTGGGAAGAGTGCAGCAGGCAGTGACTTGTGGCACGGGTTCAGGGAGCAGAAAGGCTGGTGCAGAGAAATACCAGTGCCTTCCAGCCACGTCATCAGCCTGCTGGCTCCCCAAATCCCAGTCCCTTCCCGTGGAGGGGAAACACCTTGGTCCCAAACGTCCCCATGCAAGTGTTGGGGCAGGGGCTGAATATCCAGAACCTCCCTTGTTCCCTTCCCGTGCCACAGGAGATGTGTTCAATTTGCCTTGGATTAGTGGCTCATGCTGGTTTCACCTGGGTCTTCCTCCTTTCCTCGCTTTTGTCCCCGTCCCCTCTTGTGCTGCTGGTGTGGGCCAGGTGAGAAGGAGCAGTGCCTTCAGCACAGCATTCCCGTGCTGGATGGGCCACAGGGCAAGGGGGTGAGATCCCACAGGGTGAAGTGACTGCTCCTGCACCTGGGTGACAGCAGCAGAGCTGCAGGCTGGGGACGAGCGGCCGGGAGAGCTCCGAGGTGTGAGGTGGCTGAAGGCCAGCCCAGCTGTGCCCAGGTGCCCGAGGAGGCAATGGCAGCGGAGTGGCCACAGGACCAGGGCAGTGACCATCCCCCTGTGTGACCTCAAATCCTGGGGGAAATTTTGGGCCTCGCATGAGAAGAAGGCCTTGGAAGTGCTGGAGCGTATCCGGAGATGGGAATGGAGGTGGGGAAGGGTCTGGAGCACCAGGAGCTGCTGGGGAAGCTTAGCCTGGAGACAAGGAGATTCAGGGGGGAACCTTGTCGCTCTCTGCAAGTGTCTGAATCATGGAATGGTTTGGGTTGGAAGGACTTTAAAACTTTAAACATAAACAAAGGCAGGGACACCTTCCACTAGCCCAAGTGGCTCCAAGCCCCATCCACCTTGGACACTGCCAGGAACGGGGTAGAGGAGTTTGTAGTCAGGTGAGAGTCGGTCTCTGCTCCCACCTAACAAGTGACAGGACAAGAGCGATCTGCCTCAAGCTGTGGCAGGACAGGTTTAGGTTGGACACTGGGAAAACTCCTTCACAGGAAGGACCGTCCCGCCCCGGCCCAGGGCAGTGGTGGATCCCGGCGGCGGAGGGGTGTAAAGCCCGTGCAGCCCTTCCCGACGGGGCTCGGCGGTGGCCCCGCAGTGCCGGGGGAGCGCTCTGGGCTCGGCAGCCCCGCTGCAGCCCCGTCCCTCCCCCGCCGGGAGGCGGGCCGGGCCGGGCCGGGCCGGGCTGGGGCGGAGCGGTGGCGCTGCCGGCCCCGAGCGCGGCGGAGCGGAGCGGAGCGGAGCGGAGCGTGTCCCGCTGCCGGGGCCGCTGCCGGCCCTGCGCCCGCTGCCTGCGCTGGGGGAGTGCTGCCCTGCCAGCCCCGGAGGCGGAGCGGTGAAAGTCCGGGTGGCGGAGCCGTGCCAGTCCCGGAGGCGGAGCGGGGCCGGTCCCGGTGGCGGAGCTGTTCCAGTCCCGGTGGCGGAGCGGTTCCAGTCCCGGTGGCGGAGCGGTGCCGGTCCCGGTGGCGGGACTGTTCCAGTCCCGGTGGCGGAGCTGTTCCAGTCCCGGTGACGGAGCTGTTCCAGTCCCGGTGGCGGAGCTGTTCCAGTCCCGGTGACGGAGCTGTTCCGGTCCCGGTGGCGGAGCGAGGCGGCGGCGCTGGCGGTGCCGGCGGGCGATGGGCGGCGGGCGCTGGGCGCTGCTCTGGGCGCTGCTGGCGGCCCTGCGCCCGCCCCGCGGAGGGGCCGGTGAGTCCGCGGCGGGCACGGAGGGAGCCGGGCACGGAGGGAGCCGGGCACGGAGGGAGCCGGGCATGGAGGGAGCCGGGCACGGCCCCGGGACGGGGGGCAGCGAGCGGAGCTCGTCCGGGGCGCGGGGAGCGCTTTCCCCGCGGGCTCTGGGATGGGCAGTACGGGCACCCCGCGGGCCCGAGGAAAAGCTGAGCCTGGATCTCCCGGCGGGATCTGCCCGCATCGCCACCCGAGCGGGGCTGGCTGTGACGGGACACGGGACCTGGCTGTGCTAGTGGATGGGATCTGGCTGTGCTGGGACACAGGGTCTGGCTGTGCTGGTACATGGGATCTGGCTGTGCTAGTGGATGGGATCTGGCTGTGCTGGGACACAGGATCTGGCTGTGCTGGTGCATGGGATCTGGCTGTGCTGGTACATGGGATCTGACTGTTCTGGTACGTGGGATCTGGCTGTGCTGGGACACAGGATCTGGCTGTGCTGGTGCATGGGATCTGGCTGTGCTGGGACACAGGATCTGGCTGTGTTGGTACATGGGATCTGGCTGTCCTGGTACGTGGGATCTGGCTGTCCTGGTACATGGGATCTGGCTGTGCTGGGACACAGGGTCTGGCTGTGCTGGTGCATGGGATCTGGCTGTGCAGGGACACAGGATCTGGCTGTGCTGGGACACAGGGTCTGGCTGTGCTGGTGCATGGGATCTGGCTGTGTTGGTACATGGGATCTGGCTGTGCAGGGACACGAGGTTTCTCTGTCCTCAGACACATAGTGTGGCTGTCCCGCGACACAGGATTTTGTTGTCCTGGGACACAGGGTCTGGCTTTTCTGGGATGTGATTTGGATGTCCTGGGACACGGTTTGGCTGTCCCAGGACAAAGCTCTGCCTCTGCAGCGTGGTCCTGCCCCAGTTCTTCACTGCCTGATGTGCCTCTGCTTGCCAGGGACACCACGACAGGCAGGGACCACAAACTGTGGCAGATCAGTCTGGGATTTATCCCATTAGCCATGAGCCAGCTTCCTAGTAGTGATGCAGGGAAAAATCCTCAGGAATCCCCATGGTCTGTGATGCTGTGCAGTGCAGGCAGTTTGGTGGCTCTTCAACTCCATTTGCAGAAAGAAATGAGGAGGTAAAGTAATTTTTGGACTTTCAAAAATCCTGTGATCAGGGCTGTCCGACCTTTGGGAGCTGCTGGGGGAGCTCAGGGGTGCTGGGGGGTCTCGGAGTCACTGTGCTGATGGAATTTAGCAGGGAAGGCGGGAATGTGAGTGTTTGCTTTGGGCAGGGAGGAGTTAAAAGTCCTGACTGTCACAGCAGGAGCCTGCAGCGAGGGGAACTCTGTGGATGGAACCGGGAATCCTGGGCTGGTTTGTACAAAAGGTGTTTGAGTAAGGAAAATCTCTTCAGATTCAGGTGTGAGCCTGGGGAAGATGAATTTAATACAATTGTAGAATTGTTTGGCTTGGGAAAGATCATCGAGTCTGACGTTAACCCGACACTTGCAGGTCTGCCACAGCTCCCAGGGGACGGGAGGCTGGAAAACCCTCAGGCAGGGGCTCCTCATTCCTCCTGCTCAGCAGTGCCTGAGCAGAAGCTGTTGTCAGCAGGTGAATTACTGCCAGCAGTGGGAATTCCAGGGCCAGGGATGCAGCCAGCGTTTTGGCAGAGCTGGATGCATCATGACTGCAGTAAAAACCTTGTTTCAGTCGCAGGGTGTGCAGCTCCCTGCTTGTCGTCCTGCATCCCTAATGATGTATCCTGCCCGATTTTCCTGCTAAAATTCCTCTCTCCAGGGAGGAAGGCACACAGGACCTGTGCAGCCAGATCTGCCTGTGCTGGCCCTGGAGTTTCACTGCAATTCCAGGTGTTCCAGGAGAGCAGCAGTGCCCTTGCGAGCGGTTTCATTTCCACGTCAGCTTTTGCCTCAGGCCTGGCTGTGGTTGGGACGGGAGCTGCTCCTGCACCCACGCAGGCACAACAGGCTTGCAGCTCCCTGGCTTTATCCTGGGGCTTTAGAGCCAGCCGAACTGCTCTGGACTCCAGCACGGGCTGTCCTGCCACCCAGTCCAAGGTGCCGTGAGGATATCCCCGTCCCAAACTCGTGGGGTACCCAAAGGCAGCGCTGGAGATGAGGAATTCCTGCACTCACATGAGTCAGAGAGCAAAGCATTTCATTCCCGGGCCAGCAAACACCTCTTCCCTCTTAATTAGTGTGAAAACAAGGCTGTGATCCTCCCTGCTCTTTGCCTTGGAGCTTGGAGCAGCCCGGGGGAGCAGAAACCATGGCAGGACACAGATCCATGTCCTCCCCAGCCAGGGGTGCGTGCTGGGGGAGCTGCTCCGGCCAGAGTCCTTCGAATGGAGCCTGGAAGCAGCACTTGGAGCCTGGATTGTGCCAGGCAGGGAGCGGCTCCAGCCCCGGTGACCTCCCGGAACAGCAGGGGAGGGAATTTGGGATCTCTGCTTGTTTGTGTTTAGCAGATCCTTCGGGAGCTGCTGCACATCCCTGTCCCTGCAGCTCTGCACAACTCCCACGGGCTCTGTTTGTGTCGGGATGGGGAAGCTCAGGGACGCAGGTTGGAAAAGCTGCGGCTCTTTTTGTTTGTTTGTTTTGTTTTTCCCCTGAAAGGGAAACCCATTGTGCTGCGGGAGAGGCAGGGAGAGCCTCCCCCTTTCCTCCGGAGTGAAAAACCCTGTCCTCCAGCAGCATTTCTTGAGGGTTAAAAATAGGGAGAGGTTTAGCAAAGGGATATATCCAACCTCAAAACTGGGCTGTGTTTCTTGGCTCCGAGAAAAACACGCCAGGCTCGTGCCCCATTACTCACAACAGTGATGACGTAGCTTTAAAAACTTGTTGTTTGATGTTTGAGGGCTAAAAACCTGCCCAAAAAACAAACTCGGCTGAGCTCAGGTTCAATGAAACCTGGGCTTTCTTTATCTTTTAAACTGCGAGTGGTTGATTGGCTTTTCTTTCTTGGAAAAAGGGAATTAATTTAGGTGAAATTCCTGTCTGGCACAATGCCTCTGCTGGCTGAAAGGCAGATTTAGCAGTCGGCTCGGGATTGCTGATGGCTGGGAAAGCCTCAGGAAGCTCAGAAATGGTCCGGGAAGACCAGCCTCCAACCTGGAGCATCCCCTAGATCTGGTCTCCTCAAAATCACACTTATTTTTGGAAGAGATTTAGAATTGCTTTCAGTGGAGCTGCTCTTCATCTCAGCCGTGGCTGGGAGCCGGGGGGTGAAAATGCCATTTGGTGATTTGGAAGAGGGGGGGATACGAAATCCTCAAAAGGAGCTTTCCCTTGGGAAAAAATGCGGGAGAAGACCCTGGGGGAGCAACAGTGAGCAGCAGCTGGCTCCTAGACGCTGTCCAAAGGCATTTCTTCATCCGCCTGCAGCTCTTTTCCTGGGAAAGGCAGAGCAGTGCAGGCACTTAGCAAAAGTTGACTCAGAGCGTGTCCCGCTCTCCCTGCCCTGGGAAGGGACAGGCTCCTGGCAGAGCCTAAAATCAGCAAAATTCCAGCCGGGAGCTCTTCCTCTGCCCCAGCTGAAAATGCTTCAGATGAGGCCCTGCAAGGGGTTTGCTGGAGTAAAGTCCCAAATTCCTGCTGCCCAGGGATCCTTTTATATTCCAGTCCCGGGGGTGTAATGCAGCAGGAACAGCTCCCTGCCCAAAGAAACGTGGCTGAGTGTTTTCTTTAGCTTGGCCTGTCCCTGTTTGTTTTAAAAAGGGCTTTTTTGGAGGTGCTGCCCGTACAGAATCCTGGGACGACGTTTTGGGAAATGGAAATGGGCTGCATTTAATGATTCTCGGAAGCAGTGGGGTTGTTTTGCTGCGAGGTGTCCCAGACTTGGGTGCCACAGCCCAGGTGTTCCCTTGCAGAGGATGCTGATGGAAAAGGAGGTGTGAGGCTGTACCTGTCGGCGCATTCCCGGCGTTCCCAGCACCGGAGCACCAGGGAGGAGCCCCTGGGCCAGCTCAGCTTCAACCCTACGGTGCGACACGTGGTCATCAACGAGCACAAGGACGTCACCTTCAACTGCTCCATCAAAGTGCCTCAGGAGCTGCTCCGGCCCGATGCCCCGGGAATTTCCCTCTGGAAGGACGGCAGGGAGCTGCACGTGCTGGATCGCATCGCCAGCAGCCACTTTGAGATCCCCGACGAGGAGGAGGTGGCCATGACCTCCACCTTCAGGTGAGCGCTGCTGGAGCAGGTGGGAGGGAGGGGTGCCCCCAGGGCCGGCTCCCAGGGAAGGTGGGAAGCCACCAGGCCTGAGGGGGTGTCCATCCTGTCCCGCAGCATCCTGGGTGCCCAGCGCTCGGATAACGGCTCCTACGTCTGCAAACTCAACATCTCCGGCGTGGAGGTGGTGTCAGATCCCATCCTGGTGCAGCTGGAAGGTGAGCTGGAGCAGCTGTGGAGTTGTGTCCCAGCTTAGTGACCGGGGAGCTGGAAATGGGGAATCCTTCGCTTCCCTGTGTCCGTGCAGGTCTCCCGCACTTCATCCGCCAGCCCGAGCAGCTGAACGTCACCAGGAACAGCCCCTTCAACCTGACGTGCCAGGCTGTGGGACCTCCAGAGCCTGTGGAGATCTACTGGTTCCAGAACAACATCCAGCTCAACCACAAACCCCACATCTCCCCGTCGGTCCTGACGGTGCCAGGTGAGCAGGGAGCGTCGCTGCTGTGGAGCATCCCTACTGGGAACGTGCCCTGTGCCATTCCAGAGCCTGTCCCTGCCAGGAGAGGCTGTTCCCAGCCCTGGAGGGGCAGGAAGCTCCATCCAACCCCCTCTGGCTGCTGCCAGAAATCCCCTTCCTTGGAAGAGGGATACTCAATTGGCTTGTTCCTGAGTGAGCAGCGGATTTTTCCGCCAGCCTCTGGCTGTGCCAGCGGGAACCTGGCTGCTCTCCTGGGCCCCTGGAATGTTGGTTGGTGCCCACTTTGTGTCTCTGGAAGAGTTTGGGATGCCCCCTGTGCCATGTGTCCACGGCAGCTGGTGGGACACGGGGAGAAAGATCCTCGGTGTCCCATAAACCCCACTGGGGTATTGCTTGCTTTGCTGGTGAGGAGGAGGCTGGTGGTTAATTAGGAGCTGGGCTGTAATTGCCTGGCCTTTGCATGCAGCGGCCTTTAAAAGGCAGTGAAAGCCGGAAGAAGCGACTCATTCCTCTTGGATGGCCTCGCATCCGCCTGGCACCCGCTCGGTTGGGTCATTGGAGCGGAGCTGCTCCTGGCCCGGGAGCCCCGGCACCCTGCGGCACGGGACAGGGATCCCAAAGCCAGGCTGGCCTCAGCCGGGCCGGGAGAATCCAGCCTCGGGAATTCCCAGCGCTCCCTCTCCACCATCAGCTGTGGGTCTGTGACCGGCACCAAATCATCTGACTGGGCTCTTCTGCTTTCTGCCTTTCCCCTTTTGGAGGGACAGCAGCCCCTTCCTCAGGGGCTTGTGCAAGGGACATCCCGTCCCTGCCGTGAACACCGTGCTGGGGGCAGCCGGAGCCTGGGTCACCCCCGGGCAGCGGAAGGGGCACAGGGGGAAGTGAGACCGGGCTGAGAAAGGAAACCCTGGGTGTTTGCTGCTGGGGAGCTGCCGGGCTCGGGATGGTTTGGGATATCCAGGGGCTGTGTTTTCCCGGCAGGACTCAGCGAGCCGGCGCTGTTCAGCTGCGAGGCCCACAACAGCAAAGGCCTGACTGCATCCAGCCCGGGCCAGGTCAACATCAAAGGTCAGCTCCCACTGCCCGTCAAAGCTCAGTGTCCGAGTCTCCCCACATGCTCATCCTTCAGTCCTGGAATTAAAACCCAGCGGGATCCGGTAGTAATATGCTCATCCCGCTTTGGCCATCCCAGCACCGGGATGGAGGAGGGAGCACCAAAATCTAAATCTGAAAGCAAAGCTGTCAGCTTCAAAGTAGAACTTGGAAAGGCTGCATTGCTCCTTTCCTTCCTTCCTTCATAACCAGGGCGGTGCTCCATAGGAATTTTCCATAGGAAACAGTGGAAATTGCTGACATTCCTGATGGGAGCCGCTCTGGCAACGTGAGGAAGGTGTTCCCCAAAATAAATCATGGCCTTTGAGCTGCCCAGAGTGGTCACAAATATAGAAACGGCCAAAATAGTCCTGAAAGTGACATTTTTGTGCTTCCCCATCCGGTGGTCCGGCACATCCGCAGAATTCGGATGTGGGGTCACAGGCCGAGCCCCGGGAGCTGCAGGGAAAAGCCACCACACCAGGTTTGTGCTCAGGCTTCCCTGGCTTCTCCCTGCAGGAATTCCATCGGCTCCCAACAGCGTGCGGGTCCTCAACAGGACAGCCCATGGAATCAGGATATCCTGGGAGCCGGGCTTTGATGCCTTCTCTGCCTTGAACAGCTGCAGTGTCCAGGTGAGCGTCCGGAATTCCCAGATCCCCACAGCTGCCCCGCAGGGATGCTCCGAGGCTTTGGTGGGGTTTGGCACGAGCTGCGCAGATTTCACGGAATCCTGGAATGCTTTGGGCTGCAAGGACCTTAAAGATCGTCCAGTTCCAACTCCTTCCCAGCACCTTCCACTATCCCAGGTTGCTCCAGCCTGGCCTTGGGCACTTCCAGGGATGGGGCAGCCACAGCCTCTCCGGGCAGCCCGTGCCACGGCCTCACAGGGAGTGTTTTATTCCCAATATTCCATCTATCCCTGCCCTCTGGCAGCGGGATGTCATTCCCCCTTGTCCTGTCACTCCACTCCCTTGTCCAAGTCCCTCTCCAGCCATAAATTTATCCTGGAAAATCTCTGCTCCAGCTGGGAGAGAGGCGACCTTTGAAGCCAGGTAAAAGTGAAAGGAATTTCAGGGAAGAAAGGTACCAGGGCTAATATTAGCGCCGTGTCCTGCTGCTGCCTCCCAGCCGGAGCTTGGGAAGCGGGGTGGAGAGCCAAGGAATTTCCTATGACTTAACATTCACGGTCTGTCCGTAGGAAATGGCCTTTGAAAGTGGAAAACAGGAGAGGGTTTCTGGCAAAAACACAGCTGTGACTCAGCCCTTTTGCTGCTGTCCCCTCGGATAATCCCCGGGCCCACTGAGCCAGTGACTCATTCCTGAGGGCTGCAGCTGGCCCACCTGCCAATTCCAACCGTTGCAGTTTGCAAACATCCCGATTTCCTTCCAAAACCCATGGATTTGAGGGATTATCCTCAGAAGACGGTTGAGGATCGGGCTGGGTGCTCAGGATCTGGTCCTGGAGGTGCCGTGTGTGTTCCTCTGGTCACTGCTCGCCGCCCTCAGAGCGTCTTGTGACAGCTTGGGGATGGGGGTGGCATTCCCTGACTTTTTCAGGAGACAGGCAACCCCTCAGCTCCTTCCTGTAAGGAATGGGGAGCCGAGGGAAACATGCCCTTCCAAATCCTGGCTTTGGGAATGCTGCTTGGCTGGGAAGGGCGCGAGCAGGACGAGCGTGTGGCTGCAGCAGCGCCGACCTTGCAGAGTCTTCCAAAGATCTACTTGGGGCATTTCTGGGAATTTCTCCAGGAAAACCTGAGGATGGAAGGCTGTTCTTTTATAATTTGGCTGTAAAACAGATGCTGAGACCATCCTGGGATACCCTGGGGGGCTCTTTTGATTGAGCATAAGGATAGGTGTCCTGCCATCCCAAAATCCTGGCTGGAGGCTTTTCACAGGGTTGGTTGGGTTGTCCTTGTTCTTGCTCTTCCCTCTTTCCTCCCTTTGTTCCAGTCCAGATAGTGCTTCCCACAAAATGAGAGGTTTCCTGGAAAGCTGTGGTGCCTCTGTGGGCAGCTCCGGGGGGGCTCCACATCCATAAATTTGTCTCCCTGTGAAAAGCAGGACTTGTTTTTGGGATGTTGAATTCATCCATGCTGGTAAATGTGACAAGGATGGGGCTTGGTCCCGTGACATCCCATGGAGATAAATCCCATTTTCCAGCCATGTGCGTTTTGTTTTGGTTTTCTGGGATGTGCTGCCTGGTTATTTTATTTGGGGCTCCTTCTCCTCCATGCCACAAGAAACAGCAAATCGTGTCTCCCTCCTTCCCAACATCCCTGGAATATTCCCAGCTCCACACCTGCTGGAGCCGTCTCCCCGTGCCCTGTGAATGTCCTGCCATGAGCTTTCCCTGCAGAGCTCAAACGGGAGGCAGGGCTCTGGATCCTGTTTTCCAACATCTCTCCCTGCAGGTTGTTGCTGACTAATCCCTGTTTTTGGGCTGATTTTCCAATTAAAGGTCCAGGAAGCTGTTCCGAGAGGCAACAGCTCCCTTCAGCCCTTCCACACCTCGGTGCCTCCCCACGTGTATCACATCCAGCAGCTGGAGCCCTTGGAAGAGTACAACATCCGTGTTTCCTGCGGGAATGAGGTCGGCTGGTCGGCATTCAGCCCCTGGATAACGGCCAGCACCACGGAGGGAGGTAGGAAACGGGGAGTGAGGACTGGGAAGGGTTTCCCTGCCTCAATCCCTCTGGATGAGAGGCAGCTCCGGAGCCCTGCTTGCTCCCGGGGTGGGAAAGGAAACATCCCCGTTTTCCATGGGCTTTTCTGGTTGAGTTTTCCATCAGATTCCCGCTTCTCTGCACCCATTCTCCCAGCTTCCCTCACCTCCTTCCCCACGGATCCCCACAGCTCCCAGCACGCCGCCGCGGAACGTCATGGTGTCCTTCAACGAATCCAGCTCCTCGCTGGAGATCCGCTGGGAGAGACCATCCCTGGAGAGGATCCACGGGGAGCTCCAGGGCTACCACATCTGGTACAGGTGGCACAACTCCGAGGGCACGGTGAGTCACCAGGAAACGGGGAAGAACGGTTCAATCCTGGAAAAATTCCAAGCAGGGACATCCAGATGGGTTTTGGTGCTTCCACAGATTCTCTTGGAGCTCATTTTTTTGCTGTCTTGGGCTTTTGTGTGGGCTTCAAACCCCTCCTGGCCTTGCATTCCCTGGATTTTGAGCTGTTCCTTACTCAGATGGGATTTATCCCGCTGTAACCCACAGCACAGAATTCCAGAGCTCGAGGAACATTTTGGCTCAAAGGCCTCTCTGTGAGTGCATGAAATCACCTGGCACACCCTGCTTGGCTTTTCTAGGATTTGGGAAGTAGCTGCAGGAATTTGCTAGGGCAAGGCTGGCCCGGGCTCTGGGCAAAAGATCCCCTCCAGAGCCTGTGGATAACAGCAGGAATGGATCCAGCTGTGGTCTGGCTTCCTCTGTGCCAGGCTGGAAATGGTGACTCATCCCCATTTTTTTGTCGGATGCTGCACTTTCTGTTCTCCTTTTGCTCCTCCGTATAGATCCAGCCTGAATGAAGCCAGGGAAACAAAACTGTGGTCTTGTGACTCGGAATAAAAGTGCTGACAGGAGCTGTCTCTCTCCAGCAAAAGGCCAAATCCAGGCCTTGTCCTTTAGGCCCTGGGAGATTCGTTGCTGTTGTTGTTGTTTGTTAACTTTTGTCCTATTTCCCAGCTTATGGAGTGAAATTTTTTTCCAGTTCTCAATTTTTCCATGAGTCTGAGGCACGAGACTGGAGTTCTGACTCCTCAAAAAGCTCCTTCTAAGGTTGGACTTGACAATCTCAGCGGTCTTTTCTGACCTCAGTGATCGTGTGAGAGTGATTCCGTGAAATAAAGTCCCTGCACAGGCTAAATCTGGACTGCCCCAAAATAACCACCAGTTTTTTGCAGGATAAAGTCAGGAAGATGCCGGATTTCGGTGTCACAGGGCCACCTGCAGGCCTCTCCACAACCAGAAAATTCCCAAAAGTTGCTTTATTTTCCTCCTTGACCAGCAGTCCCTGTTGGAGCCAAGGCTGCCTGACTTGGGCCGGGAAGAAATTCCTCAACTACCACAAAACTCATAAAATCCCATTAAATTTGGCAGGTCAGGCCTGCTCTGTGCTCAGGGTCGGGTCTGTCCTCAGATGACACAGCAGGGCCCTGTAGGACAGGGAAGGATCCCAGTTTAACCTGGTGATAGGGGAAGGATCCCATGTGGATACGAGGAGGAAAAAGGCAGGAATGTGGGAGCAGAGGTGACAACAGCTCCTGCCACCGCCAGCAGGTGCCCACGCGTTCCCAGGGTGTTTCACATCCGTCTCCGTGGCTTTTTCGGGACAGGGAACAGAAAGTGGTTCCCTCTGAGCGGCTCTGATTCCCTCTCCTCACCCACTGATCCCCCTCAGCTCCTGCTTTTTCTGTGGGATCTTCAGGAAGGAGCCGGGTGCTGCCGGACACAGCAGCCTGCCAGATGTTTGGGCAGATGTTTTGCAGCTGGCAATCGGCAGGGAGCAGCACTTTCTCGGCTGGAAACAACCAAGAAAGGATGGAATTTGCAGGGAAAGGCTGCTGTGATTTTACCAAGCCTCCTGCCATGGTACCAGCCGAGGAAACGCATAAAAAGTTGGAATATAATTAGCTGGACACAAAAACCACAGGAGGCAGAAAATACCTGCCCTAGGATCTGCTTCCAGAGCACTTGGACAATCCCACCAGGAGCACAGGGATCAGCAGGTGCTGAGCCTCACGGGGCTCCCGTGGCCACGGTGAAGGCTGGGGGTCACAATCCATGTCAGCAGAGCCTTTCCCTTCCTTGCCAGCTCCTCCCCTGCCTCTGTCCTGGCCCTGGCCGCTGCTGCTGGGGAGGGGAGAGGGCCAGAAAGGCTGGGATTGAACGGGAAGCACCGCTCAGCTCCGCTCCCGATCCCATCCGGCCCTCGCACACAGAGCCATTCTTCTCCCTAAATAGCCGGGTGCTGCGCTTCCTCTGGGCTGGGAAAGCAAAGCAGCTCCAAAGGTTGCCAAGGGGACAACTGTCAGTAAATCCCCAAGTTTCCCTGCCTTCCCCAGGCCAGCAGTTTCTTGCTTTCCTCCCTGCAGCAGATTGTCTCCGAGGAGGCCCGGCTGAACGGCAGCGCGGCCGTGCTGCCCGTGGTGGCCACCAACGCCACCTGCTCCATCCGCGTGGCCGCCGTCACCAAGGGGGGAGTGGGACCTTCCAGTGCTCCTGTGGAGATCTTCATCCCTGCCGGGGGTAAGGAGGTCCATGAGGCCCTTTGGCATCTCAGCACCCTCCTTCTGATGCGTTCCCCGTCAGCCAAGGATCCTGGTGTGGGAGCAGCAAAGCCTCACTCCTCATTCCCTTTTTTAACCCCGTGTAACCCTCTGGGCTCCGCTGAGAACCCCTGGGAATTCCTGCCCCAAACCCCGGGTGCTGCAGGCTGAATCTTTCACCAGCTCCATTAACAGGATATTTTCTTAGGATTAATAACCTCAGCCCCCTCTTCGACTCCAGCCTCTGGGAATGCCGACTCCTTTGTCATAGCCCTGGGATTTATCTGCGGGACAATTGCCGTCGGAGTCCTCCTCTGCTTGTCCGTGGTCATCCAGAAACGATGCGTGGAGACAAAATACGGGTAAGGGGATGGGAAACAGGGCGGCTCCCAGCCCCTGCTGGGTTTGGGGACGAGGATTCTGTCCCCAGGACTGATGTTGTTACCACAAATGACGTTTTTTGTGCCCATGATGAGGGACTATGTGGGTTTTTCCTTCCCCTCCCTTCCTTAGCTCAGCTTAGTTCACCTTTTGCTCACTATTCCTATTTTGAAAGGGAAGTGAACTCGTGCAGCCTGGTGGGGGGAGGTGTTTTGGCACAGAAATGAGAGAGCAGAGGGTGTCACTGGTCACCAGAGGGTGACCTGGACCCAAGGGAGTGGCTGGAGCTGTGTCAGGGGAGGTTAGGCTGGATTTTGGGAGAAGATTCTTCCCCCAGAGGGTGCTGGCACTGCCCAGGCTCCCCAGGGAATGGGCACGGCCCTGAGGCCACCAGGAGCATTTGGACAGTGCTGCCAGGGATGCCCAGGGTGAGATTCTGGGGTGTCTGTGCAAGGCCAGGAGCTGGACTGGACGATCCTGGTGGGTTCCTTTCAACTCCATGATTCTGTGGTTCCATAATATCCCATGTCCTGGAGAAACCCTCCTGCCTCATCCCACGCCCGGGTTCAATGGCCCAGCATTGTTTAAAAACACGGACAAAGGGCTGTTCTCTCCTGCAACAGCCCAACGCTCCTCACTCATCCTCGTGACTTCCCAAGTGCTGTTTAACTGCCCCTGCTCCCACTTTGGAAGCTGGTACCAAGTGAGGGTCCCTTTCCTAACTGGTTATTGCCAGTCTTGCCCTGCTCTGCAGCATCCTGCCCTGGCTGTGTTTCCCAGAGCTGGACTCTGCAGGGCTCCAGCAGAATTCCTGCTCCTTGAGTAGGAATGAGAATCCTGCTTCCTTCCCAAAAGCTCCGTGACTCGCTCCTTGATGCTTCAGTGGTGTTTGTGGAGCTGTTGTTTTGCCCAGACGTCGCAGGCGTGATCCAGGAAAAAGGAAATTGAACGTGCATTTCCTCTTTTCCTGCGGATCCCCTGGGCTCCTGCCCCTGCCACGCTGCCTCCTTCGTCCAGGCACAGCAGATGTGTTTGTGTTCCCTCAGGAATGCCTTCAGCAGGAACGACTCGGAGCTGGCAGTGAGCTACACAGCCAAGAAGTCCTACTGCCGGAGAGCCGTGGAGCTGAGCCGTAAGGACACGCTTTTATCCCTCTGCAAGGACTGGAGGGGAACCTGGTGGCAGGTGGCAGCTGCCTGAGCTGCTGTCCCCCTCTCCTGCAGTGGGAAGCCTGGGTGTCAGCAGGGAGCTCCAGCAGAAGCTGCAGGATGTTGTCGTGGACAGGAATGCCCTGAGCCTGGGAAAGGTCCTGGGAGAGGGTGAGTAAAGCTCCTCTCATCCCAACCTCCTGCTGCGGGCAGGGGAGCTCCTGTGCTCCTGTGAGCCCAGCTTGTCCTCCTGTCACAACGTGTGACAATTCCTCCTGTGAGGAATGAGCCTTTCGGCCTGGAGCACTCCAGATCTTCGGGATCTGGTGATGTCCTGGAAGGTGGTGCTTGGGATGAAGGGATTCCTTCTTCCCTGTGGTGCAGGGGAGTTCGGGTCCGTGATGGAGGGACGGCTCAGCCAGCCCGAGGGGCCCCCGCAGAAGGTGGCTGTGAAGACCATGAAGTGTGAGTTGTCTCCCTGCCCCACAGGACCTGACATCTGTCCCACTGGACACCAACATTCCCAGTGCCTCTCTCAGGAGCGGCATCCTGCCGCCGTTTGGGGGTTTTAAAGCTCTTCCTTTCTCTCTGCTTCCCAGTGGACAACTTTTCCCAAAGGGAGATCGAGGAGTTCCTCAGCGAAGCGGCGTGCATGAAGGACTTCGACCATCCCAACGTCATCAAGCTCCTGGGTACCGTCCCTTGCCGCCCTCCAGCCGGGGTTTGGGTGGAGCTGGATCCCTTTTCCTGGGGCGCTGTGTGAGTTGCCCGTGTTTCCCAGGGGTGTGCATCGAGCTGAGCTCCCTGCAGGTGCCCAAGCCCATGGTGATCCTGCCCTTCATGAAATACGGGGACCTGCACAGTTTCCTGCTGCGCTCCCGGCTGGAAATGGCCCCCCAGGTAGGGAGCAGAGGGTGGGGTGGGATCGAGGTGGGAAGGGAATCGCCCTCCGCAGCTCCTGCAGGCTCGTGGGTCAAGGAACGGCACGGTCTGAGGGATGGGAGCTGGTCTGCTGCCGTGGGCTCATCCCTTGGGATGGCAGAGGGAAACCTTTCGGATCGACGCCGTGCAGCCCCCACCTTCCCTCCCCAGTTTGTGCCCCTGCAGACCCTGGTGAAGTTCATGGTGGACATCGCCCTGGGCATGGAATACCTGAGCAGTCGGAACTTCCTCCACAGGGACTTGGCAGCTCGGAACTGCATGTGAGCCTTTTCCCCTGCTCCATCCCACGGGGCACCCTGTGTGTTTCCCCTCAGTTTGCAGACACAGCCTGGCCCGTGTGGCTGTCCTGAGGCCGTGTGTGTGTCCCCAGGCTGCGGGATGACATGACGGTGTGCGTGGCAGACTTTGGGCTCTCCAAGAAGATCTACAGTGGCGATTACTACCGGCAGGGCCGCATCGCCAAGATGCCGGTCAAGTGGATCGCCCTCGAGTCCCTGGCTGACCGTGTCTACACCACCAAGAGCGATGTGGTGGGTCCTGGTTCCCCCGGGCCGAGCCACGCCGTGCTCCTGTCGCTCCTCGGAAGCGCGGGAGCCGTGGGAGTGGCCCTCGAGTGGGCCGCTGGCCTCCCAGCTCATTCCCGGTTTGGGGAGCGCCACAGCTCTGCCCGTTGTCCCTGGGACGCTGGGCAGTGACCTTTCCCCATGAAAAGGTTCATTCATCCCTCCTGGAAGGGTCCCCTGAGCCTCGGCCTTTCCCTTTGTGCCGGCAGTGGGCATTCGGCGTCACCATGTGGGAGATCGCCACGCGCGGGATGACGCCGTACCCGGGCGTGCAGAACCACGAGATCTACGAGTACCTCTTCCACGGGCAGCGCCTGAAGAAACCCGAGGATTGCCTGGATGAGCTGTGAGTCCCGGGATGCCAGCTGGGAAAATGGCTTTTCCTAGGAATGAGCCCCTCAGTGGAAAGCCTGGAGCAGAGTGTGGGTCAGCATCTGCTGAACTCCAGGCAAAAAAATCCCAACAAATGTCCTGAGGGGAAGCAACAGCTTTGTGGGGCTGGCAAAGTCCCCAGGAGCAGTCAGTGATGGGACTTGTTAGTATTTCAGTTCTTGATTTTTGGGTTCGGTTTGGCCAAAAGGTCCTGGCTGGTGATGCTCCTCTTTGTCCGACAAAACTCCCTCTAGGGCCCTGCCTTGCCTCAAATCTATAAATCTGTGTCCCCCTGGAAAGGGGAAACTCAGAACACACAAACCTTTGGACTTCTGAGCAGCTCAGAAAAGGCTTTTCTCCCAGGCTTCTTTGCTGAGTTTCTCCCCCAGTGCCATTAGAACTAAAAAATGCTTTAACCCCCCCATGACCTAGAGCTCTGAATCCCAAGCGGATAAATAAAGTCAAACACTTCCTAAAAGGCTCCTCTCCACTGCCTGTTCCTGAAGGAAGCAGTGCAGGAACCTCTAAGAGTCCAGCCTGCTGGAGGGCAGAGAGGCTGGCAGGGATGTGCTGGGAGCTTCCAGGGCTCCCTGACATCCACACACAGGGCTGGGATGTTCCCAGGGAACAGATCCCAGGGAACAGATCCCAGGGCTGCACTGGAACACTTCTCACATTCTAACAGCAGCTTGGGCTGATAAATCCATGCCCTTGGGAAACAGCCTGAGCAGAGAGAGTTGGCTTCACTCTTGATTTAATGGGAATTTCAAGGCTTGCCCAGCTTGGAGGGAAGCTGGGAATTGGCCCCCATACCTGCCCTGATCCAGAGAAATGCAGGCTGCCTGGAGAAGCTGTGGCTGCTCCATCCCTGAAAGTGTTCAAGGACAGCTTGGAGCAACCTGGGATGCTGGGAAGTGCCCCTGCCCATGGCAGAAGGGTGGAACTGGATGATCTCCAAGGTCCCTTCCAAACCAAACCATCCTGGGATGCCTGGATCCTCTGTCAACCGCACTCCTCTCCCGGTTTCCAGGTACGAAATAATGTCCGAGTGCTGGAGAGCCGACCCTGCCACCCGCCCCACCTTCTCCCAGCTCAAAGGCCAGCTGGAGAAGCTGCTGGAAAACCTGCCCAGCGCCAAAGCCTGCGGAGACATCATCTACATCAACACCGGCCTTCCCGAGCAGAGCCCGGACTCCACGCAGGATTCGGGCTTCCCGCAAGCGGACTCGGATTTGGACGCCGCGGAGGCATCGGAGCCCGGCTCCCCCGGCGCGGAGGCGGCGCTGGTGGCCGTGGATGTGCATCCCGGCGAGGCGTGGGACGCCAGGTACGTGGTGGAGGAGCAGCTCGGTGGCCCCGTGGAGGAGCCCTACGTGCCGCTGCTTCCCTGCCGGGGCTCGGAGCCGGGCAGCCGATGGAGCCAGGCCGGCACTTTGCCGGTGTCGGAGCGGCCGCGGGCCGGGAGCCGCGGGGAGGACTTGGAAGCGCCGCTGGGAGCGGTGTGAGCGGCACCGTGGCAAGGACACAGAGGGAATATTTTAATAAACGCTCGTCTCTTTTATTTATTATCTCCTGCACGGTTTTGCTGGCTCTCCCCGGGAGCTCGTCCCTGGGCTGAAGTCCCGGGGGTTTGGAATTAACAGTGGAATTATTTTGCTGTAATTATTCATCTTTTCCAGAAGGAGCAGAGCAGGGTGGGGCGGGTGGTGCTGAGGGGGGCAGCTGGCCTTGCAGGGCCCGGCGTTTTCCCCCTTTTCCATGGCCTGTTAAGGTCTGTGGGATGGTGAGGGCTCCAGCTCTACAGCCTGCTGGAGGATTTGACACTCAGGAGATCCCCACGGGAAACGGGAGCCCCAGTGGGAGCAGCGGGTGCTCCCACATTCCCTTCTCCCGGCCGGCTTTCCATCCATCCCATCCCCGTGCTGAGGAACCATCGCTCCTGCTGCAATGCTACGGGAGCCTGAGGGGGGTCCCGGGAGGGCTGGAGCCCCCCAGCCATGGCCTGGCCCTTCCCTGCTGCCCCTTCCCCTTCTGGGGAGAATTCTGCTGCTTCCACAGCTGGGGCTGCTGCGCAGCAACCGGAGCTGGAGCCAGCACCTCTTGCCTCTCCCTGGGGGAGACCGGGCTGGGAACGGGGGCTGCAGGAGCTGGGGAAGGCGTTTTGGGACTGGGGAAAGGGGTGCAGTGACTGAGATGGGGTGCAGGGCTGGGAAAAGGTTTCCCTGCCTGACGCGGGTGGTCCCGGGGCTCACAGGGGCTCCTGCACGGTGCCCGCAGATCCCGGCAGCAGCAGAAACAGCTTTGCTGCGGGAAAAGGCCCCAACCGCTGGGGGTGGATGCCCGCAGCGCCCCGCTGGTGTCCCGGGGGATGGATGCCCGGAGCCCGGCCGGTGTCCCGGGGGATGGATGTCCAGAGCCCGGCCGGTGTCCCGGTGTCCCGGGGGACGGATGCCCAGAGCCCGGCCGGTGTCCCGGTGTCCCGGGGGATGGATGCCCAGAGCCCGGCCGGTGTCCCGGTGTCCCGGTGTCCCGGTGTCCCGGTGTCCCGGTGTCCCGGGGGATGGATGCGCGGGGCCGGGCCGGTGTCCCGGGGGATGCGCGGGGCCGGGCCGGCGCCGGGGCGGGGAAGCGCCGCGTCCCCTGCACGGGGCAGCGCGGGGGCGGCGCGGGCGGGGCGGGGAGAGCGCGGGGCAGCCGCTCCGGAGAGCGGCGGGGCCGCACCGCACCATGGCGGGGCCGCGGGGGGCGCGGGGCCGCCTCCCGCCGCCGCTGCTGCTGCTGCTGCCGCTGCTGCTGCCGCTCCCGGCCGCGCCGGCCGCCCAGGTGAGCGGGGACCGGCACCCGGAGGGGCTGGGGCGGGGACACGGGGCTCCTCTCCGCTTCTCTCTCGCTGCCCTTGCGCCCCGCAGCGCTGCCCCGGCAGACAGGTGGGCAAAGCCGCGCTTAAACTGCGCCCGAGCCGCGCTTAAAGCGCGAGCGGCCGCTTTCGGGATCTTTTCACCCTTCTCAGCCCACACCTGAAGCTGCCCCCGAGGGCACCGGGAGCAAAGAACCCCCGTTTGGGGCTTTTTCTTTTTGGCGGGGGGGGGATTTTCCAGCTTTGCGATGGCTCAGCATCCCGCCGGAGCTCGCGCTGGCTCCCGGAGTTAAACCCAGCCCTAACAAAGAGCTGTTTATTAAAGCCAGCGACGCGCCAGCATCTATTTGCTTTTGCCTCCCTTCCTGTGCGCTCGGGGTATCCCAGAGCTGCCAGCACACCCCCGGCAGCCCGGGAGCCCCGAAACCGCTCCCGGGGAAGCAGAGGACACCGAGCGCGGTGCATGGGCTCCCCGTTTGTCCTCCCTCAACCCTCAGCAGCTCTTTGGAAACGGGAATCATTCCACAGCGCGGTTGTGGAAAGGAGGGAGGAAATCCCTTCCAGCAGGTGGGACAGAGCCCACCAGCTCCGGTTCGCTTTCCCGGAATTCCGTAGCCCCCAGCGCAGTCCCTGCGTGCTCCCTCCTCACTGCGCTCCCCGGATTTCTGAGCTCTGGGAATGGCTTTGCTCTTTTTCCTCGGTTTCGAGTCAATTCCACAGGAATCCCATAATAACGGTGCCCGTCTCCGGCATGAGTCAGTCCCGTGGGAGCGATCGCTTTGCAGGCAGGAGTCCCAGCAGCGTTCCTGGCCCCGGCAGAGCTCACAAGACAGCTGTTTTCCTCTTCTTTTGTCATGTGGAAACGGGACAGGGCTGGAGCTCCAGCAGGATGAAACATGAGTTATAGCATCTCTTCCACAAAGCGATCCCAGCCCTGCCTGGATCGCGGGCCTAGGTGGAAAAAACTCCCGGATCTGGGTAAATGCGGAGGGAAAGACAAAGTCAGGGCGCTCAGGGAACACCGGACGCCGCGGAGCTCCCGCACCAGCCTCCTCCCGGGGGGCTCCTGGGGGGAGCGGCAGCACAGGGAGGTCCCCATGGCTGTCCCCATCCCTGTCCCCGCAGAGCTGCCTCAGCAGGCAGCAGCTCCTGGCTGCCATCCGGCAGATGCAGCAGCTGCTCAAGGGACAGGAGACGCGCTTCTCCGAGGGGCTGCGAGCCGTCAGGAGCCGTCTCAGCACCATCCACGCCTCCCTGGCCAAGGAGCCGCCCGCCCGTGAGTCCTTGGCACAGCATTCCAGGGAAACAGCGGCTGAAGGGTGGCTTGGAAGGAAAGGGCCCCGTCCAAACTCATCCCCTTTCCGTGGGTCTCGCAGCCTCCTGTCCTGCCCTCCAAGCCCCTGCGGATGGGAGGAAGTTCGGCACCAAATATTTGGTGGATCACGAGGTTCACTTCGCCTGTGATCCAGGATTCCAGCTCCTGGGCTCCAGCACACGGACGTGCCAGGCCAACGGCAGCTGGACGGGGCAGGAGCCGCGCTGTGCAGGTACCGCTCACTCCCGGCCCTGGAATGGCCTTTGGAAAAGCCGATCGATTCCAACACTGGGCTGCTCACAGTGGGGAGGGATCGCGGCTGCCCCCCAAAGTTCCAGGGATGCTGCAGCTTCCGTGGCTTTGGGATTTCTCAGCCTCAAGGAAAACTGGGAATTACAGCTGGAGCAGCTGAGGAGATGAGGGCGAGCGGGGTCGCGGCTGTGACGTGCCGCAGGGTACCGAGGCGATGCCCGAGGTTCGCTTCCCGAAAGGAGGTAACACGGAACACGGATCTCTGCTTTTCCCGCAGAGATCAGCGAGTGCTCGAGCAGCCCCTGCCAGAACGGCGGGACGTGCCTGGAGGGGCTCGGCCACTTCCAATGCCTCTGTCCCCCGCAGTGGGCCGGGACCAGCTGCCAGTACCGGGCTCAGACCGGTGGGTCACCCTTGCCGGGGGATAGATGGGATATTCCATCCCGCGGCCCATCCCGGCTCCCCATCCCGGCGTTTTCCCGCAGCTCCTCCCGGCTGGAGTGTGTCGGATGACCCAGCCTTCAGCCGGCAGCCCCACTGTGCCCAGCTCGCCCAGAGCCAGCAGTGCAGCTGCGATCCCGGCTTCCAGATGAGCGGCACGGCTTCCAACGGCATCTGCCAGGGTGAGCCGGGATGCGGGAGGGATGCGGGGATGCCGGGAGTCCCGGAGGAGCCACCGGCCGGGCCCACAGCGGCTCAGCCCCGCCACCCCGGGGCCCACAGCCCCGTGTCCGGCTGCTTCTGGAACATCCCCGGGGAGGGAGACCCGGCCGCTTCCCCAAACTCCTACGGGAGGCTCCGAGCGCTTCAGCCCAGCGCTCCCGTGGGGGCCGGGCTATGGGGACCGAGCTGGGCCGGCCCCGGTGTCGCTCTCTGCGGGACACCGCCGGTCACAGCCCCCGGGGGTCCAGCAGCCCTGCCCCAAGCCGCCTCCCCCGCTCCTCCAGCCCCAGCTCGCTCCCTGGCTCTTCCCGGGAGGCTGGAGCGAGATCCCGGTGGATCCCTGTCTCCGCAGACCTCGACGAGTGCGAGGTGTACCAGCAGGAAGGGGGACCCCGGCTCTGCGCCCACGCCTGCATCAACACTCCCGGCTCCTTCCGCTGCTCCTGCCCCGCCGGGTACGTCCTGCTGGGCGACGGCAAGAGCTGCGAAGGTGAGGGGGCTGGAATCCACTCGGTCCCGAGGGCTTTGTCATTTCCCCCCAGCTTTTTCTCCATTTCCAAGGGAGAGGCTGGTGCAGAGGGGAGGGAGATGATGGAGCCACGCTTTGCGGGATGGCAGCGGATGGAGGATGTTTGGGTTGGCAGGAGCCCCGGCTGGATGCAGAGCTGGATGGGGAAATGAATCCCAGAGTTGTGCTGGGGAAGGGAAGGGAAAACTCCACCAGAGTGCTTCAAAAGAATCCCTAAAAATGAAAATAAAATGCTTTCCTTGAAGCATGGCTGCTCCTTCTCTTCCTTCTCCTTCTCTTTCTCCTGCCCTTTCCCTCTCCCTCACCTCTCTGGATGATGGAGCACTTTGGGTCTGCACCTCCTTGAAGATGACCCTGCTGTGGCTGTGGGGATGTTCCTGGAGCAAGGAATTCGTGGGAAGAACCGAAAGCGATGTTAAACCCCCAGAATTCCAGGATCAGCTCAGAGGCTGGCAGTCCCAAGGGAATTGGGGTGCAGGTGGAAGGCAGTGGCTGGGAATGGTGGGAGGCCACAACTGCTGAAAGCCTCCTGAGAAACAGGGAAGTTTTTTTTGTGCCCCGAAGTGTCGATTGCTGCAGTTCAGGGTCGGGAAAATCCCGATTTCCCCATTGCTCCCTGATTTTCCTGTGTTCCGTGGCATCTCGCTAATGCTCCCAGCAAATCCTCTGCATTCCCGCTCCTGCCAGGTGTCCCTCGGGTGATCAGTAAATAAAAAGGGATGGGGTTTCCAAACAATCGAGCAGAAAGGTTGGGAAAGCAGCTGCCTTCCTGCAGGGAGCGGGCTGCTCTTAACCCGGGGCTGAGCCTGGGGAGAGGAGATGGAATCCCGGGATGCTCCCGTATTTTTTGGATCGTGTTTGACCTGTTTCAAGGCGGTTTTTTCTATTTTCTGACAGGAAGGTGAGCTCAGCTGGAGCTCAGTTCCAGGCCCTGACCCCTCTTCCCGCCCCTCTTTTCCAGATATTGATGAGTGTTCCCTATCCCAGGATAACTGCACGAGCGGGAGCAGCTGCATCAACACGGGCGGGGGATTCCAGTGCGTCACCCCCGAGTGTCCCCCGGCTGCCGGCAACATCTCCTACGTCAAAACCTCCCCCTTGTAAGTGCGGGGCACCAAATCCACGCCGCGCCATCCCCGCGGATCCATCCCCCCACCCCCCCAAAAAAACCCCTCCGTGGCTTTTCCTTCCGCAGCCGCTGCGAGCGCAACCCGTGCCCCATGGAGAGCCGCTCATGCCACCAGGCCCCCAAAACCATCTCCTTCCACTACCTGCCGCTCCCCTCCAAGGCGCGGGCCCCGGTGCCGCTGTTCCGCATGGCTCCGGGCCGGCCGGGTCCGGACAGCCTGCGCTTCGGCATCGCGGGCGGCAGCGGCCGCGGGCACTTCGCGGTGCGGCGCTCGGAGCGGCACGCCGGGGAGCTGCTGCTGCTGCACAGCCTGCAAGGGCCCCGCACCCTGAACGTGGATGTGCACATGGCCGAGTACCTGGATCGGGCCTTCCAGGCCAAGCACCTGTCCAAAATCACCCTCTTCGTCTCGGCCTATGAGTTTTAAGTGAGGGGGGTTGTTCCTTGATCCCTGCTCGGCTGCCCGTGGCTCCCGGGGGAGGTCCAGGCTGGAGCCGGCCAGCCGCCGCTCTGTCCCAAAGGTCTCCATTCCGGGGGGATTTACGCCTGCCTGGGTGGATTCACACCACCAAATGAGGTGGAGAAGTCCCATCCTCATCCCGGCTACAACAGCAGCTGGAAACCACGGCCCTGGTTTCCTTTGAATTCCCATTTTTTCCTTTAGGAAGTGGTGAAGCCGGGTGTGGAGGGTGAGAGAGGCTCACGGCCTTTCCCGCTCTCCTCCCTTGTTGCACCCAGACCTGATCCCTAAAAAACACACTTCTGCTTCCCTCTGGATGCTGAGAATCCCCCTGGCAGCCTGAGAATCCTGGAATCCCTGTAGGGATTGAGGTCTGGCACTGGGATCCATCAGGGCTGGAAAACTCCATGGACATCCACCCGGGTGCCCTCTCCAGCAAGCGGGGCAAAGGAGCAATTCCAGGGTTATCCTTGCTCCTCCAGCCTCCCAAACGGGGATCCCCCATGGATCCCCCCCCAGCAGAACTTCAGCTGCACGTGGAGGTGGGAATATTCCCTGCTCCATCAGCCAGAGCCTCCATCCCAGCGTAGGAATGCTGGGGAGAGCTGGGATTCGGCTTCTCCCGGGGGGATTCACCCTCCTGCTTGTGCATGTTCCGCATGTTCCCTCATCCCGCTGGATTTAGCACAATTAAAGGATGATGTAAAGGATGGCACCGGAGTGAGGCACCTGATGGATGTGTGGGATGGGGGGAATGCTCACCCGGAGCAGTCCAAGGGGAATTGGGATCCGGGAGGGCAAGAACCTGTTATCTGTGGGTTTATTTTCCTGCTTTGTTGTGTTTGGGAGGGGCTGGCTGATAGCAGGGAGCTCATTCCCACCGGAGCATCCTTCCCCCCAAGGAATCCTCATCCCTGAGCGTCCTTTCCCCTGGGAATCCTCACTCCCTCGCATCCTGCACCCACCAAAACCATTCCCACTCCTTGTCCCGAGGAAAGAGGCTCCCCCAGACGGATCAGTCTCCTCTAGGGGATCCAGCTCCTGGATTTTTGGGGGGTACAGGAGCTCGGAAAGAACAAGAAGGGACATTCAGGGCTGCTGTCGGCGGATGGAGGATGTTTGGATTGGCAGGAGCTCCGGCTGGATGCAGTGCCGGGCAGGGAAATGTATCCCAGGGTTGTGCTGGGGGAGGGAAGGGAAAACTCTGGAGTTCTTCAAAAAAATATCCCTAAAAATTAGGAGAAAATGCTTTTCTAGAAGCACGGCTGCTCCTCTCCTTCTTCTCTCCCATTCCCTGCCACTTCCCAGCCTGGCTGGATGTGCTCCTCCAACAGGCCATGAGCCTATTTTGGGATGATAACAAAATGTGGGAGCCAAAAAGCAGGAATCTGGGAGAGGACAAACTCCTGACCGGGCAGAATAGTTTCCATCTGCCGCTTTCTCCGGATAACACAGCTGGAGACGGGCGCCTGGACCGCGCTCCGGAGGCTTTTCCTTGCGGCACGATCCCAAACTGACAACATTTTCCTAATTCCCGAGGCCAGGGTGAGCTGGTTTCTCCCTTCCAGCCCTGGAAAAGTTTAAGTTCGGCTCTTTGCCTTTCTCAACCTCTGGCTGCCGTTCCAGTTGACTAAAGGAGATTTTTTTCCTGCCCCAGAGCGGCCGCTCCGGAATCTTTCAGACTTACCGAGGTTGGAATTTGCAGAGAGAGGCTCTTCCAATCTTGGAATACAACCTTCACTGGGGATAATAATATTTAGGAGCTGAAAAAAAATACAAATAAAAATAAAAATGAAAATAAAAATAAAAATAAAAATAAAAATAAAAATAGCAGGAACGCTTCTGCTTCTCTTTGGTGGGCACGGCTGGCCCCAGATGCGCTGTCCCAAAAATCACCATTTCTCACCCCAGAATATTTAACCAAAACTTTAGGATTCTCCCTTCAAGTCCACGTTTAGAAACCCTTTTTTTCCTTGCCTGTGGCCTGGGGAGATGATGCTGAGCCCTGTGAGCCTCAGCTCCAGGGCTCCACCTGTGCTGATGGCACTAATTAGTCCTAAGTAGCCCTAATGATGCTTCCCCAGCCAGCAGCGTCCCGTCCCTGGAGGAATGCTGTTTTCCAGCCTTTTCCTTGGATTTACCTGATTTCCCCGAGGGTCTGGACCCTGTTTTTACACTTGGGTGTGATTTTACCTGATTTCCTCGAGGGTCTGGACCCTGTTTCCACACTCGAGTGTGATTTTACGTGATTTCACCGAGGGTCTGGACCCTGTTTCCACACTCAGGTGTGATTTTACCTGATTTCCCCGAGGGTCTGGACCCTGTTTCCACACTCAGGGGTGATGGGAGACGATTCTTCCCTTCAGGATCTGAGGCTCTTCCCACCGGGAATCCCATGGGAATGCATGCGAGTGGTCCGCCTCGTTTTTATAAACTTTATTCGACTGCTAGCACTGGAAAAAGCCGAGCTTTTTTTCAGTGTCCTGAAAAGCTCTGAGAGGCAGGGAAAGGAAAAAAATTGAACTTTTCCTGGGAACGTTTGATGCAGCGTCATTGGGGTGACTCTTGACGGACGCGTCTTCCCTTCGCCCACCAGATTTTTATTAAATGACTGGCTCGGAATCACTTTATCCCGCCTTTTGTCACGCCCTGACCCCGACGGCGACTCCAGGGACAGCTTTTGTCCCGCCCTGGGGCCACACGCTCTTGGTTTAATTACGAGCGTCACTAATTAATGACCGTGCGGGCCGCTTCCCCTCACGCGCACCCGCCGCCAGGGGGCGCTGCCCACGGCGAGTGAGGGGCGGGGGGGGGGGGACGGGGGGGCCGTGACGCAGCGGCGGGAGGGGAGGCCGGTTCCCGCTCCCGGTGCCCGTCCCGGTTCTCTCCCGGCGGAAGCCGCCGCCCTTTTCCCCCTTTCCCCTCCCTTTTCCCCCTTTCCCTCCCTTTTCCCCCCTTTTCCCCCACCATTCCCGGGGGGACGCCGCCGTCACGTGACGGGCGCGGCGCACGTGACGCCGCGCGCCGCGAGGCCCCGCCCCCTTCGCGCGCGCACGGCGGCGGCGGCGGCCGAGGGGAAGCGGAGGAGGGCGGGGCCCGCGCGTGACGTCACGGGCGAGATTGACGGGCGTGGCAGGCAGCCAATGAGCGCGCGATACGCCGCGGCCGCGGCCAATGGCGGCGCGCGGGGGGCGGGCCCAAGGCCGCGGCGGAGGAGGAGGAGGAGGAGGAGCGCGGCGGGCGGCGGCGGCGTGAGGGGACGCAGCGACATCGCGGCCCCGGCGGGCGCGGAAGACGCTGTGGCGGCGGCGGCGCCGTGTGCGGGCCGCGGGCGCTGAGCGAGCGTGTGCGGGCACAGCGCCGGGGGCCGCTGCCGCCGCTGCTGCCGCCGCCGTTCTCCTCCTCCTCCTCCCTTCTCTGCCGCCGCCGCCATTTTGTGCGAGTGCCTCGCGCGGGCGCCATGTTTGTAAGGAAGAATTAGGGCCGCCATCTCCGGCCAGCAGCACCTCCCTCCCCCCGTGTGTGTGTCCTCCCGCTCTCCTGTGCCCCGGGGCTGCCGCTCGAGCCGCCGCCGCCGCCGCCGCCTCCCCGCAGCGCCCGCGCGGGGCGGCCGGGCCCGGGCGCTGAGTGCCCGTTAGTGTCTCACTAAGTAACCGTGAGTGCAAACCTTCATCATCTCTCCTCACTGAGGGGCCCGGCCCTCCTCCTCCTCCTCACCGAGCCGCCCCCAGCGCGGCCGTGCGCGCCGCCGCCGCCGCCGCCTCCTCCCGCCGCTCCGCACCGCGGGCAGCGGCGGGGCCCTGCCTTCCTCCACCTCCCTCCTCCTCCTCCTCCTCACCACACCACAGCCAGGCACAATGGCCTTTGAAAGCTTGTTCTCCAAACCCCCAAACCCAGTTCTTGACCCAAACATGCCCGACTCTGACAGGCAACATGCAGGGGACGAAAGGTCGAGTAACATTCTTCTCTCTCTCCGCTTCTCATAATGGTGGTACTTAGTGGGGTGATGCTGGTAATGATGATGCTGATGCTGATGATGATGATGCTCTGTTAATGTGCCTGAGGGGGTTAACGATGTTTTTGGGGGGCAGGTCACCTTCAGGCTGGAGCGGGGTGGTGGTGGTGGGGAATGCAAGGAGGGGAGGGGGGTGTCACTGCATTAAAAGTGCATTTTTTTTTAGCAAGGTTTTAATTTTTTCCTTTTGGAATGCATGCGTTTTTACATCTTCATTGATTTATTCTGGCTGGGAAGGGGGGCTGTTTGCCATTCTTTCCATAAATTGCACTTTCCAGGGGGTGTCTGTTGAATGTCACCATTGTTCTCTGTCTCAGGCAGGAAAGGGTGCTCCGAGTTGGGCGGGTTTTTTATTTTTGGCTGTTTTTGTTGATACCACAATCTCTCACTAGAGCCATATTTAACGTCATTTTCTTGCCAGATTCCACCTTACACATTTAACTGGATCTTTTTTATGCAGATTAAGGGCTGACTGACGTTATCTTTGCCACCTCTCAATCCCCATGCGCAGAAACCCAGAGTCCTGTTCCTGGTGAAAGGACCTCTGTTGCTCCCTCCCTCCTTCCCTCCCTCCTTTTCTCTCCTGCAGCTGCTGGAAATTCAAATCCTTTCTCCAGGCAGCCCTGGCCTTCCTAACTAGTGCTAAAAATACTGTGCCAGGGTGGCAGTTACCAGTGCTTGAGCCTACGTCTACCCTGAGCATTCCTGACACAGCTGCAGGAGTTAAAAACGCCGGGGTTTTGGGATTCCCAGAGCTTGGCCTGCCCCCACACAGCTCCACAACCCTTTGTGGTACTTCAGAGGACCGGAAAACACTGGGAAAAGAAACCCCAAACAAACAGATAAAAAAAGAGAAAAAAAAAAAAAAAAATGCTTGGTGGGTAAAGGCAAAACTGTTTCCTTGCTGGGGAAAAGAGTCCCGAGTTCTGTGTTATAAATTGGGAAGTGGTCCCAAAATGCTCCTGGGATTTAGTGCAAGGGTCAGGGCAGGGCCCAGAGCTGCTGGTGCTTGTTTGTCCTTTTCTGCTTGTCCTTGGGAAATGCTCCTGGGATTTAGTGCAAGGGTCAGGGCAGAGCCCAGAGCTGCTGGTGCTTGTTTGTCCCTTCCTGCTTGTCCTCGGGAAGCGATCCCTAAAGTGGGCTTGGGGTTTAGTGCAGGTTCAAGGCATAGCCCAGAGCTGCTGCTTCTCCTTTTCCCCTTCCTGCTTGTCCTTGGGCAAGGGTGGAAGTTGGGTCATGCTCTGTTTTCCAAGCCGAGTGCACACCAGGAATCCGCTGGGATCTCTGGAGCTGGGGCAGAGCTCTCTGGGGCAGAGCTGTGCCGTGGAGTTCTGCGATTTCCACTGTTCCAGGGATTGGGAATAGCTGGAGTTCTCCAATACTTGAGGACGAGCCCGAGTGACTCCGGGTAGTGCTGGGAGCAGAGTTTTTCCAGCTTGGAGTTCTCATCCTCTCACCAGCAGTTCCCACCAGTACAACCAGTTGTGACACTGGTAATTGTAAAACAGAGCCAATAAGTGCCACCTAACAACATAATTAATTTTAATTTACAAGCCTTGCTTTATAATGTTTTAATTTATGAGGTGAAGAGCAACAACACACACAACCTGGGAGAACTTGTATTTTTTCTAGAACTTCAGCTCTGTAAAATAAGTTCATTCACTTCAAAAAAAGGCCCAACTCCCAAGTTTTTGTGTAACATCAGGTGTGCAAATGTAGGACCAGTAAAACCAGTTCACTGCAGGGAACACCCATACTGGGAACCTCACGACTCCCAATCAATTTGTGCAGCAGGAGTTCTGTTAATAATTTGATTTGAGCTGATCTGAGCTAATTATTAGTAAAAAATAATTTTAAAAACTCCCTGTCTGGCCACACTTTGAATATTCCAAGTTGGAAGGTTGCTTTAATGCAGTTTTCTCAAGACAGGAATGTTTTTAATTCTTTAATTAGTTTTAGGTAATTCCTGTTGTTGACGTTATTTTGGTGATGAAGGGTCTGAGCCTTCCAGCACAGGGGTCCTGGAAAGATTTTTCCTGCAAGGATTTTGTGAGGGTTTCTTGGTTCTGTGTGGGTAAATCCACGGCAGGGTATGGAAAAAGTTGGAGACAAGTTTATTTACACACAGATTTCCCAGAAAATAGCTTGGAATTATTTTACTTTCACTTTTTACTGCTCCCAGCCACCCTCTGCTTTTGATTTTTCCCAGTGAGAATTCCCTGTTATTTGGAGTTATTTTCCTTCTTAATTCCTAATTTCTTAAGCAGCACCTTAGTATCAAAATTTGGGGAATTTTAGCCCTCAGGGAATTTTAACCTAAAGTAAAATTATTTTTGAATGAAATGATGGGGAATGAAAATGTAAAACGCTTCAGTGATGTCTGAGGATAAAAATTCCCCGAATATTTCAGAAAATGCATCCTGGGTTTGGACCTTGGACTTAAGGAGCTTCTGGAGTAAATCTTCTTTGGGCGTAAGGAATTCTATTTTTAAGGATGACCTGAAAGAAGGTCAAGGAAGGGAAGCTAAAATCCAGGTTGGAAGGTTAGGAATGAAATTAAAATACCAGAATTGGGGTTTTCTGGTTCTCCCTTCCCAGATATTTGTGGAACTGCCCAGGGATTTCACCATGTTGCTTTTCCCTGGAAGTTCATTTGGCTTCTGTGCCTTTCTGGTGCATTTTGGAGATGCTCTAGGAATCCTCTCAGACAGTGGGAAAGTTTCCTGGGATTGTTTTCACATATCCATCGAGCTCCAAATATCTGGAGGTTGTGGGAGAGGGAGGGAACTCCTGAAAGGGAGGTTCTGCTGTCCCTTCCTGGTGCACAGCTCCAATTTGGGATTTAAATGGGAATAAAAGCAGCTAAACCAGAAGAGAATTCCTGCCTTGGCACTTCTTGGAAAAATAACTTATTTTCCAAGAAATGGTATTTTTGACCATTATCTTTTCAATCCTTGTTTATCCAGTTGTTGGGTTTTTCCTCCTTTTTTTCTTCTTTTTCCTTTCCCTGCCCTCTTTTTCACATTCTTGAAGCTCAGTCCTTGGAAAATGCTTGGATGTTATGGAAAGAACTTAGGGATTAGAGTACTTTTGTAATCTTCCCTCTGCCATGCAATCCAAGGGATTGTATTACTGAGATTGGTTTACCTGGAAAATTATTCCAGACAATGCCTGGATGCATCCCAAAAAGTGCAAATCCACGAGTGTAATTCCCAGAGGAACTGGGACTTGGGAACAACTTTATTCCCAAGGAGCATTTTCAGTAGGTATTTTATGGAAGAGGATATTGTAATTGAATCCTTGAGGGAATGAGTTTAACCAATAACGTCAAAACATAATTGGATTTTTGGGGTAGCTGCAGGTGTTTCAGGGATATTAATGTTCCAGTTTTATTTCATTAATGTAATTCCAAGAAATTCCAGGTCATACAGCAGTTGTGTCTTCTGCCTGGCATATCCATTTTATCCCAAAAATCACAGCTTGGGGCTGCTTGGGACTTGTTAACCGTTGTTTTTTTTTCCAGTGACAGGTGAGCTGGATAATAACATGGAATTTTATTGTCTTCCTGGTTTCCCTCTTCCAGGGAGGATGGAGAGCTGGAAGATGGGGAAATAGATGATGCAGCCTATGAGGATGTGAAGGAACATGGTTCAAAAGGGGAGGATAAGCAGAAAAACGAGAAAGGCCACCGGAAATCCCGGAAAAAACGCAAAAAAGAGAAGGAAAAGAAAAAATCCAAAAGGAGAAGACGGGACAAGCATAAGGTTAGGAAAAAAACCCCAACATTTTGGAAGTGCTGATTTGGCTGATGGCTGTCCAGGACAAGAATCCAAGGAACTGGCAAAGGAAATAAAATGCTTTTACTACCATTAAGACTTAAACTGGTCTTAAATGTTCAAAGTTAAAGCCCAGGTCTTGGAGGCTGGGATTTGAGAGTTTTTAGGATAAGATGCACAATGGAAATGTATCACTTTTGTGCTCATTGTATTTATGGAAAGAAGATGATTCCCTCAAAATTCCCAGCTTTTTTGTTGTGTTTTCCAGCATAACTCCCCTTCCAGCGATGACAGTTCCGACTACAGCCACGACTCCGACATGGAGCGCACGGAAAGGCCCCACAAAAAAAGCAGCAGCTCTTCCTACAGGGATTATGATTCCTCCTTCAGTCAGGTAGGAAGTTTGAAACTCATTCCTCACATCTTTATTGAGGTGACATTCCAAAAACACTAATGTAAACACCGTGGGTTTGGAAGTTTGGCTCCATCCCGGTGCCCGTTCTCCCGGATTTCTGGAAGCACATCCAGCTCTCATCTCCCTGAGGAGATTCCCAGGTGTAAAGCAGGATCTGTGGTAGAAAATAAGCCTGATACCAATTTTTCCTCCCATCAGGCAACAGGAATTAAGGAAGCTTTATTATTAGGGAATCTTTTTATTGCCTGCACTGGATTTAGCCTGGACTCAAAGGAAGGAACTCTTGAAAAGCCACTTTTCAATATCTAAAGTGGATTCTGCTCTGTGATTTTTCTTGGTTTTTCTCAGCTGGTGAATTAAAATTATTAATTTTTCCTGAATAACTGATTTTCCCTGTGCTATTGATCCTTTTTCTGGACAAATCTGGTCATGATAAAACAGCCCTAGAAAAGGATTTTTAGAGCAGTTTGGAGGGGTGGGGTTTGGAAATACGGAATTGCTTCCTAATGCAGTCCCTTTCCTTACAGCATGGACATGTGTCAGGGAATTACATGAGTTCCCAGAAGATGCAGCATAAAAAAAATGTCAAAAGTAAGGAATATGACAACTACAGTCATTACAGTGATGAAAACTTTGGCAATTACAACGAGGAGGAAAAGGATGAGGATTTTGCTGACCAGCTCAAACAGTACAGACAAGCTAAAGAGACTTCCAGTGGGGATTTGGGACCTCCATTCTCAAAGGAACCCGTGAAGAAGCAGGGCATGAAAGGGATCCAGAAAGGTAAGGGAAGTTTTGGTGGCATTTTGGGATGGAGACCTGGATGAGGGAAGCTGCCAGGGATGGTTTTCCTGGGGATATTCTGGCAGGTCAGAAATTAAGGGAGGGATTTAATTTGCTCCATTTATCTCTCCTGGATGCCATGGGAGAACCATTTTCCCTTCATTTCTGTGATCCTTTTAAGAGCTTATCCCCGTTTTCCAGGCATTTCCCAACGAGGGAACAACTACAACATTGGAAGAGGGCGTGGAATGCAGAAGAAACTGAAGCGCAAAGATCGCGGGAGGGGCAGAGGTGGCAATAAAGGATCCGATGGCTTCCATGAGGTACCTGCAATTCCAGCCCTTATTCCCAGGATCTGCATCAGCAGTGCTCCAAAAGGGAGCTGATAAAATGCCTATTTCTTTCTTTTCCAGGATGGCAAACCAGTGAAGAAATGGGTTAATATGAGCCAGGAGTTCATCAACCAGCACACGGTGGAGCACAAGGGCAAGCAGATCTGTAAATATTTCCTTGAAGGGAGGTGCATCAAGGTAAATTTAATTCTTTTTTAAAATAAATTCTTAGCAAACTTGGGTGTTGAAACTCAATATTTTGATTTCTGACATGCTGAGGATTTCTAGATGGAGTTATTTGTGGGAAAACATCCCCTTCAGTTACACATCTTGAATTAAATTATAATAAAAATTTATATCTTATTTTATATCTTAAAACTTACCCTGAGAATGATAATGTATTAATGACATCATACCTCACAACTCTGGAATCTCTAAATAGGCAACAATTCCAGAATATAGGAAATTATTTCCTGCTGATTTGGGAATTTTGAAGGATTTGCTTTGTGGTGCTAAACTTGAAAAAGTGGGGTTAGAAAACACAACCACTGAATGACTTTTATTTGGTTCCTTGGCTGGAATTTTCTGTTTCTTACCCAAATGGTAGAAATAAAAGTGGAAATGATGGGAAATGTTGTGTTTCTTGCTGCCTTTAAATGCCTTTGGGGTCAGATGACTATTTGCTGCCACCTTCAGTTTTAGAAGGGACTGAAAGAGCACTTGGTGTCTTTTTCAGGAAAAGAAATCCTACAAAAATACCCAACCCCCATCCAGCAAAATAATCCTAAAGAATATCAGAATCTATGGAAGTCATTCAGTAAAATATTATTTCAGTGCCTTTTTAATGCAAATTCCCAGGTCGAGGCAGAGAACAGGGATTGTTTTCTGTCACCATTCCATCTATTCCTTTGAATTCCAATCCAGGAATTTTCCCTATGTCCAGAACCAGCCCCATTTACAGTTTTTATTGCTTGTAATGGAATTTAATGCTGGTAAAAAGGAAAAAATTCAATTCTGCAGAGGAGGATGTTCTTTTTACTGTGGAATTAAATTACTCAGCATTTCAGATGGATAATGATTTCCCTTGTTTTTCTTTTCAATTTATTTCTAGGGAGAGCAGTGTAAATTTGATCATGATGCAGAGATTGAAAAGAAGAAAGAAATCTGTAAGTTTTACATCCAGGGTTACTGCACCAAAGGAGAGAACTGCATTTATTTGCACAATATCCTTTAAAAGTACTTCTAAATTCACCTGAAATGTTAATTTCTATTATTTTATTTATATTTATTTTGATAGAAACGATTTCTAAACAATTTCTTTTTTAAGAGACTCTGCCACCTACTGTGTAGGTTAATTGCAGGATTCTTTTTCTCAAATAATTCAGAGGAAAAAAATAAATATAAAATTACTGATTTGTAACATTGTTATCTTGAAATGTTTCAAAACACTATCGTGTTTGAAACATAATTGTTTCAAAAACAAAATCCCTGGAATTTTGGATACATTTATCCACACTTTTAAACCCCTGATCTGTTCCTCTTTGTCACTGTTATTTTGGCATTTTCCTCTGGAACTGAGACCTTTCCCTTTTTAATCACAATTGGAAAATTAAATCTGAAGGCCACAGAAATGTCATTTTTAGGAGAATTTTAAATGGAAGTAAGAGGTAAGTTGGTTATTAGATTTCAGAATTCCTCCCATAAAAATGAATTCCTAATGAAGAATTGAGGGGTAGCCACCAGCTGGATTTTGGATTTTTGGATTTTTGATTTGTATTTTTGGATTTGATTGATTTTTGAATATTTTTTTTGCATTTTGGTATTTTTGATTTTTGGATTTCCCAAACTGTTAGGAATCCTTAATTCCTTCCTCACATGAATTCCCCTGCAAGTTCTACCACACGGGAGCAAAGTGTTATCAAGGAGATAAATGCAAATTCTCTCATGCGCCCCTGACTGCGGAAACCAAGGAGCTGTTGGATAAGGTGAGCGGTCCGGATACCGGGAATATCGGGATTGCCGAGCGGGGAAGGGATGGAGGAGCCTTCTCCATGTGCTCCAGGAAATCCTGAGCTCTGGTTTATTGGGATATTCCCTCTCCAAGGGGTGTGAATCCAACACTAAAAACGTGAGGAATCTTGGAATAACTCCTTCCACTCCTGTTTGAAGGACTCGTGGGAAATTGTTCCTTCCTGAAATAAAGAAGTATTTTCTTGGCTGGGATTTGGTGTCCTGGAAAACAGCTCCCAAAAGTGGGTTTGGAATTCCTTTGGGTTGGATGTCAATGCCCAGCAGTATTGTAGCAGATGACAGGAAAGTTGTTTATTTAAATATGGAAATAATATCCCAGTGAAAAGCACAAGACTGAATTGAAGTGGAATACTGGAAAATCGATGGAATGTTCACCACGTGGCTTTCTTGCAGGTTCTGAATAATGAGGAGGAACCCCAGAATGAGGATGAGAAGGAGCTGGAGGAACTCCGGAAGCGGGGCATTGTTCCTCTCCCCAAACCCCCGCCGGGGGTCGGACTCCTGCCAACCCCCCCGGAGCAATATCCCTTCTCCGAGTCCGACATGGAAAATTACCAGGATCCTTCAGGAGATTATAAGAAAATCCCATCTCTTTTTGAAATTGTCGTGAAGCCCACGGTGGACTTGGCACACAAGATTGGGAAGAAGTAGGTGTTGGAATTCTGGGGAGAATTCTCTTGGATATTTATCATTTAATCTTTAATCATTGTTCCTGTCAGGATTCTGGGCTAAGTTAAGGATCAGACAGTTGATGCCAGGATTATTTCATGTTTTCCATAGAAAGGAATTTAGGCCTGACCTCCCAGAAGTCTTGGTTTGGCATCTCCATCTGCAGGTGGAGCAGTTTGTTCCCTGCCCTAGTCTTTTTGTAGCTGGATTTTTTGTGGGCAGAACTGATGGAGGTGAGCAAATACTGGAAAAAACATGGTCTTGGCCAAGATAAGGAATGTGGAATGGGTGTAATTGGAATATAATGCTCCTTTGGGAATTTTATCCAATGTTAGGTCAAGTGAGAGCGGGAGGGGGCGAAGGGATCCAGCTGTTGGTGTTTGGATGTCCAGAACCTGATTCCTTGATTTTCTTGTGCTTCCAGGCCACCAACCTTCTACAACAGCGCGTCCCCGCCGCGGCCGCCGTTCCAGGGCAACGACCCACATTCCCAGCACATGTACAATCCAGGCTCCAGCCCAGGGCCAGGTCCTGGCATGTCCCAGGGACACAACGGGCCCCCAATGCACCCCGGATCTCCCGGGCACCATCCCTGCGGGGGCCCCCAGGGGCCGGGAATGCCGCAGAGCCCCCCCATGCAGGGCGTTCCCCCGGGATACATGGGCCCGCAGAACCAGACTGGAATGCCCATGCAGGGCCAGCAGGGTGGGCCACCCCTCACCCCCCCGGGGATGGGGGGATCCTACAATTCCCCCGGAGTGCAGGGACACATGGTGAACATGCCAAGGGACAATCACTGTCCCCCGGGGCCGCAGTACCAGCAGATGCCCGGGGAGTACGAGCCCATGCAGAACCCGGCCGACTTCTATGACAACTATTATTCCCACCAAGCTGTGCACAACTTCCAGCCAGCCAATAATTCCGGAGGTAAGGATGTCTGCTGGATGAATTTTGGATAGAAGCTTCCTGGAATGTCTTCAGCGTTCTGGCTTCTCAGCTGGTGCTGTTAAGTCAAGTTACGCTTTAGGCTGAAATGGGCTATTGGGAAGAAATCCTTCCCTGTGAGGGTGGGGAGGCCCTGGCAGAGTTTTTCCCAGGGAAGCTGTGGCTGCTCCATCCCTGGAAGTGTTCCAGGCTGGGTTGGATGTGGCTTGGAACAGCCTGGGATAGGGGAAGGTGTCCCTGCCATAGCTTGGAACTGGATGTCCTTTGAGCTCCTTTCCAACCCAATCCATTCCACGATTCCACGTTTATAGCCATCAACACTTGTGTAGCTTAACCGCTAACCGGAGTTTTGTCCCACAGATGGAGCGTGGCACGGAGAGTTTACGGATCACCAGGCTCACCTCATGGCTCCGGAGTCACATCCGGGCGGGAGCGAGTCGGACTGCATAGGTGGCCACATGGGCCACAACCAGGGCATCAACGTGCCCGACTTCCTGCCCGCCATGCAGAAGGCCCTGTACGTGAGGCTCAGCCAGAAGCACCAACGGGATGGAGACTCTGCCAGCAGCCAGGGACAGAGGGCCATGAGCAAAGATGAAGGTGAGCAGCATTTGGTTGGAATTCTTGTCCTACTTCCATGGCCACAGATAACAAATAGGTTGACGTTGACTCGCGCCGTGTCACTGTTTACAGTTCTTGGGAACTAAGTCCAAGCAGCAGCTCAGTGTTTTCAGCTCTTCTTCCCAGCTTGTTCTAGGATCTTAGCGTAGGCTCAGTCCATCCTAGCTCCAGTGAATAATTTTAAAAGGTTCTTTGGTTGATGATTACTTTGGAAAAATCCCTTGCTGGAGCAGAGAGGCTGTTTATCGCTGCCAGGACCGGAAGTGCGTCCTCGATCCTGTTTCTTCAGTGGCACCTCTTGATCTGTTTCCTCTAGAGCAGGATTTTTCCTTCTCAGATAGCCTTTAAAATAAAATATTGTCATTTCTTCCCTTCCTGAATCTCAACCTGTCCTGCAAACTTTGGGATTTGGTTTAAGTTAGGCAGCAAATTCATAACTTACCTGGATTAAAGACCACCGCAAGGGCCCATTTTATTTTTCCTTCTTCCATCAAGAGTCAGATTTTGGATACGGGTTTTTTTACTAGTACTGACAAGGATTGTTTGAAAGCAGGTTATTTTCCCCAGTTAATATCGGGGGATATGGAGAGACTCCCAAGCTGTGTCACATTCCATCTCCACTACTTCCAGGGTTTGTTGTTCCGGCACTTCTCCGGTTAAATGGATTTTGGTCATTTCAGGGTGTGATTTTTATGATGCAGGGAGAGATTTCATAGGAGATCTTTTCACTTTGACTTTACTGAGAAGTTTCCCGTTAGGGAGTCTTGGATTCTCCAAGGATTATTTGCTGGAATAATCTAAATTTTGTGGCATTTCTTTGACTTTTAGATGACAATGTCAACTGGTATTCCAGTAGTGAGGAGGAAGAGGGGAGCAGTGTTAAATCAATCCTCAAAACCCTAAAGAAACAAAGCGAAAACTTTAGGAATCGGCAGCAACATTCCACGGAGCAGCACATGCTTGGGATGCCTACGGATCCGAGGCTGGCCAAGGACAAAGGAGTGGGGCCTCAGGCTGCTGACCCGAGACTGCGGGGCTCCCCGAGGCCCAATCCCAGGAAGCCTTCGGAGTCGGCGTCCCTGGATCCCCGGCTGGCCCGCGATCCGCGGATGCACAAGGTCAGCGAGGGCGGCCATCCCGGCTCCTCCCTGCCCGGGGCCAAGCTGGATTTGCACCACGCCGGAGTGAAGGTCAAGCAGAAAGGGCTGGACGATGATGAGGAGGACTCGGAGAGGGAGCTGAGGGAACGAGCTTTCCTCATTCCCATGGAACCTCTGCCGGGCGTCACGTTACGGGATCCCCGCTCCCAGCTGCGGCAGTTCAGCCACATCAAGATGGACGTGACCCTGATGAAACCCAACTTTGCCAAGCACATCGTGTGGGCCCCCGAGGACCTGCTCCCGATCCCGCTGCCTAAACCCGACCCCGTCTCTTCCATCAATTTACCCCTCCCTCCGCTCATCGCCGACCAGAGACTGAACAAACTGCGGAATCTGAAGAACGATCCGCACCCCGGCGCCGTGCCGGCCGATCCTCGGCTCGCTGCCAAGGCCAAGAACAGCCTGGCGGGCCGGGGCGGCTACCTGGATCCATCCACAGATTCCCATGCCAGTAGCTCCAGCAAACTGGGGGATCCTCGCTTGCAAAAGAACGTCGATCCCAGGCTCCACAGACTGTCGAGCGCGGACGCTCACCACGGAGTCGGGAAGGATTCCCACCCTCCCAAGTTTGACCCCCGCCTCGCCAGAGCTGCTGCCAGCTCATCCCAGCCCTCGGAAGCCGCGACTCCGAAATCCGACCCCGATGCTCTGCCTCCGTACGCGCCCAAATTATCGTCCAGCGGCGTCAGGCTGGGATCTCCCGGCTCCATCCTGAGCGGGATCAGCCTGTACGATCCCAGGGATCACAGCTCATCCTCGGACACGGCTCCGGCCGCTTCGGGAGAGAACGGAGAGAACCAGAAAAAAAGTATTTTGAAAAATTCCAGTAAAAACGAGGCGAGTCTCGCGGAAGACACATCCCAGCAGAAGGCCGCCTCCAACGCGGAAAAAGCCACGGAAGGATCGGCGGAAGGTGCTTCAGACAAGGCGAACAGCACCAATAAATCTCAGGCTAAACACTCCAGCGCCGCTCCTGCCGTCCACAATCTCCCGATCCAGGCTCTGTCGGGATTGATCCGGCCGCAGTACAGCGACCCCCGGCAGGTGAGGCAGCCCGGACAGGTAACGCAGGCCCCGGAGAGCGATCCCAACGGGGAGTCGGATGACAAATCCTTAAAAGATGTTTTCAAGACTTTCGATCCAACCGCTTCCCCGTTTTGTTAGCAGATGGCTTTGGAGTCTTTTTACCGTCGTGGGTATTGCAGTTCTCTGCTGTTTTGTACCTGGGTTACCTCTTTTGGCTTTATTTATTTTTAAATTATAATTCCCACCACTTTTCAGCTGCTAATCTCCGAACCACACGCAGTTCTCCAGTACGCTCGAGTGTTTGCAAGGCTGTGGTATTTTCTAGAGAATCCTTTTTCTTTCCAATTTCAGGGAGACTAATAATTGACCTGTAGAAAGGAAAACCAATCCCCCCCCTGGATCGTGTTAGAGCTGAGAAAAGCACTTTCATTGTAAATAAGTCATGGAAAATTCCCAGAGCTGTATATGTGTGAGCTGCCTCTTTCCCAAGCACCACTTAGATCCGATTGCCACATTTGTATAGATCCAAGCAATATTATGTACATGAATTCCCGGGAGAGATGCCGTTCCAGGACTGCCAAACCCCCGAACTGATGGAAAACCCCACGGAAATGAATCCAGAGGAAATCGTCGCTCCTCCTTTTCCAATGAGTCGATGTAAGACACGGACAGTTTTTATTCCTGCAGTCGATATTAGTGTAAAAGAGACTATATCACATATTGAGGATGAAAAATGTCATATCTTTTGAAAGTATTTTATTCTATGCTGTACATAGAAGAAATTGTGAAGTACATAACTAGCAAAAGTAACTGTTCAAAGTGGAGAAAACTACATTGTCTAATACGAAAAGGAAAAACAAAAAAAAAAACCACAAAAAAAAGGTTTTTATTTAATTTTTTTCCACGCCTACACGATTGGGATTTAGTGCTCCGAGTTCCATTGTGGTGTTCATGTATTTCAACGTATTTTTGTATTCAGCTGCTTAATTTGTATTGCTTTTTTTGTATGGCTGTAACTGCAGTACTTGTATTCATGGTGTCTCGACGACATTTTTAACAAAACAATTAAAAAGGGTACAGTTAATTCCTGGTGACGACTCCGTGTGCGTGCCGGTGGGGGACTAGAGCCGGGCTTTTCGGGATGGTTTGTGGGGTTTTAACGTAACCTTGTACCTGATCCCGAGGTCTCACGGAGGGAGCTGCCGTGTTCCGTCTCGGAGCATCCTGCGTGTCTTGGATTCCCCAGGTTTTGCATGGCAGAGCTCTTGTCCTGCCCTTGGGGCTGCTTTTTCTCCAGAGGAAGAGCAGTTGTTCCTAGCCAGCTGCCTTTCCAATAAAAATGTGCTGCCTGCAGAGTCTTTATCCCAAATTCTGAGATTTTGGATGAGCTGAGGGAAGCTGGCGATTCCTGCACGGCACAGGAGCCATCTCTGAAGGCAATCCCGGCTTCACTTTGCCTTCCTGATTTCCCAGAGTGTGAATTCCATTGATTTCATTATTTCCTTTGGGTAGGAGAAGTAGAGAATGGATGTGGAACTGGGTGGTTGTCTTGGAGTAATTCATTAGTCCTTTGTTAGTAGTTTGTTATTTCTTCATCCACTCCCTGGAGTGGCTGGTCGAGGTTTTCCTCAAAAAACCGAGCCAGCAGGGAAAAATAG
Organism: Poecile atricapillus; assembly: GCF_030490865.1. Classification (NCBI taxonomy): domain Eukaryota; kingdom Metazoa; phylum Chordata; class Aves; order Passeriformes; family Paridae; genus Poecile; species Poecile atricapillus. The sequence goes on from NC_081251.1 coordinate 115,867,702, forward strand.
TGTGGAAATGGCATGGATACAGAGGCCTGTGAGTCCTCACAGCCTGTTATCTCCATGTGTAATTCCTTCCTTTCCTTCCCTCCCTTCCCTCCCCTCCTGCTTCATCCATTTCAGTTATCTTCCCAGAGTCTCCGGTGTGCCTGCTGCTGCTTTTCCTGGGAATGCGGAGGAGATTCCTTGCTGCCACGCAAGTAGTGGGATTCCTGGTGGGGGGAAGGTGTTTGGGATGCAGGTGGGACACCAAGGGGGGCTGGAATGGGCTGCAGCCACCATGGAGCCAGTTGTGATCTGCTGTGCCGATTGTGTATTCCACAGGGAATTCCACGGTGGCTCCTTCCCACCTCTCCTGCAGAATTCCAGCACGGAGCAGTGCTGCCATCGGACAGCTCGTGATCCCCAGGCTGGGAAGGATGGATGTGGAGAGCCAGGACAGAGGAGCAGCAGTCTGGGATACTCTGGGAGCTGTGAGGTAGGCGATCTCGGGGACTGAATGTTTACTCTGGATGGGAGAGAGTCCTTGGGCCCAGTGGGATTTTGGGAGGAAATCTGCAGGCTCAGGGCCAGCAGGTGAGACAGAACGCTCCCCACTGCTGCATCCATGGCTGGGTGAAGCAGGAAAGGTGGAGAGATGGCAGAAAGCCTGAGCATCTCTGGATCACAGAATCCTGGAACAGTTTGGATGGGAAGGGACCTTAAACTCATCCCATTCCACCCCCTGCCACGGGCAGGGACACCTCCGACACCTCCCACTGGATGAGGATTCTCCAAAGCCCCGTCCACCCCATCTCACCAGCTGGGGGTAAAACACTCACCACAAGATTCCTGGCCTCCCCACGGAGCCTGTTCCGAGGTTTTCCTGCCGCGGTGGAAAACTCCAGCACGAATCCTTCACGCTGCAAAGTATTCCTGCTCTGCTTCCAGCGCCACGGAACCTCTCTCTGGGTTACAGGTGTCTGTCCATAACTGTGTGTCCTTTCCTAGGACTGGGGTGCTTTGGGACATTCCTGCTCCAGGGGGGTTGCTCTTGCACCAGAGGCATCAGGGTGGGCTCAGCCTTTGCCCCTCGAGTTTTCCGGAGCCCTAATTCATCCCGGTCGGAATTTAAAGCCTCCTTGGCTCTGTGCTGTGTCAGGTTTTTCCTCCACTGCTGGCAGAAAGCAGCAACTTCTTCTTCCTCAGGGTCTGCTGAGGGCTGTCCCAAACCCTGTTGGGAAAAGGAATTGCTTTAATTCATCCCTGTGCATCCTAAATTATGGAAAAGTCTGGAAGTGCCGAATGTGCGCGTGATCCACACGGCACCACTGCCTCTCGGTGCTTCAGAATGCCTCAGAAGCTTCCTACAGGGACAGGAAAGGAGGGCAGTTTGTTGATAAGCAGGGAATTTTCCAAAGGGAAATCTCCAGGTCATAGAGAACTTTGGGATCTAGATAGTCAAAATTAATTAATTAATTTTTAAAATCAATTAATTACTCCAGGCTGGCATCAGCAAAGTGAAAAATGGGCAAATAGAGGAAGCTTTAAGTTTATTTAAGCACGGGAGGAGCTTTGTCACCCTTGGGGCTGATTGTTCAGCAGATGGGATTCTAAAAATCCTGCATTCAAGAAGAGATGCTGATCCCAGGAAAAGCGATGGGGTGGGATTCAGGTGGAAGTGCTGCCTCGGGGAGAGGCTGGTGGTGTTTGCCCTTGTTTTCCTGTTCTTTTCTGGAAAAATCTGCTGCCACAGACTTGATGGCAGCTGCATGGGAAACTCTTGGGAATCTGGCTTTTGGGATTAAAGAGGATAGCATGGACTAATTCCAAAGAAAAGGTGCTCTGCCATCCAAAAATTAAGTGGGGAATGGACCAGGTCAAAGTGACTTCAAGGACAGGCAATGCCTGAGGCAGAAAGGCACAAGATGAAAGAATTCCAGGAGGAATATTTGCTGCAGCTGGAATCCCACAGCAGCCAGATCCCAGCTCCCATAGAAAGACCTGGATGAGAACCTCCTGCAGCGTGGAATTGCTGCTGTGAGGGAGAAACCCTTCCCTGTGCGGGGCGGGCAGGCCCCGGCACAGAGAAGCTGTGGCTGCCCCAGCCCTGGAACTGCTCAAAGCCAGGTTGGACGGGGCCTTGGAGCAACCCTTCCCACCCCAGTAATTCTGGGATCGATTCCACCATGGACTCACTTTGACACACGCTGCCTCGGCCGCCCTCAGGACGTGCTGGACTGCTTGGATGAGGTTCTGCACGTTGCTCAGCAGCAGCTCAGAGGAGGCCTTGCTCTCCCCAGTCACTGCCTTCACCCTTCAAAGACATTCCAAAGGATTTTATTGGAAGGACACTGGACGTTCTGACAGCGTTGTTATTCCAAACCCAGCTCATCCCCTGCGCCATCAGAGCGGGGAAACCCAAGGAGGGAAGGGAGGCCTCCAAATGGATCCTCAACTCTTGGCCAATACCTCCCCTAGGAGCTCTGGGGACCACCACTGCATTCCCTGGAGAAGGGATTCCAGTAGGATGCCCCTGGAGAGCTGATCCCAGCTCACCTGGCCACGATGGCGAGCTGGCTGCCGATGGATTGGGTGTGCTCGGCGGCGCGGAGCAGCTCCGTGGAGCACCTCTGGTCCAGGCAGTGCTTGGCGAGGATGTTCCCAAACCTAACAACCACCTGCCCGTCGGAAACCATTCGCCTGGCACAGGCAACAAACTGCTCCTTGCTCTGGAACGGGATAAAAATCAGTGGGATGGGGGAGAGAAGGAGAAAAAAGCTTTTCCTGCAGGACGGGGAAGGGTCCAGGAGGCTCAGGAAAAGAGGAAATTCCTCTCCTGAGGAAAGGACAGGATGCCAAGCTCACATCCAGCCAGGAGGAAAGAATTTGGAATATTTTGCTCGCACAGAGCTGGTGCCACTCTCCCAAGAGCTGGGTGACACAAGGATTTGGGATGGAGCTGCCGTGATCCTACGGGAAAACGGGAGGGATGAACCTACCGCAATGGGGCCCTTCCTGCGCAGGAACTGAGCCATGTGGAGCATCCTCGTGGCCATGTCCTGAGTCACCTGGGACACCTGGCTGGGGCCACCCTGCCACTTGCCACGGTTTCCTGTCTCCTGCTTTGCAGGGGAGATGCTGGAAGGGCCATCCCGGTTCTGTGGAGACAGGAAGGGAGCAGATTCCAAGCCTGGAATGTGTGGACACGGCGATGCCGAGTGGTCTCCTCCACCTGGGTGTTTCTGAAGGAGATTTTGGTGAGTGAAGTTGGTGGGAGAGCTGCTCTCCCCCTGCTGGGTCCACTCCACCTTCCCACCAGCCCTTCTCCCTAAATCCAAAGCCCTTGGAGCCATCTCCAAGTGGGAGTAGGGTGTCCTGCAAGCTGTGACGGCTTGTAATTAATTCCCAGCACAATTAGAGCTCTACAGTGCTTTGCTGAGGGACCTGGGTCTGTGCCAAAGCCTTTCCCAGCTCCTGACACCCATGGGAATGGAGTTGCTGGTTCCAGAGGGAATGTGAGGCGGTGAGGGAGAGTGCTGCAGCCCCCCTGCCTCCGAAAAGGCGGATTGGGATGGATGTAGGAGAGCCTGGCCGATCGGATGTCCAAGAATCCAGGGCTGCCAGCAACCTGAGCTGCCCGAGTGGCCCAGGGTCAGCCCTGCCAGCATCCCTCACATTCCTGCTCCGTGCTGGGAGCGCCAGGAATGACGGACAGGGAAAAAAGCAGGGAAAAAAGAGCTCCCGTACCGGCTCACCCGCTTCCCGCCTGGCTCCACTCGCTCCTCTGCTCCCACGTGGATGAATTCCTGCTGCCTCTGGAGTGGGCTCTGGAGCTGGGGAGAGTGCAGCTGTGCCCTTGGGCGATCCTGGGAAGCGTTCCCGCTGCAGGCATTCCGTGAGGCGCCACAGGACATCCCTGTCAATTCCAGGGATAACCCGGAGCTGTGTGACAAGGTAGTGTGCCTTGGCTGACCAGTACCACACCACGCTGTCCAAGCGGGGATCCCCAGTGTCCAGGAGGGGATCCCCAGTGTCCTGGAGGGGATCCCCAGTGTCCTGGCGGGGATCCCCAGTGTCCTGGCGGGGATCCCCGGTGTCCAGGAGGGGATCCCCAGTGTCCAGGAGGGGATCCTCAGTGTCCTGGTGGGGATCCCCAGTGTCCAGGAGGGGATCCTCAGTGTCCTGGTGGGGATCCCCAGTGTCCAGGCGGGGATCCCCAGGGTCCTGGCGGGGATCCCCAGTGTCCAGGAGGGGATCCCCAGTGTCCAGGAGGGGATCCCTGGTGTCCTGCTGGCTCCTGAAGTGCCGCCGGACGCTTCCCACCAGGTCAGCCGTGAGGAGCAGGAGGTGGTCAGCCACGGACAGCAGGTCAGGCTGCGACCCAGGCTGAGCACCGGCCTCCAGAGCATCCCGGAGGGTGTTCCTGACCCACCGGACATCAGCCATGAGCCGATTTGCCTTCTCCTCAAACCCTTCCTTGCTCCTCTCCCTCTCTTGGCTGAGGTTGGACAGAGCTGCTCCAGCCACGTCCTGGATGAGCTGCAGCTGTTCCATGTTGACCCTTTCCATGTGGAGCGACAGCGCCTTGGCCCTGAGGGCCACGTCCCTCCGCAGCAGCTCGAAGCGGATGGCCAAGCTGGCAGTAGGCAGTGGGGAGAGCAGGAGGGTGTTGGAGACGTCCAGCAGAGCTTCCATGAGCACCTGGATCTCTTCCCGGAGCGCCAGGATTTCTCTGGCACTGTGGTCTCCAGGGCAGGATAAGTAGGAGAGGCGGGCAGCCTCCTGCAGCCTGAGGGAATTCTCAGCCACAGCAGGCAGGAGGCTCCGTGGGGCAGCCTTGTTCCTCACGGCTCTGCTCAGCTCTGCCAGGAACAGGACATCCCTGCCCACGAATCCATCCATGGCATCCAGCAGGACACGCATGCCAACAGCCCACCGGGCACCGTGCAGCTCCAGGATGGCCTTTTCCATCCCACAAGATTCCCTGAAGGATGCTGCCTTCTCCAGGAATGCTTTGGTGTTCAGCTGAGCACGGGAAAACTTGGCTTGGAGCTGCAGAAAGCTCTGCTGGCCACAGGAGGGATTGGGATTTTCCTGACCGCAGGCTGTGCTCGCCATGGCTCCCGCCAACTGCACTGCTCCTGCTAAACCCAGCAGGGTCTCATCCAGAGCCTGCTTCCCTCTTGGAAAGTCACCCGACAGGATAAATCCAAGCACTTGCTGGGCCAGAGCATTCCAAGGGCCTGCCACAGCCGCCAGGCACTCCCGAGTCTCCCAGACCCTTCCCGAGAGCCTGAGTGCCATTTGGAGAAGCCTGCCTGGAGCAGGGAGCTGCCCGGGGGCCGTTTCCGTGGCCAGGCTGATGATCTGTGGGGTCAGTGCCGTGATATCCCGGTGTTGCTGCAGCACCCGGAACTGCGGGGGCTCTGCCACGGGCAGCGCTTCCCGTGCTGCTTCCACCCAGCCATCGGAGAGCTCCAGCAGGACGGAACAAGCAGCACCGACGGCGTCCCTGGCACCGGCTCGGGATGCTGCCAGGAGAGCTGCGATGACAGGGTGTGTTTCCCCTTCCCATGGATCCAGGCGGAAGCTATCTGGTGGTGAAGATGGATGACTTTGGAGATCTCCTTGGAACTCTGCCTCAGCCGTCCTGGTTCGTATCCCAGTGTGGGACCGGAGCTCCAGCCCCTCTTCCACCTCGGTGCTCCGCACTCGCTCCCGGAGCGGGCTGAGGATCTCCGGGTGGTTGGAGCCATCCAGCCCGGCTTGGACACGGAGAGCAGAGTCCATCAGGGAGCTCACTGCCTGGGAAAAGGCATCCCGGCTTTGGGGGCAGGAAAACCTTCCTGGAATGAGGGCCGTGACTGCTCGCAGCTCCAGGATGGATTTGGCCAATTGCTCCACCCACACCAGCAAGCCGTTCCTGAAGATGGGATCGGTGGCCCTGTCCACGTGCCGGGAGGCGGCTCCGACCACCCAGCGCGCCCAGCCCGTGAGGCGAGCGGCGTGCTCGGAGAATCCCTCGGGATCGCGGCGTTCCAGCGCCGCTTCGCAGCGTTCCTTGTGCTCGGCCAGCTCCAGGATGGATAACTCCAGGAGTTCCCTCACGCCGATGGTCTCCTCGAAGCAGCGCAGGAGGCCGTCGGTGGCTCTGGCCCAGGCGCGGCCCAGGGCCTGGAGCTGCTCCGTGGCGTTCCCGCTCGTTTCCGTGAGCAGGGAAGGGAGGCTGCCCAGGAGCCTCCGCAGCTGCTCCGCGCCCTCCCGGATTTCCCTGGTGGTTTGGGCCGCGGCACACCCGGCCAGGACCAGATCGGCCGCTCGGAGCATCCGCTGGGCCTGAGCAAAGAAGGCGGCAGTGAGGGGCTGGAGCTTCCTTAAAATTCCTCCTGGTCCTGCAGGAAAACGTCCTGAACGGGCAAGGCTAAGGACACCTTCAAGCAGCTGCTTCAGGGGCTCCTTCTCCTCGAAGAATCCGTCCAGGATTTGGCACAGCGTGGCTCTGAGCGCTGCCCGCTCCAGGTTCTCCAGCTGCTCCCTCAGGCTGTGACATTCCCGCTGCAGTCCCTGTTCCCCCTGTCTCTGGCTCGTGTGGCTGAGGATGCTCCTCCTCAGCTGCAGCAGCGCCCAGCAGCGTTCCAGCAGCTCCAGCCGCAGGTCCAGCCGGGATGACTCTGCCAGCAGCATTCCATGGAGAATGACCGCTTCCAAGAGGGAGCTGAACCCGCCCTCGGAGAGGCGCAGGGCGTCGGGCTGGGAGAGGAGAGCCTGGAGCCTGCTCACCTGCTGGGAGAAGATCCCACTGCTGTCCTGGGGCTCCGTGAGCTGGGAGAGGAGCCCCCTGACGGTGCTCTCGGTCAGCTGGAAGACAGAATCCTGGGAGAGGTCAGCTTGGCGATCCCTGGAGCGCGGCAGGGCTGTGTGGATGAGCGGGACACACTGGTGGAGCAGCTGCAGGCTCTGGGCCAAGCTCTTCGCTCCGGGACAGTCTCCGAGGTGCTGGAGGCGCTCGGCCGTGAGGCGGCTCAGCCGGAGCAGGGCCTGGGAGAAGGCCTGGAACGCATCCAGCAGCCCCGGAGTGTCCCGGGCATCCCACAGCTCACTCAGGCATTCCAGGAGCCAGCTGGCAGCGCCAGCGATCCTCCTCAGCCCCGCAGCCTCTTCCAGCTGAAGGATCTGGGCAGGAAACAAGGCAGAAACACGGCACGGGTCAGGAGCTGCCGTTCCCCTTCCATCCCTGGAGCAGTTTGCTCCGTGGATCTGCCGGAGCTTCCCCTGCTCGTGTCCCCTGCTCGTGCCCCTGACCTTCGCTGTCTCCGTCAGGCTCCTCTTGGCGGCCGCTGCCAGCTGCTGGCGATGCCCAGGGCTGTGAGGATGCTCCTGCAGCTGGAATGCTGCCAGTGCCAGGTCCCTCCCGGCCTGGAGCAGGGATTCACCCACGGGACACAGCTCCGTGCTCCCTCCCGTGCCACGATCCTCGGAGATCCTGCGAGGGAAGGACTGGGCTCAGCTCTCCTGGCTATCCCCCGCTCCCAATCCCACCTCTCCAGGAGGCTCCCTGCCACCTTTTCCGTCTCTTCCCAGCCCTCGAATCCACCCGGGAGACTCCCATCCGCCTCACCTCCTCGCCACAGCAGCGAGTTCTTCCATAGCTTTGGCCAATTCTCTCGCCTTTCCCCCCAAATTGGGGAAGGCTGGACAAATCCCATCTTCCCGTTCCAGGGCGAGGAGGAGGTGGCAGAGCTCCACAGCCATGGGACAGAGAATTCCCTGGATAGCTTTGTTTTCTGTTGGGAGCCCGAGCTCAGAGAGAGAAAAACGCTCCATGGTGTCCTGCCTGGAAAAGGGAAAAAACTTTGGGCTTAGTTAGGATCCAGCGTGGAACAGTTCCCGGTTTTCTCAGCGAGCTTGGATGGGGATGGCAGTCCCTGGCTTGGGAAACGCTCCCGGCTTTCATTTCGCCCAGCGCCGAATCCAGGTCACTCACCTGGAATTCCCGGCACACCGGAGCCGGGATTGCCTTTCCCGGGGGATCGCCAGGGGCTGTTCCCGGCGCTGCAGAGCCGGCATTCATTCCCTCACAGGGAGGGATCCGGCACGGCGGAGCCGGGGGCAGCGGCGGGCCCCTCTCCCCCGGTTCCCGCGGTTCCCGGGACGCCGCGCGGGCCGTTCCCATGGGAGCGACGCCGGGATGCGCCAGCGTCGCCATGGAGATAACGGGCGCGGGGCGGTGACGTCACGGCGCGCGCGCCGGCCGCGGGGCACGCCGGGAGTTGTAGTTCGGCGGGCTCGGAGCGCCGGGCTCCCCTCGGGCCGGGATCAGGCGGGAATATCCCGGTTTTCCCCGTACGGGCCTCACTCCTTCCAGGGGAGTTTTTGAACAACACGAATGTGCGCCCCGGCTAACGGCGGCGGGACACAGGAGACCCTTCTCCAGACGCAGAATATTTCCGGGAAAGCGTAGCCGCCATCCCGGGAACCTGAGCTTCAGCTCTCCCGCGTTACAGGTGAGGTAATTCCCTGGAAAACGCGCGGGGCGCCATAAACAACCGCCGGGAGAAGGACGGACCCGCCACAGCCCCCGCAGGGATCCCCCTCGGGCAGGCGGCGGAGAGCCCCGCCCGCCGGGAGGAGCCGCTCCTTCCCCATCGCCATTCCCGTTCCCGTTCCCGGCGGATCCCGGATCCCGCATCCCGCGCACGCGCCCGCCGCGCTCCCGCTGCCGCGGCGGAGGAGGAGGAGGAGGAGGAGGAGGAAGGAGAGCCGGAACAGCGGGAGCGATGGACAGCGCCGGCAAGGAGCGGGAGGCCGTGCAGCTCATGGCGGAGGCCGAGAAGCGGGTCAAGGGCTCGCACTCCTTCCTGCGGGGGCTCTTCGGGTGAGCGGCTCCCGCACCCCCTGCCCGTGTCCGGCATTCCCTGCCCGTGTCCGGCATTCCCTGTCCGTGTCCTGCACCCCCTGCCCGTGTCCTGCACCCCCTGCCCGGCTCCCGCACCCCCTGCCCGGCTCCCGCATCCTCCTTCCAATCTCCGGCGTCTTCCCCGGCTCCTGGATCCCCCTTTCCGGCTCTTGCCCCCCTTCACGCCCCATTCCCAGCTCCTGGATCAGCCCCTGGCTATCTCCCCTCTCCTCCATCCCTTCCTTCCCCGTCTCCTCCATCCGCCCCCTTCCCTATTTCCTGCCCCCCTTCCCCATCTCCTCCATCCTCCCCTTGCCGACCTCTTCCCCCCCTTTTCCCAACTCCTGCCCCCCAGTGTGGGTGAGGGTTTTCCTCATCCGTGCGAGGTCCGGGGGGTGGCACAGGGAGCCCCCTCCCATCCCGCTCCAAGGCCGGATCCCCCTGGAGCAGCCCCAGGGATGTGGCGAGCGCCCTCGGCCTCTGCGGCTCCCGTCCCTTCCCCGCCTGGGCCCGCGCTCATCCCGGCCTTATCCCGGCGGGAATCGTCTCCCCATGGGCTCTCCCGAAATCCCCGGGAGCACCGGCAGCGTTATCCCAGAAAATGGCAGAGCGTCCTTTTCCCTGGGCCTGGCTGCTCCAGGCTCGCTGTTCCCCAGCCGTGTGTCTGGAATCGGGATGCTCCGGCCACCTCGCTCCCGCTTTTCCTTGGCTTTTTTAAGGAAAGAACATTCCCGGAGCGATGCTCTGTGAGGGCCGGGAGGTTTTTATCCATCAGCCCGGAAAAATCGGCTGCGGCCGCCCTAAAATCCACAAGTTTTAAATAGAAATTCCTCTCCGGCCTCCGGCAGATTAATCAACCAGGGCCTGCTCCAGGGGCATAATCCGGGCGGCAAATTCCTGAAAATCCTTGCAGGGAACGGGCAGAGATTTCGAGAGGGGAATTTTTAATTTTCAGGGATAAGTACAGATGGAAGAAAAAAATAAAAAAAAATAAAAAGAAACAGGAAGGAAAGGTTTTGTGGGGGTGACTCGGCTCTCGGCTTCTTCCCGGCCAACAGGATGTCCAGGCCTCCCAGCGCCGGCCAAATGCCTCCTTCCCACCTGGGCTCTTCCTGGAATTCCTCCAGCACCTTGCACAGGAGCTGATATTCCTTTTATTTCCAGTGTTTTGGGATTGAAAGGCTGGGAGCTGCCCGGTTCCTGGGGCCACTCCGGGTGTAGCATTCCTCGCTGCCGCCTCCGTTGGCTTTGGCTCGTGCCAGAGGCGCCTTCCAAGGGCAAGGAGGGATCCAAAAATCCCGCCTGTGCTTCCAAAGCAACCGTGCTCGGCTGCCAGAGGGAGACAGGGAGGGGAGAGAAGCGCCAGAATTCCCAAGGGATGGGAAAAAGACAATGGAATAACCCCTGCTGTGAGGTGGATTGAAGAGCAGCACTCGGAGAGGAATGTTGGATTCATGGGATTGAGGGATTTTCCAGCCTTAAGGATTTTTGGATTCCTTTTCGTTCTGCAGGAGTGGAGCTGGATCCCACCTGGATCCTGTCAGGGAGTTATGGAGAGCGGGGAGCTCTCCCCAGAGCCTCTCTTTTTTCCCCCCAGGGTATCCATGAAAAAAAAAAAATCTGCATTTCCTTACCAAAAATCTGACCTTTGGCATCTGGGAATTTTGGGAGATCCCCCAAATCCAGCATTCCCCCTTTCAGTGTTCTCACATGGTGGGGTGGGATCAGCCCCACAGAGCCTGGAGAGGCCAAGATTCCCAATCCCAGTTTTGGCTCTGGAGCCGGTGTTCCCTCCCGGCCCGGCCTCAGGAGCGTTCCCGCTGCGTTCCAGGGGCAACACCCGGGTGGAGGAGGCCTGTGAGATGTACACCAGGGCTGCCAACATGTTCAAGATCGCCAAAAACTGGAGTGGTGAGTCCAAATCCCGGGATCTGGGGGGGATTGGGAAGCGCCCAAACGTCTTCCTGTGAGTTATTCCCTGGGGAACGGTCTCTGTGTCCGTGCAATTCCTATTTAAATACTGGGAAGGGGCTGAAGGATTTTGGAGGAATGTAAAAATGCCGGCTGGTGATCCTGCTTGGGAAGGCCTCATCCCAAAAAATCTGCCGGGATTCGCGGGATCGGTATTCCTTCTTTTCCAGCGGCAGGAAATGCCTTCTGCCAGGCGGCCAAGCTGCACATGCAGCTCCAGAGCAAGCATGACTCGGCCACCAGCTTCGTGGACGCCGGGAACGCCTACAAAAAAGCGGATCCGCAGGGTAAGGCGGCGGAATCTGGGATTGCTCCCAGCCAGTGGTGGCAGAGGTGCATTCCCGCTTTTCCAGGAGCTTTGGGATGGTGTAGGAGGTCAGCAGCGTGCTGGCATCTCCCCTTGGTGTTTGTTGGGATTCGGGATGCTGCAGGGCGTTGGGAGTTTTGGCAGCTTCCGTGCCGGTTCGGCTTGGCTTTAGGGAATGGCTTCCAGAGGAATGGCTTTGGGCTGGATCCCGGTGGGATCCCTGTTCCCGAGGCTTTCCCCAGCCCTGGGATGAGAATTAAGGATCTGGGATTCTTTCAACCGGGTTGTGATTTTTTGAGGAAGTCTCCAGCCCACTTTTCCCCAGATAGCTCTGGGAGCAAATCCCTCGCCTCCAGCGGCGTTATCCCGGGAGCCAGGGCTGGATAACACCCTTTTGGAATGGTGAAACTCCCAAACTCCCTGGAAAACAGCAGCCTTTTGGAGCTGATCCCTTGAAGTTGGCTCTGTTGGGGGAGGCAGGCAGCAAACTCGGGCTGGGATGGTCCCGGTGTCGGTTCCCTTTGGGAATTCGGGGGGCTGGGGCGGGGTCCCGGCAGATCCCGCTCCGTGGGCAGCCTTTCCCCGGAGCAGCAGCCGGCCGGGATGCGGGGACGGGAGGTGGCTGACGCTCTTGTCTCTCACGCACGCTGCAGAGGCCATCAACTGCTTAAACGCAGCCATCGATATCTACACGGACATGGTAAGGCCCCGCCGCCGGGAACGCCATGCGCCTTCCCGGGAACGCCGCGCCTCATCCCGCTTCCCTCCCGTCCCCAGGGCCGCTTCACCATCGCCGCCAAGCACCACATCACCATCGCCGAGATCTACGAGGCCGAGCTGGTGGACATCGAGAAGGTGAGGGGACGCCGCTGACGTCGCCGCTGACGTCACGGCGCAGCTTTCCCGGGAAACCCGTGGTTGTCGCGGCCCTGGAAGCAGGAGCAGCCTGGGACAGCAGAAGATGTTCCCCCAGTGGAAGTGGATCAGCTTTGAGGTCCCTTCCAACCCAAGCCATCCTGGGATTTCCTTGCCTTCAGCTCAGGAATTCCCGTCTCCCATCCAGCACCGGAATTCCTGGTGCAGTCCAGCCCTGAGTTAGAGTTTGTGGTTGTCCCGGCCCGGAGGCTTTGGTGGAGCAATCCCAAGGGATCTGCACCCTCTGGTGTGTCCCTGTGCCAGCAGCACGGGCTGAGCGCCCCGCTGAGAATCCACCCCAGTGTCTCCCATTGGAAAAGCGCTTGGGGAATGTCACGGAGCCATTTCCCGTCACCTTCAGCTCCCAGCTCAGCACTGATTCCCTCATTCCCACTCCCAGGCTCCCCGGGCAGGAATCCCGCTGCGGATCTCCTGCTGAATTTCATAGGATAAAACCGGACGGGATGTAGGGGTTGTTTTCCAGGCAGGGATTTCCTTCCTCGGCTCCGCTCCGTTGGATCCCGTCTCTCTCCCGGAGCGCTGTTCCCTGGGGTGCTTTATCCCGGGATAACCCATCCCACCTTTCTGTCCCCAGGCCATCGCGCACTACGAGCAGGCCGCGGATTATTACAAGGGAGAGGAATCCAACAGGCAAGTCCTTGGGATCGGCGGGAAGGGCTGGAACAGGGATCCATCCCTGGCGCTCCCACAACTGCCACACTTCCCATTTGGGCTAATTTCCAAGAGAATTCCTCTAAATCCCAGCTGTGGGTTCCCGCCTTTCTCTCCGGGAAGGGCTGCTGGGCTATGGGCTGGTGAATTCCCGGGATCCAGGGCCTGATTTTTGGGATGTACTTGCAGCTCAGCCAACAAGTGTCTGCTGAAGGTGGCGGCCTACGCGGCGCAGCTGGAGCAGTACCAGAAAGCCATCGAGATCTACGAGCAGGTCAGGAGCCAAATCCCGCGGGAATAGCACCTCTTCCCAAGGAAAAGGGCCCAGGGGCGTCGGCAAAACCTCCGGGATCAGGGAATTGTTTAGGTTGGAAAAGCTCCCTGAGGTCAGAGTCCCGCTGCTCCCTGAGTGTCCCCCAAGTGCCACATCCATGATTTTCAGTGTTTCCAGGAAAAGGCTGGGAGAAATCCATCAGAATTCCCCTTTGAATGTACTTGCAACTCACTTTGGCAGAAAATTCCCTCCCGGATTTGTCAGCTCCGCCTTCCGTTGGATATTTACCTGCCAATACCGGCACTGCTGCTTGGTGCTTCCACAGGCTTAATCCTGGAGCAGCTTTTTCCCAAGTGGATTTGTTTTCCCATTTCCTCATCCACCAGGGATCAGCCTGCTGGGATCCGACTTCCCTTGGGATGAGTTCAAAACCTCCCTGCTTCCCCATGGCTTTTTGGCCATTTTCCCCCTTTTATTCCCAGCCTCAGGGTGGGATTTGGATTGGTTTAATCCAGCCTTTCCTTTCCTGCCCCTTTTTTCCACGTTTTTTTTTGTCCAGGTGGGAACAAACACGATGGATAACCCTTTGCTCAAGTACAGCGCCAAGGAATATTTCTTCAAAGCCGCCCTGTGCCACTTCATCGTGGATGAGCTGAATGCCAAGGTCAGTTATCCCAGAATTCCCAATCCCCCCGCAGCAGTGGCTGGAATTCTTCACGTGCCGCTGTCGCGTTGGATTCCTGGTGGACGCTTTCCCGAGTTTGAGGATGGGAAAACAAATCCTGGGAAAAAAAAATTAATTAATGGGAATGGTCTGTGAAGGGATCTCTCCTTTCTTCCAGCTTGCACTGGAGAAATACGAAGAAATGTTCCCGGCTTTCACAGATTCCCGGGAATGCAAGCTATTGAAAGTGAGTAACCAGGGGACTTTCCCACTTTTCCAGGGGTTTTCTCCTTTATCCCAGCATTTTAGAGGACGTCAGCCTCACTTTTCCCTGGGTTTGGCCCAGAACCCTGTCTGTGGTGGGTGCTGTTCCCGGAGCGGGGACACGCAGGCACAGAGCATTCCCTCATTTTTCCTGGTGTTTTCCCAGAAACTGCTGGAAGCTCACGAGGAGCAGAACAGCGAGGCCTACACCGAGGCAGTGAGTACTCGTGGCTTCCCTCGGGAATGCTGCTTCTCCCTTCTCTTTTTTGGGATGCCTGTGCCCTGCTCGGTATTTGGGAACCTGCGGAGAGGGGCGGGGGACAGAACTGCTCCAGCGAGGTCCCGGCTTCTTCCTTGAGCATTCCCGGGTTTTCCTGGAGAGTTCACATCCTGCCTGGCTTTGCTGTGGCTCCTTTGGTGTTTGACAGGAGCTTGAAGTGCTCGGGGGGAGTTTGGAGAGGCTCTTCTCTGGAATGTGGCCCTGTCCCTTTTCCCTTTTCTTCCCCCATTTTTTTCCTTTCCCTTGTTTTTCCCCACTTTCCGCTTGCGTTTTTCCCCCCCTTTTTTCCCCGCCTCTTTCCCCTTGGTTCTTTCCCCTCTTCCTCTTTTTCTCTTCTTCCCCTTTTTCCTCTCTTCCCCTTTTCCACCCTCCTTTTTTTCCCTTCCCTTTGTTTTCCTCTCCCTTTCCCTTTGTTTTCCTCTCCCTTTCCCCTCCTTTCCCCTTGGTTTTTTCCCCCTTTCCCTTCAGTGTCCTTCTTTCCATTCCCCCTTCCCTTTTCTCTCCTCTTTCCCTCCCCTTTATTCCCAGGAGGAGCCCACTCATCTCCCACTCCCATCCCTGCCTCATTCCCTTTCCCGCCGCTCCCTGATCCCACTTTTTCCCGCTGCCAGGTGAAGGAATTTGACTCCATCTCGCGGCTGGATCAGTGGCTCACCACGATGCTGCTGCGCATCAAGAAAACCATCCAGGGCGAGGGCGACGGCGACCTCAAGTGACCCCCACGGGCCCTTCCCGCCTCCAGCCGAGGACTTTTCGGGAATTCCCGACCCAATCCCGCGCTTTCTTTCGTCGCTTCCCATTCCCATGGCTCACTGTGTTTCTTTAGCCCCTGCTCTGTGACGCTCCGGGCGGATGCGAGGCAGGAGAAGCCCTTGGAGCGGAATTCCTCCTCCTCCTTCTCCTCCTCCTCCTCCTCTTCCTCGGGATTGGTCCCGCTCATCCCGGTGCCTGCACCCGCGGCTCCCGGTTTTCCCGCTGTAATTTCCAGCATGTAAATATTCCATCCAGGCCAGCGCAGTACCGATAGGCGCTTCCAGCCCGCTGTGTTCCCGTTTTCCCGTTCCCGAGTGTTGGATACGCTTGGATGTGGGGGTCTGGAAGTGCTGCTAGCCAGAGGCTTTGGGAATTGGGAATGTCCCGCACACCCCCGCCGCGCCAAAGGCATTCCAGGAGCGCTGGGATCCGTGTCGGCCCTAGGTCCTGGTTGGTTTCCATCTTTCCTGGATTGATTTTCCACTTTAGCTGGTGGTGCATCCCATCCCTCCACTTCCCAAATAATTCCGAGGAAGGTGGGATTTTTGCACCTCGCCCTCCACGTGAGCCGGGCACGATCCCTGAATTCCGACCCCTCGGCTGCACGCGGGTGTCGATCCCGTGGGAGCCTGGCTGGAATTTGGGTGGCTGGGGCCACAGTTTTCTTGGGAGAAGTTGAGAAATTCCTGCAGGAATTGGTGGATGCGTGATTAAGGAGAGAGGATGGAGCGGCCGGGATTTTCAGGGATGTGTCAGAGGCGTCGGGAGCTTGTGCAATTCCTCACTCCTTGGAAGAGTGGAGTCATTAATTACGGGCTGTTCCGGAGGCTCCAGGCAGCCCCAGCCCCTCTTTCCTCTGGAAAAGTCAGGTTGGAATGTTGGGATATCTTTGGATAGAGCTTGGCTCGTTGGGCTCTGAAGTTGTGAAAACCAAAAATTCCGATCCATGCCAAATTAAATTCCCCTCGGTTTGGTGTTTTCCCGCCCTTCCCGATCTCTTTATTTCCCACAGGTCCTTGTGTTCATCCCAACCATCCCAAACAGATGGAAAAGCCTGGTAGGCAGGGGGGGGGTGGGATCTCCCAGCTCCAGGCTTGGAAGCACCTGGAATTCATCCATTCCCACCCTTGGGAATGGCTTTGTCTGGCGTCCAGCACTGTGGGAGCCGGGAGCAGGGGAAGCACAGCTCGGGAGGCTCCACTTTTCCCGGTGTTTTTTTGGTTCTGTTGCCGTTCCCTGCGCCGGTGTCGTGGGACAGGAGGAGCAGGAGGGCTGTTACTCCATCCCTACACCCGGTAGTTGTGTGTGAGTAGCTCCAGCATGTCCTCCGCTGTATCCATGGTGAAGTGTGACGGTTCCCAGGTGACAATTCCGCCACTCCCGCTGTATTCCCGCCCCACTTCCATCACTCTCTACTCGGAAAACTTATTTAAGGAAATGGCCTTAGCAAGAATATCATGTTTGGTGTGACTCTGTACATGAATAAAGTGAAAATCATGGATGGAAGGAGGCGGAACTGGTTCTTCCGGAAAACTCCCGAGGCTGGAGTGTGGTGGGACGATGGCGGCTGGGAGGGGCCGTCATTCCCTCCATTCCTGCTTGGAATGGTTCGGGTGGGAAGGGACCTTGAAGCTCATCCAGGGACACCTTCCACCATCCCAGCTTGCTCCAAGCCCCTGGAACGCTGCCAGGGATGGATTCCTTCCCAAATCCCAGCTGAATTGTCCTTCTGTCCCTGGGAAGCCATTCCCTGCCTCTTGTCCCGTCACTGTGATTCCTGCCGAGGAATCCCTCCCGCTTTTCCTGCTGAGGTTTCCAGGGAACCTCCTCTTCTCCAGGTGAACTTCCCAAGCCTCTCCATATCCCAGAGTGTCCCACTGGACGCGACCGAGTCACCGGATGAGGTCTCCATATTCCGTATTTTAATAGGAACAGCCCAAACAAGTTACTCACTTCCGCATGGTCCTGGAATACCAAACATTCCCCGGCTCCAGATCCGAGTGCTCAGCCTTTAAATATTCCTACAACCCCCCCCTTCCTTCCATTGGGAATGACTGAGCTCCAGCAGGAAGAATAAATATCTCAAATATAACCCCTTGGAAATGTCCTCTGGTACAAAAATTCCCTTTTTTTCTAGCTTAAGAATTCCCTGGGAATGCCTCCACCATCCCTTTATCCCAAAAAACAGCTCTGTGCCACAGGTGGGGGGGGGTTTCTTTATTGCTGGGTCTCACCGGGCTGGATTGTGCTTCCCTTTCCCAAAGTTCTGCTCACAGCTTCACTGAGGAATCGCTGGGGGAATACCACAGGAACAGGCAAAGGAGTGGGAAAAGGAACGGGAAAAGCTGCGGGTTTTTACTCTGGGAAGCCCATCCCGAGGTTTGGAGCGTTAAACCGCAGCAGGGACTCGCTGCTCCGAAAAAACGCCCCCAAGGCTCCTACCCTGCCCTGGGGAAATCTCCCCAAATCCCATTCCACTAAAAAGGAGCAGGAAAAGCCTCTGAGCCGAGCCCTTCCCAGCACAGCTCCTTTTCCCAGACTTTATTCCAGGAGATGTTCAGGCCTCCTAAGTGCCCGATTCCATGGGAGCAGCTGGAAGGTGAGAACTGGCAGGATCCAAGTGCCAGACTGCTCCAGTTTCCATGGAATTGTAAAACCATGGCAGTAGCACTTGGCTGCCACCTGCCCTGTTTTGCTGCTCAGAGACTCCAAACTCCTGGAATGGAACTCCAAAGCCGCTCCCACTCTTGGGGATCTTTGGCAAAAGCAGAGAGAAACCAGCATTTCCTGAAGAGCAAATGCAGCCAGACTTCTCCTGGATGGAATTCCACTGGGGAAAACACAGCCAATGTCAGGGAGAAACATCGCTTCTCCTGATTGTCCACGTGGCATCGAATTCCCTGGAAAACACACCTGCGCCACCGAGCTACCTGAATTCCCGGGGAATCCACTCCCACACGTTCCCTGGTGTGGAGCTGGGGAAGGAATGTCCAGAGGAAAGCTGGAAATCCGCTCTTTCCCAGCTCCCCAACACCGGCCTCCCTCAGGCCCGGGACTGTCCAAGGGCTGCAGCCTAAGGAGCGGGAGGCAATCCCGAATTATTCCATGTTCACCAGGGCTGAACAGAGCTGGGGCTGCCCGGAGTCCGTCTGCGCGTGCAGCACGCTGAGTTCTCCCAGCAGGGATTCCTGCCCTCCGGAGCCCTTCCGGTCCGTGCTGGAATTCCCGCTTCCCGGCACCGCTGCCAGGCTCTGGTAGGGGCTGTTCTCTGGGAAGGCCAGCAGCTTGTCTGGGATTTTGGGGGACACCTCGTATTCCTCGTCGGGAAGCTCCGTTTTGTGCCCCTCGTCGTTCTTGGCGGCTCCTTCCACGATGACGAGGAAGGATTTCCAGGGGGTGTTCTTATCGTGGATCTGCAAAGGGATAACCAGAAGAGAGAGAGCAGGCTGGGGATGAGGTGCCTGGGAAGAGTTTGGATCGGTAGGGAAGGTTTTTGGAGCTGTGGAATGGGTTGGGTTGGAAGGACAGCGCCACGGGCAGGGACACCTCCCCTCTCCCTGCTGCTCCATGTCCAAGCTCCCTCTGAGCAATTCCAGGGATCCAGCACCCGCAGATTCCCCGGCCAAACCGCGGCAGAGCCTTCCCAACCTCCCCAAAACAAAGGGTGGGGAAAGGAGGATGAAACCCGGCTCCCTCCCGCTGTCCCTGGCGGTACCGAGGTGTGGCGGCGCAGCGTGGATTTGTCGGTGAAGGTCCTGCCGCAGGCGTTGCACATGAAGGGTTTCTCGCCGGTGTGGATGCGGTGGTGCCGCTGCAGCGCGTTCAGCTGCGTGAACTGCTTCCCGCACTGGTCGCAGCAGTACGGCCGCTCCCCTGGGAATGCGCCACGGGACACGGGCTGGGAACGCCGGCCCAGGGAAAACGTCCTGCACTCTCCATCCTCCCAGCCCCACAAAGCCCTGCTGCCTTTTGCCATGGACTTCCCAGGGATTTTTCCACTGGAGACCCGAGTCCTGCCCAGAATCCAAACATTCCTCCCCCTTATTCATTGTCCTGCCGCTGCCAACCCCGGGATCGCTCCCAACACACCGCAAACTCCCCGCTGGGAGGAAACTGATCCCGTTTTCCCCCTTCCCTGGATAAACCTCGGGAGTTAAACCCTGGGTCACCCACGATCCTGGCAGGTCACCGAGGTACCTCCACAGCCTGTGGAAGCATCCCAGGGAACGCTGTCCCTTGGGACCAGTGGGAGAAGGGGAGAACACGACACGTGGAGCGGTGCCAGCGGGGGAAAGCCTGGCTGAGAATTCCTCGCTGGAATATTGGAGTGCTGAGGGGTTTGTGTGTCCAAGAAAAGGGGCACAGCCTACCTGTGTGGACCTTGATGTGCTGGTAGAGGGAATTCCGCTGGGCAAAGGTCCGGAAGCAAACCTCACACTTGAAGGGCTTGGAGCCTGTGTGGATCCGGTTGTGGTGTTTCAAGTATTCCTTGGAGGCAAAGCTCTTCCCACAGGTCTCACACATGAAAGGCCTTTCCCCTAAAAAAAAAAAAAAAAAAAAAGGTAGGGGGAAAGGAGGATGAAACCAGCAGAGCTTTGGGAATGCTCCTAAAAAATCCCAGAAAATTCCAGGGTGTGTCCTCACTGTGGGGTCTTTTCAAGGTCAGCCGGTTCCAAAGCGCTCCATGGGCAGGGACACCTTCCCCTGTCCCACTGGCCACTCCCAACCTGGCCTGGAACACTTCCAGGGATGGGGAATCCACAGCTTCTTTGGCAAGACCATTCCACCACCTCACCACTCCCACAGGAAGGGGTTTCTCCCCCAAAAAATCCAATTTAACCCAACCCTCCCTCAGCTCAAAACCACTGGGGAACCTTCCTCAGGCAAATGCCACCGAGGAGACGACAGGATCTCATTTTAGCCCTAAAAACACAGATGAAGAGCAGCATTTCCTGAGGGCAGCGGTTTCCCTGGAACGTCTGGGGTTGGATTTTCCCCCTTTTCCGGGCTCACCTGTGTGGCAGCGCCGGTGGTAGATGAGCATGTGGTTCTGGGTGAAGCGCGCCCCGCACTCATCGCACACAAAGGGCTTCTCCCCCGTGTGGATCCTGCAAGGAAAAAGGGATCTTCAAACTCCAGGGAGAACCTTTCCCCCATTCCCTGGCTGCCCAATCCTTTGGGATCTGAGGGAAAGCTTCTCAGGGATGGCTGCTTTTCCTGGAGAGGCACATCCACCTGGAAAAACAGATCCCAAAGGATGAGGAATTCCCACCACCGGCGGCCACCTCACCCAAACCAAGGCAGCATTGAGTTCCCAAAGTCCAAAATTCCTGAAAGGCCTCTGGGAACAGGAAAAAAAACAAAAACAAAAAACAGGTTTAACCCCTCAGAGAGGATTTTTTTTCCCCCTCATAAAAATGTCTCTGGCCCAAGACAGATAAAATTAAGGATAAAATCATGTTAACCCCCTCAGAGATGATTTTTTTCCCTGATAAAAATTCCCTCAGAAAGATCAAATGGATAAATTCAGGTTAAAACCCCTCAGGGATGATCTTTCCCTTATCAGAAGGCCCTGAGTAGATAAAATACTGCCAAAATCAGGTTCAAGTCCCTCAGGGTTGATATTTTTCCCTCATAAAAACATCCTGGGACAGATAAAAACCCAGCAGCTCCGTGCGGGCGTCATGGGGGACGCGCCACCCCTCCTCTGCCCACGTGAAAACTGGGATTTGGGGGGGACCTGAAAGAGAAAACTGGGATTTGAGGGGCCCTGAAAGAGAAAACAGGGATTTGAGGGGCCCTGAAAGAGAAAACAGGGATCTGAGAGGCTTTAAAGGCTGAATCTCCACATGGAAACAGGGATTTGGGCAGCCCTGAGGGCTGAACCCCCATATAAAAACTGATTTGGGAGGCCCTGAGGGCTGAACCTCCACATCAGGAGAAAAGAGGGATTTGGGAAGCCCTGGGGGCTGAATCCCACATGGAAGCAGGGATTTGGGAGGCCCTGAAAGAGAAAACAGGGATTTAGGAGACCCTGAAAGCCGTACCCAACATGGAAACAGGGATTTGGGAGGCCCTGAGGGCTGAACCCAGTATCTGAAGAGAAAAAGGGATTTGGGAGGCCCTCAGGGCCAGACCCCACATGAAAACAGGAATTTGGGAGGCCCTGAAAGAGAAACCAGGGATTTGGGAGACCCTGAAGGCTGAATCCCACATGAAAACAGGGATTTGGGCAGCCACAAGGACCAGACCCCACATGAAACCAGGGATTTGGGAGGCCCTGAAAGAGAACCCAGGAATTCAGGAGACCCTGAAGGCTGAATCCCACATGAAAACAGGGATTTGGGCAGCCACAAGAACTGGACCCCACATGGAAACAGGGATTTGGGAGGCCCTGAAAGAGAAACCAGGGATTTGGGAGACCCTGAAGGCCGTACCCCACATGAAACCAGGGATTTGTGCAGCCCCACGCCCAGGCCGGCGCCTCTCCTTTACCTCATGTGCGTTTTGAGGGCGGAAGGCTGCGAGAACTTGGCCTGGCACTCGGGGCAGCCGTAGGGCTTGTGCCCGGTGTGCGTCCTCTCGTGCAGGCGCAGGGCGGTCCTGGAGCTGAGCGCCTTGCCGCACTGCTGGCACTGGTGCCGCTCGGCGCCGCCCTCGTGCACCTGCAGCACGTGGCGCCGCACGTCCTTGCCGCGCTTGAAGCGCTTGGCGCACAGCTCGCAGGGGAAGCGGCGCTCGCTGCTGTGCACGTGCCGCTGGTGGCTGCGCAGGTTGCAGCGGTTGGCGAAGGTCTGGGCGCACGTCTCGCAGCGGAACTCGGGCGCCGCCGCCGCCCCGTGGCTCTGCTGCACGTGCTTCAGGAAGCTCTTCTCGTACAGGAACTCCTTCTGGCACGTGCCGCACTTGAAGCCCCCGCCGCCGCCGGTGCCGCCGCGCTGCTTCTTCCTGTCCCCCTCGCCGCTTTCCGCCGGGTTTTCCGGGCGGGCGGCCTCGGTTTCCCCGGAGCTCTCCTCCTGCTTGCACTGCCCCTCCTCGCCCTGGGGCGGCTCTTCCCGCTCGGCGGCGGCGTCGCGCTGCTGCTCCCGCAGCCTGCGCGTGTATTTCTTCTTGGGGATCTCCACGAACACCTTCCTGCCGGCCAGCCGCCCGCTCGCCCTGCGGATCTTGGCGTACGGAGCCTTCAGCGCTTCCTTCTTCCTGTCCGCCTTCTCCTTGGCTTTGGCGGCCGGCCCCTCGGCCGCCGGCGGCTCCGGGGGCTCCCGCTTGGCCTCGGCCGCGCTCTCCCCCTCGGGGCCCTGCGACTCCGAGAAGCTCTGCAGCTCCAGCAGCACGGACTCCAGCATCTGCCTCTTCAGCTGGAAGCAGGTCTCGGAGAGGTCCAGGCACTTGAGCTTCTCGGCGATCTCCAGCATGCGCTGCACCCTGTCCTCCTCCACCTCCACGCGCGCCGTGTAGACGAACTCCAGGAAGGAGGCGAAGTCGGCCACCTGCACCTCGTTGAGGAAGACGTTGCTGCGGGGGCCGTCGGCCGCCTTCTCGTTGAGGAACACCTCCTTGAAGAACTTGCTGGTGGCGGCCAGCACGGCCTTGTGCGCCGGGAACTCGGCGCGCACGCCCTGGTACTCCACGCTGACCGTCACGTCGCACAGGTGGCCCAGCAGCCGCAGCTGCTGCATCTCGTGCAGGAGGTTCAGCGGGGACGACTTGGATTCCAGCAGCACCGGATTGCTCTCCATCTTCCCGGGAACGCCGCCGCGGCTCCGTGGGGATCCGAGGAGCTCCCAGGTCCTTCACGCCCACCTCGGAGCCATCTCCGGCTCCTCGGCGCGGCCACCGAGCCGGAAGCCCACGAGAGCTTAAATGCCAGGCCTGACTTGCCAGGAAACGCTGGGACAGGGATGGAGCAGAGCTGGATCCCAGTGAAGGCACCTGGAATTAAGGAATGAGGCAGCAGGCAATGAAAGGAAGGCAAGACTAAGCACAAGGTAACGGGGCAACCCTAAAGGAACCGCCTGGAAACGCTTCCCCCGTACGATCCCAGGCTCTTCCCTGACGGATAACCGTGTCCACACACCGAAAACCCCACGGATGGTGGCAGCTCCTCCGGAAGGACTCGGGGCCTGCTCATTCCCAAGGCCCTTTTCCAGCCTCCCATTTCCCGGGAATGTCGGAAGCTGCTCCCGGGTTTGTAAAGGGGCGGAAGTTTTGGGGCGCCGTTCCCAAAGGTCCGACCCCAGAACAAACCAGGTTTCTGTGGATTTAAAGCTGCTCTGCTGAGCCCCAGCCTGTTCCCACCGGAGCCCCAGGGATTTCTTTCCGTGTCCCGGGAATTCCGCCGTGTCTCACCCAATGCTCCATAAGCCACACCAAAAACATCTTTTACCCCGAGAAAACCAATTTCTCTTAGCTCCCCCTCGTGCTGCTGCACAAACTCCAGTTCCCATCCCGGCCGTTTCCCAGGAATGCCGCCCCTTCCAGAGGCACAGCCGCCTGGGAAGAGGCGAAAAGCCCCAGCCCGAGGGGAATGGGGAGAGGATTCCCCGGCGGCTGCTGCTGGAGCCCCACAGCGCCCACTTCCAACCCCCTGGATCCCCGGGAATGCTGCCGCGGGGAAAGACGGGGGGAGAAAACGGGAGAGGAACGGGGACAACGGGGAGGGGAAGGGGAGGAGAAGAAAAGGGAGGGGAAAAAAGGGGGGGAAAAGGGGAAAAAGAGGCGGAGGAATGAGGGGGAAAGAGGCGGGTGGGGGCCAGCCCGGCGTGGCTCCCGCACTCACGGTTCCCGCTGGGTTCCCGCTCGGTTCCCGCTGGGTTTCCGTTACGTTCCCGCTCGGTTCCCGTTCCGTCCTCGCTCCGTTCCCGCTCCGTCCTCGCTCCGTTCCCGGCCGCTGCTCCCGCTCAGCCCCGGGCGCGGCCGGAAGCGCTGACGCGCCACGACCCCGGCCCGGGCGGCGGCGCGCCGGAAGTGACGCCACGAAACGCGCCGGGCGTTGCTCGGCAACGCGGCCTTCTCCCGCCCCCGCCCCGGCATTCCCAAATCCCGGCGATTTTGCCAGGGAATCCCGGGAGAATGAAGGAGGGCCGAGCACTGACAGCTTTATTAAAGGAGGAACTGGTGATTTGCAGCGGCCTGTAAACACACACCCCGCCCCGCCCATTCCCAATGGGATGCTCCCACAGCTTCGGGGGAAAACACAAACCTCCGGACGGCTGCAAAGGTTCACTGGAATAAAAACCCTCCTGAGGAGGATAAATTACCCCTTCAGCACCCGTAACGCTGCCCGAGGTCACACCGCCCTCTGGGAACGGCTCCCTGCACCCCAAAGGAGAATTCCCACCTCGGAGCGCCCGTTTTGGGGCTAAAAAGGAGTTTATAAGTACAAAAGGGAGGGCTCAGCGCCGCCACTGTCCCCAGGCCCCGGGCTCACGCCGCCTGCTGCTGCTGCTGCTGCTGCTGCTTTGGCCCTCGGTGCTCTGTGAAGCTGCCCGTGGCCCAGAGAGCAAATTGCCGGCGTGGGATCCCGTCCTGGCTGCGCCTCCGCCAGAGTCTGGATCTTGGACCAGTTGTGGTGTTTCTTCTGTGTGAGGTCGATCAAGAAGCTCCTCCAGTGAGCGTTGCGGTCGTGGATCTGGGAGGGAAAAAGGGAGCGGGGCAGGAAAAGGGTTAGAGCTGATCTTTATCTGCCAAATATTTGACTTCATCCTGAGCTAAACCCAACAATTTTGGGACAGCGCCAGGATCCTGCGCTCCAGGTCTCAACTCAAACACAAACTCTTTTGCCAGCTCCGTGCCAGATTTCTGGCTCTGCTGCCACAGAGAATTCCGTGAATTCCAGAAGCCAGCTGGAATTTCGGCAAAAGTCTGACTTGGGAGCTGGAAGGGAACCTCCAGTTCTGTCTTTGCTGTCACTTCCAGGACCTGGAGGTGTCTGGGAAGCGCCGAGCTCAGCGTTTTCCTGAGCTGGGAATGTGTGAATTCCTGCGGCACGGGGCCGTGGTGAGGGTTAAAGCAGCGGGGACTCTGCTGTTCATCCCTAAAAAACAACCCCAAATCCCGAGCCCTTCCTCACACCTTCCCACGGAGTCTTTTAGGAAAAGATCTGGGAGCGGACGTGCCGTCACTTCCAGGGATGGCCACTGGGAATGGACTGGATTGGCAGGAAGGAGGAAAAACCCCACAAACTTCAGGAATAGGCGTCAAAGCGGCGGCTCCGCGCCCTGCCCCGAAGCTCCCGAGGGCTGGGAATTGCCACTGGGATGGGGAATGCCGGCAGGGAGGAGCAGGAAGCTCCGGGGGGATGGGAATTGCCGCTGGGATGGGGAATGCCGGCAGGGAGAAGCGGGAAGCTCCGGTGGGATGGGAATTGCCGCTGGGATGGGGAGTGACGGCAGGGAGGAGCAGGAAGCTCCGGGGGGATGGGAATTGCCGCTGGGATGGGGAATGCCGGCAGGGAGGAGCAGGAAGCTCCAGGGGGATGCCGTACCGCCGCGTGCCGGCGCAGGGTGGACATGTCGGTGAAGGTCCTGTCGCAGGCCCGGCACTTGTAGGGCTTCTCTCCGGTGTGGATGCGCTGGTGGCGCCGCAGAGCTCCCGGCTGCGTGAAGGCCTTGCCGCACTGCTCGCAGAAATAGGGACGCCTCTCTGGGAACAACCAGCCCGTTAGGAGCGGCTCCTCCGAGGCTCAGAGCCGGCTGGGAGAGGCAGGAGCTGTCCGTGCCAGGGGGTGGGATGGGATGAGCCCTGAGGCGCCTCCCAATCCCAACCATTCCGTGGGAAATATTCCCCAATGCCCGCCAAGGCCGCGGCCATCCTCCACCCCCAGATTCCTTCAGCCGCACAATCCGGGCCTTTCAGGGCACCGCGAACGGCTCCCGTGAGCCAGGGTCAGGATGAGCCCCGCTTCCCCATGGAATTCCCCTCCTTGGAATCCAAGGAATGCCTGGATGTGGCACTCGGTGACGAGCTGGGGACACAGCTCAGACCTGACGTCCTCGGAGCCCTTTCCCAACCTCGGTGGTTCTGGGATCCCACCCGCAGCGGGAAGCAGCACCAAGGCAGAATCCCTTTTCCAGGCTGGGAATTACCTGCGTGGACATTGCTGTGCTGGGCCAGGGAGGCTCTGAGGCCGAAGGTTTTCCCGCACACCTGGCAGCTGTAGGGTTTGGCTCCCAGGTGGCAGCGCTTGTGGCACTTGAGGTACTCGTTGGTGGCAAAGTGCTTCCCGCACACGTCGCAGCCGAAGAGCCGCTCTCCTGAGGGAAGAGAGACTGGGAATTCTCACAGGGGGATTCTGTCCGTAGGAGTCAGCCTGCAAATCCCAGAGCCCAGGCTGGGAAAGGGCTCTGAGGTCATCGAGTCCGACCTGTGCCCGATCCCCGCCCCGGCAGCGTCCCCGGGCACACCCAGGCGTGGGGACTCCATCCCATTCCAACCCTGAGAACCCTTTCCATGAGGGATTCCTTCCCGATATCCTCCCCTGGCACCACTTAAGGACGTTCCTCTCATCCTATCCCTCGGTCCTTGGGAGCAGAGCCCAAATCCCCCCCGGCTCCTGTCAGGGAATTGCAGAAAGCAGCAAAGTCCCTCCTCTTCTCCAGGCTACAAGTCCTTCTATCCCTATGAATTCCTTCCTGGTACTTGGATACTCTACCAGGAGTTCCAAAAAAGGGAGCATTTATTTCATATCTCAGCAATAAAACAGGAAAGGGAGGGGAAAACCGCCTGGAATATTTAATTCCCACCTGTGTGTGTCCTTTTGTGGCCGGTGAGTTTTCCTCTGTCGGCAAAGGAAGCGCCGCAGTCCTCACAAATGTAGGGCTTCTCCCCAGTGTGGGATCTAATGGAGACAAAACACCGGTGATTAGGGATTAATTAGGTCTTGATCCCTAAAATGCTGGGTTTGAAACCACGTTTGGGTTTGAAATGTAGCGGGAGAAGGAAACTCTGCTCCCTCAAAAAACAGAGTGTCTCCAGGAGTAAAATTCCCATTTAAAATTTACCTTTTAAAATTTAAAACTCACCTTTTAAAATTTAAAATCCCTATTTAAAATTTAAAAATTCCTGTTTTAAATTTGCCTTTTAAAATTTAAAACTTGCCTTTTAAAATTTAAAATTCCCCTATTTAAATTTACCTTTTAAAATCCCCACTTAAAATTTACCTATTCCTCACTTTTAAGCCCTACAAAATCCACTTTTTTTTTCCCCCCCTCAGGCAGCTCAGAGCATGGGAAAGGGGAAAGAAAGTGAAATGACAGAAAGTGACAGAGAATCAGAAAAATCTGAGCCTCAATGTTTGGTCTTAACTTATTCCAACCCAAACAGGACGACATCCAAAATCATTCCTGATTCTGAGCCGTCAGGACAAAGGATTGTCATCACTCTTGCTCCAAAGAGGGGGAATTCCACGGGATGATTCATCCTCTCCTGGGAGAGGACACATCCACGCAGACGCCACCAGCAGGGAGCAGCTCCTCCCATCAGGCTCCAGCCGAGCGGCGTGGATCTGGAGCTGCGCGCGGAGATGAAATCCCATGGCGATCCCTTGCTCCAGGACCCGCTGATCCGGGATCCCTGACTCACTCCTCGTCACCGAGGGCTGGCGTGGGATTTTAGAGCCTGTCCCGAATGACGGACATTCCTCACAAGTTTGGACAGGGCATCCGTGTCGAAACCCCGACCGCGGGAAACGCGGCACGGAGCCAAAGCCTTCGCCTAAAGGGGGATTCATCACGGATCCCACGGAACCCGACATCCCGGCGTTCCCGCTCTAAGGGGCAAGCAAGGGGCGCGGCTGGAGTCTGACCTGGTATGGATCTTGAGCTGGGACGGCTGAGCAAACCTGGAGCGGCACACGGCGCACTCGTAGGGCTTCTCGCCGGTGTGCGTCCGCATGTGCAGCACCAGCGCCGTGCGGGAGCTCAGCATCTTGCCGCACACGGAGCACAGCGGCCGCTTGGCCCTGCCCTCGTGCTTCCGCACGGAATGGCTCCTCACATCCCGCTTCCTCTTGAAGGTGGCCTGGCAGAGGCCGCAGGAGAACCTCCTCTCCTCGCTGTGCACGCAGGCGCGGTGCTCCTTGCAGCTGGTGGAGCTGGCGAAGGCCTTGCCGCACAGCTCGCAGCGGTAGGCCTTGCCGGGCAGGCTCTGGTGCGCGTCCCGGCAGTGATCCACGTACTGCTTCCGCGAAACAAACTGCTCCTGGCACTTGTCACACTGGATCACACACACGGATTTCTTGCTGGCCACGCTTTTACCGGCCTTCTTTAGCTTGAACCCCGCTTCGGGTTCTCTGCTGTCCTTCTCTGTTGAGGCTTCCTCCTCCTCCTGCTCCTCCTCCTCGTGACATTCCTCGTTGGCTCTGCTTCCTTCAACTTCCGAGTATCCCGCGTCGTATTCTCCCTGCTCCTCGCCCTTCACACTCATTCCACCTTCATCCTCATTCCCTCCTTCAGCTTCCTGGGATTCCTCTTGCTCCTTGCTCCTTTCTGCTTCAGCAACAGAGGAATTCCCGGGGTCTTCCTCACGCCCCGAGGTTTCCGGTGTCCCATCCCGAGTCTCTCCGTCGGGATCTCTGCCACGGCCTGTGGGGTTTGGGCCGTGTGGAGGTGGAACCACCATCCAGTAGACAGGCAGGAGTTTCCTCTCTTGCCCAGACTCGTGGATTTTCCTGTTAAAAACAGAGCACAGCTTCAATTAAATTTATCTGAAACTCATTCACTGTTTGTTTCAACTCAGGCCTTGGGGGAAGAGTCCGTTCCTTCAAATTAGGGGGAGTTTGGGAAGAGTTGGACTGGATAATTGAGGACAATTAAAATGCCTCTGTTCATTAAGGTCTGCATTTTTCACCTCAGCAGGAATGTAGGATGGACTTTTCTTCCCAGGCCGTGAAATTACGGATTTAAACCAAAGGAAACAGGGATTAAATGCTCAGAGAGAGACACAAAATTCCTATTTATAACCCCAAATCTGGGGATTACAAAGAATTCCAGTTGCACAATCCAACAGGAAATTCCCTGAATTCCCCATCTGGGAGACCCCAATCCAGTCATCCACACCGCGCGGCCAAGAGAAAAATTCCCATTTCAACCCGCTCCGAGTCAGATCCAAGGAATCCCGGAACGAAGGCAGGGAGGACTCCAGGAATGCTTTATCCCGGGATCCCTGGGCAGCGCATTCCCGGGAGTTCCGTACCTGAGGTGGGAGGTGCAGGCGGCCCCGTGGGCGAAGCCCCGGTAGGGCCCGTCCCCGCCGCGCGTCCGGCCGCGCTCGGAGCCGATGGCCTCGTCACAGTAGGGACACGCCTGGCATTCCCGCTTCCGCTCCTGCCCCTCGCCCAGGGAACGGCCATCCTGGTGTTCCAGGCTGCTGATGGCCACACCCAGTCCCGATGGGGAACGAGGCTCGTTGCACTTGGGCGGCTTTGCCGGCCTGGATTTGGGGGCTGGGAAAGCTGCGGCCTCCCGCTCCAGGCCTCCCGCCTGGCCTCCCATGAGCTCCGGCAGCAGCTCCTGATGCTTCTGCCTATCCCAAAGTTTCCTCTGCATGGGAATTGCCACGACCTGGGCGGAGTTCCTGGGGTTCTCCTCTTGCTGGATGCCAGGCCACTGCGATCCCCCGTTCTCACCCCTCCGCCCTTTCAGGCGGAGGCTCAAATCCAAGCCCTTCCTGCCCTCTGCCTTCACTTCTTCACAGATGTCCAGCAAATCCTTGCATTCCAGCCTTTCCGCTATTTCCTTCATCCGCTGGAGCTTTCCCGCCTCGATCTCCACCTCTGCCGTGTAGACGAACTCCAGGAAGGAGGTGAACTCCTCGGTGTAGATGTCCTGCAGGGTCACCGTGCACTTCTGGGTGTCCAGCGTCTCCTGGTGCAGGAAAAGCCCCCTGAAGTAGTTGCTGGAAGCTGCCAGGACGGCTTTGTGAGCCAGGAATTCCTCCTGAATTCCCAGGTGCTGGGTGAGGACCGTCACGTCGCAGAGGTGCCCGAGCCGGTACAGGGAATGCAGAGCCCTCAGGAGGTTGGGAGCAGCAACCTTGGACTTCATCAGGATTTTCCTCTTCTCCATCCTGCCAGAAGAAAACAGAGAAACGCTGGAATGATTTTTCTTATCCTTCCATTCAGGGAAAGCCCAGCGGAATTCCACGCCCCCATTCCTTGCTCACCCTGCAGGGGTGGAATTGTAGAACCGCTGGGGTTGGAAAAGACCTCCAAGCTTGGATGGACCACCAGCACCTGAACCAAACCATCTCCCAGGAGCAGGAAATTGAAGGAACACCGACACAAGAGCGTTGCCTGTATTCTGTCGGAAAAGGATCGCTCACATCCGCATTCCTACTGGGCAATTCCCACGGCCAGCAGGGATCTCCGCAACGCTCCCGACCCAGCACCTGCCAGCTATTCCCACCTGGAGACACAAAACCCCGGCCCACCGGCAGCCATGCAGATCCAGAGGTTCAGCTCCAAAATCTACAGGAGCTTCCAGCCCTTCTGCTGCCCCCGTGGTTTCCAGCAGGAAATCCCGGGCTGTGTGCAGTGCTTAGAGAAATCAATGAGAGCAGCACCTGCTAATTCCCTGCCGCTCCTTCGCCAGATTCCCGCCTGCGATAAGATCCCGATCCGCGCTCCCGCGGGAGCTCCTCTGACACAAGGACCTGACATGGAGCCCGATGGGAGAGATAAATTCCAGGATCATCTCTGAGTTCAGCTGCTTCTGGATTAACACCACCCCCCACCAGCAACTGAAGCATCTTTCCACAAATCCATCAATTCCCACCATGTTTTCCTTCAGGAAAAAAACCCAACGGGATTTCTATTTTCCGTTCCCGTTCGGAAGCTGATCTTTAGTTTTCCAAAGTGCTGCCGAATGCTTAAGTCTCCAAAACACTCCCTCCAAGGGTTTAACCGAAAACCCATTTCCTCCCCATTTTATGGCTTTGTTTGTAACTCCTTTCCAGATTTTTCCCTGGCAATTTGGGAATAAATACTTCAAAAACGTGCACAGGTGTGCAAGATTTGCAGGAAGCATAATTAATCCAAGAGATTATTTGAGAAGACACTTCATCATCATAAGTGTCAAAACTGCATCAGAACTGGTGCAAAACTCAATCCATATTTCAAGTATGGAATTCCTGATGAGGAATTGGAATCGGTGCAGCTGGAATTGGTACAATTCCTTTAAAAAATAAAGCCCAACAGCAGCCCAAACCTCCGAGAAAATATTTATATTTGTATATTTTTATAACCTCCATTTACCTGTTGGAAAAATTTCTGGTTTATCCACCTGAAAATCTCCATTTCTGCTCCAGAGCATCCCTATTCATCACCCAGAATCAAATCTCCATTTACCACCCCCAATCAACGTTTACCCTCCTGGAAAATCCCCACTGATGCTCCAGAAAAAAACTCAGTTTGCACACCAGAAAACTCTCCCAGGAAAATCCCCACTGATGCTCCAGAAAAATCTCTATTTGCGCTCTATGAAAAAAACCTGTTTACACTCCAGAGAATTTCCATTCTCCCTCCAGTAAAACCCTGGCCAAATTCCTCCAAAAGTCCTAAAGTTTGGGGTGGTTTTCTTTATTATTTTTTAAATGCCGAGCACTTGTCTCTCTCCCTAAGGACTTTACCTTCGGGACAGCGCAGGGAAGGCTCCTCCCCCGAGGAATTCCAGGCTGCCTCAGGAGCAGCCCTCACCATCCTCTGGCAATGTTCCGCTTCGCTCCTTGTGCCACCGGCACAGCCGCCATCCTCTCCTGCATTTTGAGTGCAGCCACGGGATTTGGAGCCGGATACCTGGGAAGAGCTGCAAGGAAAGCGGGGATAGGGAATGTTTATCCCAGCTTTGCCATAAAGCGCCGGGACGTCAGGGGGAGTCACCTGCGCGCTCCCGCTGCCGGCAGCAGCCCGGAATCGCTTCCCGCCGGGCGGGAGCGGCCGGGATCGCTGCCGGGAATGATTCCCGGCGTTCCCGGGGCTGATTCCCGGCGTTCCCGGGCTGTATCCCGAGGGTCCCTCCCGGCCCCGGGCCGCCCTTACCCCGCCGCTGGTTCCCGCCATGGCGGCCGCGGCCTCAGCGCCTCAGCGCCGCCGCCATCTTGAGTGCGGGCAGGGCGTTCCCACAAACCGGGGAAAAAACCCTCAAAAACCCCCAATCCCGCCTTAAATCGGCCCGAATCCGCAAAAAAAGCGCTCCCGAAACGATCTGGGAACAGTTTGTTTCCGCGCTTTTAAAAAGCCGGGTTTTATCAGGTGAAATGACCTCGGTGATGCGCGTCCTCAGGTGCTTGAAATGCAGCCCGCTTCGCTGGGGCAGCTCCTCGGGCTCTCCCGGTGTGGATCCCGGGATATCCGTGAGGATCCCGGGATATCCACTGGGGATCCTGGGAGATCAGTGCCAGAGTTAAGGGAGGTGTTCATAAAAAACAGTACAAAGCTGTGAACTTTAGCGGGGTAAATCTGGGATTCGGAGAAGCGCAGGGTCTCCCTGTTTCTTCCCGCTGGTGATCTCACGTTCCTGTCTTTTATCACATAAAATCATTTAAAAGTGGGCTGCCGAGCACTTCCAATCTTTTTTTCCGAGATGAATTCCTCCTTTGAAGCATTATTTTTTCCCCTCACTTAAATGTATGTTTTAATCTTCACATTTTAACAGCTTGTGAAAATGTTGGATGACTGTAATTCCCTGAGGAAATGTAAAATAAGTTCCTCCATTAAAAAAAAAAAACCAAAAAATCGGGAAAGGCAGACATCTGCGTTAGCCACGTTTTCAATCCTGATTATTTCGTTTGTAGCCAGGGAATGTTTCTATTGTCCAGACACAGCTCTCGGAGCGGGAAGAACGAGCGGCAGTGCGAGCGAGGCGTGTGGAAAATGTCAGGATAATATTCCTGCATCTTCGCACGAGGGATCCGTGTTTGCTTTTCCTTTATCGCGAAACTCGGCAGCTCTCGCCCAGAGGACCTGGGCAGCTCCCAGCTAATTCCCTCTGGATTCTACGAGGATGGAGGGAATTTCTGGGTACACTGCTGGGCTGTGTCCGTGTGTCCGTCCCAGGAGGGATTTTCCCAAGGCTGAATTTCACTCTGCTCTTTGCCACCAGTTTTGTTTCTCAGGAGATCCACTTGATTCTCCAAATGTTCCGGGTGCTCGGATGCACTTCAGGGGCTCCCTAGAGCCCCTGGAATTCTCCATGTCTCTCCTGTGGGGAGGGAGAAGGAAGAGCATCATAGCTGCTCTTTCCCAATCCTTAATTTCGGAACTTCAACAGGAGGGATGAAACATGTGGGAGGCAGCTGTGGGAAATGCCAATCCCGGGTATCCTGCGGTGGGTGAAGCATTCCAGGCGCCAGGATGGCGAAATAAAACAACCTGTTAAGCCAAAACAACAAAATCCAGGGAAGAATCGGAGCCTGGGAACTCAGATTTTATCTGAGCACTTCCCCTTGGTTGGGAGTGGAGGAATACCTGGGGCTTTGATTGATCTTGGTGACTAAAACCAGGAAAAGGGGGAAAAACTGGGAGTCGGCTCTGCCAGGCAGGTTCTGCTCCTGATCCGTCGGGTGTTTGTGTTTGAGGTCAGCCAGGACATCTCCAGCAAAGCAAGGGTTGGGAATGTCCCCAGATCCCAGGTTCCTTCCCCCTGGAGCACAGTGGGCGTTGGCGATTTTGGCTCTTCCCAGCAAAGCTGGGGGACATTTTAGAGCCCCCCAGGGAAACATCCTCCTGTGTTTTCCATGGATGGATATCCCTTCCTTACGGCTCCACCAGAGGATGCTGCAGACTTCAGAAAGAGCAGCCCTGACGGTGGCCCTGCTCATCCCTTTAATCCAGAGGAATCCAACCCTGGGTATCAACCACGGCACTGCAGAGAGAGCTCCCAAAAGCCTTTCCTCAGGAGCCGAGTAAACCTCCGGATCATCCCCAAAGCAGGGACAGAGCTTTCAGCGTGGGCTAAACACGCAAATTCCAGAGAAAATCCTGATGGGAAGCACAGAGCAGGCCTGGCTCTGTGTGTCAGCACCGAGCTCTGCTTATCTCTTGTTCTCCCTAAGAAATTTTGGCATGGGATCATGCTACAAATCAAACATCCCACGGATTCTCCCCGTCACGCTCAGTCTCAAGGAGCAGGAGTTCTGTGTATCCCGGCAGAACGCTTCCAAGATCCTGCTGTCACTCAAAAACCACAGGAATTGAGGGAAGTCCCTGTGTGTTTTGTATGAAAAAGGAGATTTTAGAATCCTAAAAACCAGCAAAGTTGAACTCCCACTAAGGTTCTGGTGGGGAAAACCTGGATACCAGAGCAAACCAAGAGGGAATAGGAGAAGGCCTTTAAGATCATCAAGTCCAACCATCAAATTCCAAGATCATGGAATGGTTTGTGTTGGAAGGGACCTTAAAGATGATGCAGTCCCACCACCCCCTGCCACGGGACACCTTCCATTGTCCCAGGGGGCTCCAGCCTGGCCTTGGGCACTTCCAGGGATCCAGGGGCAGCCACAGCTTCTCGGGGCACCCTCCCAGGGAATAATTCCTTCCCAATATCCCGTCTGTCCCTGCCCTCTGGCAGCGGGAAACCATTCCCTCTTGTCCCATCATTCCAAGCCCATGGAAATAATCTCTTTCCATGTGTATCTCCTTCAGATCCTGGCCCAGAGTGCTGCATTTGGGGCACCCCAAAGCTTCTCTTCTCCAGGCCGAATGCTTGGAGCTCTGGAAAACCTGGAAAACCGATGACTGTTACGGACCGAGGCGATAAATAAATTAAATAAACTAGAAATAAACCAAAAATAAGGAACAAATCAACGAAAAGCTCTTTTCGCCCCTCCGTGTTCCTGGGGTTATTATGGAGCCCACACTTCGGATGCCAGCTCCGTGTTCCTGATGTGGGGACACACCCAGGAGTCCCTGGAAGGGCTCCCACCAAAGTCAAGACCCCGCTTTTGGGAAGGTTTCT
This sequence comes from Poecile atricapillus, assembly GCF_030490865.1. Classification (NCBI taxonomy): domain Eukaryota; kingdom Metazoa; phylum Chordata; class Aves; order Passeriformes; family Paridae; genus Poecile; species Poecile atricapillus. The sequence goes on from NC_081251.1 coordinate 115,902,623, forward strand.
CCGGGATGAGCTCAGAGCCAGCTCAGCACCACCCCGGGCACGGAGGCTCCCAGGATTTTGGCTCTGGGCTGTGAATTCCGGACTCTCCCTCTCATTTTTCCCGGGAGCTCATTCCTGCGAGGTGGCGCTGGTGACGGGATGCATTCCCACAGCTCCAGGGGAAGAGGGAGCGTGGCTGCTTTGGAGTTAATTCCCTGCAATGCTGACCCCACACTCCTGACAAGTGATGTGTTAGGGAGATGGGAATCCAAATTCCAGGATTCATCTATGATGTTTTCCTTCTGGCACGAAATAAATCCTCGGCACAGCTCGTTCGCTTGTTTATCGCACATTTTTAAGCTCTTGGCAAACTTCTTCCCCTTCTTCTCCCAAATATTTTAACCCCTGCTAAGCCCTGGGCATCAAACCCGGAAAGTTGCCTCTGGAAGCAAGGGATTTCCCATCACATTCCATGGATATTGAAGGTCTGATCCATGTATTTTTAACTCCTTAACACGGCCGGTCAAGCCCAAACTGAAATGGTTTTGAATTGATTTTTTGTATAGTTGAGTTTGAAATAGTTGAGGCTGGAATATCCTGAAGATCCCGTTTTCCATCCGGGATCTGGGAAACAGGTGGGTAATGTTTAGTCTCCGGCTAAAAGGCAGGATGTTAATGCTTTTCCCGCTTGGAAAGGAGCTGCCTCCTGTTTAGTTACAGTTCAATATAAAACAAATACTCCATTAGCAAAAGGAGGTGGGGGGAAAATCCCGGTTTTTTTCCTCCCTCTTCTCCACAGGGTCCCTTCCAGCTCAATATTCCACCAGAAATCCATACGGAATGCAGAGGATCCCGAGGAATGAATTCAGATTAGCACCTTGCTCCCAGCCAGAAGAAACCCAGCAAAACAACCCCCAAAGTTATTCCTAATGGCAAGAAAAGAGGGAATTCTTGCCAGATTTACCCTCCTGTTGTTCCAAGACACCGATTAAAAGAGCTGCTGATTTCACGGAGGTGATTCCGGACAAATTCCAGCTGATCCCAGCTGTTCACCAGGGGAAATGATAAGGAAAATAAATCTGAATACGTTGGATGAAGTGATATTTTTCCAACAGCTGGCTGTTGGAACAGGAGTGTTTTTCCGTTGCTCCCCAGAGAGCAGCATTCCCTCTCAAGATCCCAAACTTCTCGTCCTCCTACGGCAGCCTCTTGACTTTCAGCCACCAGAATGATCCCAATATTTTGTTTTTTAACACAAATATCTTCCCTCCCAGCAATAACATTTTCCCCCAGTGTTTATTTTTCCTTAGTGCTGAGCGCTCACCGCGGTTGGCGAATCCAAATTATTTGGGGGAAAAACGGGAATGTCAGTTTATATCTGCATCCCGAACCCCCGAGTGTTTTCAGGGAGAGCATTCCTGCCTCCAGGTGCTCCTGCAGGGATGAGAAAATGCCCTTTTTAAAGTCCTGGTTTGAGTGTGGAATCTTGGCACGGGGATGATTAAACATGGAAGGAGCAGCTGCCTGGAGAAACAAACACCTGGCAAAATATTTTGGGGAATTTCAGGATGAGTCATCCCGGGCCGTGCTGGGGAAGCTCGGCCCCAGCTGCAGCTCGGGAGGTCGGCTTTTAGTCCCACAGAATCCCATGGAATTACTGAGGTTGGAAAAGACCTCTGGGATCATCGAGTCCAACCTGTCACCCAGCCCAGGAGTGCCTCGTCCAGGTATTCCTTGGACACTTCCAGGGCTGGGAATTCCAAACCTTTCTGTGCTGTTCCAATCCTTAACGAACCATCCTATGAAGAAATTCCCATCTCTTTCATGTCTTATTCCTTGACACCTCCAGGAACAGGCATCCAAACCTCCCTGGGCAATTCCAGTGCTGACAACCCTTTCCATGAAGAAATTCCCATCTCCTTCATCTCTTATTCCAGGACATCTTCATGGATGTCAAACCTCCCTGAGAAATTCCAATGCTGACAACCCTTTCAATGAAGAAATTCCCATCTGCTTTCATCCTGTTCCAAGGACTGCTCCAGGGATGGGAACTCCAAACTTCCCAGAGCAATTCCAAAGTTAAGACCCCATTCCACGAAGAAATTCCCATCTGCCTTCACCTCTTATCCCATCTTTTCTCCTTTCAGCTCTCCTGCTTGGAGAAGGTCTATGCCAAGATCCATCCCCATGCCCGCAAAGCCGATGGAACGTGGGGAACTCATCCCAAGCCAAATGTCCGAGCTCATTAAAATCCCAATTAATCCCTTTGGATCCATCACCGTTCATTCCCCGCACGGTTGTTAGGCATGGAAAAGGAGCAGGGAGGGAGGCTCCGTGCTGGAAGTTCCCAAATTGGTTATTTTTGGACTCTTCCCAGAGTTTTGCTGTTCCCTCAAGCCCTCCTTGCCCTCGTCCCCTTTGGAAGGGAAATAATTCATTAATTCCAGCGTAAAAAGGGAAGGAAACAAAGGGAAACATTGTTGGGAATGGTGGGGAGGTGCTGGGATCTCCTGGGAAGTGGGAATGGGCGGAGCTGCGCCTTTCTCCAGCCGTGTCCACATCCCAGTTCGGCTCCATTGGGATTGATCACGCTCCCAGATGTTAACCATGACCAAACCCGGAGCCGTTGGAATTCCGTGTCTGGAATTCCAAGAAAAGCTCAAAACTGCGCAATGAGGCTCGGATGCCCACATGGAGCTCGGGGTCATGCCAGCCTTCGGGATAAAAGAGTGGATTAGGGATCTCTGGAGGAGGAGAAGGACTTTCTGAGTTTTCCCACTGCTAATTCCCCAGCTTTGTGCTTATCCCTAATAACGATCCAAATAATTACCCCAATTAATTTCAGGAACGGCTTTTGGAACCTTCAAACACAAAAAATCCATCTCCAGAATGTTCCCAGACCAACCACCCACCTTTAAAAGGAATATTTTCCCAACTGGGATTAAAATAATTCGTATTCCCAGGGAGGGAGCAGCGGGGCCGGGAATGGCTGGATAACCTTTGGAAAAGCAGCGGGAATGACTTTGGATTGGGCCATGAGCTCTTTGTTAAAGCATCTGCTTTTACTCCGGGACATTTAATGATCGCCAGGAATTCCAGGGCTGGAGGAATTCCAGGGTGGATAAAGGAAAAATATCCCTTCGGATGGAGCTGCAGTTCCAACTCCCAGAACGTCCCTCTCCGATTTTTCCCGTCTGGATTCATTATCCCTTATAAACCGGGGCTGGAGGGAAATAGGAAAATGTTGCTGCAAGCACAGAGAAGGCTCCAAGTGAGGAGGAATTTTCTGGGATAGCCACAGGCAAGGAAAATTCCAGCACCTAAAGAGATGGATCCAACCTCCGGGACCTTCTCCTCGGGGAAAACACATTCCAGAGGGAATTATAACAAGCAAAACCCTGGGAGCCGGATGCAATGTGGCAGCTAATTCCATCTAAAATTCCTTTATTTTTCCCTAGGGGAATCACACCAGCAGATTCCGGGTACGCACCAGCATTCCAAAGGCCAGGGATTTTATGGATCGCTTCATATGGCTCAGAGGGATCCATGGAGTCAGGAGGTTTTCCGGCAGCTGGAGAGTTGGCTCCAGGTTATCCCAGAAATCTGGGAGCACCGGGATGGCTGCAGTGGGGTTGCCAAGCCCAGGCTTGCATTGGGAGCTGGAAGAACATCCCAAAATATCCGTGGTTTTAATCCCTACCTACTCCCAGGCATGTGCGGACACGGAACCCCATCCTTAGGGAAAATAAAAACAGGGAAACAGGTTGGAGCCTGAAAGTGTCAGGGAAAAACATGGGAGAGACAAGGGAAAGAAGCCAAAAGGAAAGGAAAAATGATCCCAAAATCCTTAAACGTCGTTTTTAGGTCCGTGGGTCTGGGCCCAAGGATCCAAGCTCATCCAGGAGATGCTGTGGATGCACATTTCCAGCTTCCCAAGGGAATGGGCTGTGGGAAAGTTCAGGAGCAAGTCTGTGTGACTCCACAAACACTTTCCTCTCCGGAGCAAGAAGTTGGGAATGCAGGACACACACCTGGAGCTGGGATAGGAGCAGGGAGCTGTTTATGGGCCCAGAATTCCCAACTGGAATGCCAACATCTGAGTTTTCCTGCCTTTTCCCAGAGCTGGGACAGGGTCACTGCGGGCTGAGCTGCCAGGATCAGGTGGGAGTTTTGTCCCTCTGGAAAACGGGGGAGCGTGGGAAGGAAGTGGAAGCTCAGAATTCCGGAATTCCAAAGACAAGGTTCTGGAGCCACCCCTGGCATGGAGCAGTTGGGAATGGAGCACGGGAGGATGCCTTGGCACCGCTCCCTTCTTCTCAACATTCCCAAGAAAAGTGGAAAAGCCGCATCGGTTATTTTGCTGGGAAGAAAATTCCGAGAGGATCTCCACACCTTGCTCCTTCCACAGGGGCTGCTTGCTCCAAGCCCGGCAGCTCCACGTGGTCCAGGATAACCCCTGGATCCTGGATCCAGATCCAGGATAACCCCTCCTCACCCAGGCTGTGGAAAACGGAAACTCATCCCAGCTGGAGAGCCGTGCTCGGCAGTTCCCGTGCTGCCGCCTCCCATCCCAGGCCTTCCCATCTGGGACACTCACGGATTCGTCACCTCACCCCTGAGTAATCCCAAATTCCCGCATCCAGGCGGGAATGACGGCGGATTGCACGCGCCCTGACGGAGCAGGCGGATCTCTCCTGGGGATCCGTGTTCCCTGGATTTTTTCCAGTCCTTTCAAGCTGTTCCCAGTGAAATGCTGGCAGGAGCCGGAGTCTGCTCTTGACGGAGAGAGGCTGCTCCCTCCAGTCCCCTTTTCCCAAGGCACTGCTCCGGCCATCCCAGGGCATTCCAGGCAGGGAATGACCACCGGATCCCGCCGTGCCCGGCAGCAGAGGCCGGAACGGTTTCCCCATGGAAAAGCAGGATGAGGATGCGGGGCTCATGGTGAGGAGCCCTGTTCTTGCTGGGATCCCGGCTGGAGCGAGCGAGAAAAGTGGGAATGACCCCATCCCACTGCACTGATGGAATCCAAGAGCTCCTTGCCATGGCAACAGGGCCGGGACCACAACTTGGGATTTTTCCAGTGGCTCCGGGTATATTCCAGGCCGTTCCCACGGGGGGTTGGGGCTCCCCAGTTTGGCACCGAGACTTTCTGAGGAGGAGGGAACGAAGCGGGAAGGACAATCCCTGAAATCCCACAAAAGTGGGAAGAACAAGCAGCTGCTGTCCCCAGGAAACAGCTGGAATTGCCTGGAGAGCAATTCCAGGGGGAAAAATGGATCCCACCAAAAGAAACCACTCAGTCCTCATCCCTGGAGCTGTGGCTGTTTGATCCCAGATGGATCACGCCGGGATAGGATGGATTCCTTTTTGGGAATGGATTCCACCTTTTGGGAACGGCTTTTGAAATCCAGGTGGGAACAATTCAACACCAGCATTCCCGCTCGGAGCCAGAACTGCCAGGGAAATTTATAGCCTGAATTCCGTAGGAGATCAGGCCGGAATGCTACGGATTTGGAAATAAAGATTGGGAAATGGGGCAGGGAAAAGCTCCAAGGAAAGGCGGCGGCAGCACTGTGCATTCCTGAAATCGTCGGCTGAGCCAGGCGATGCCGCTTTTCCATCCCCTCCTGTTAAAAATCCGGGAGATGGTGCCTGGTTCCAACCCTCCCAAGGTGGGGTTCAAAGGGAGCAATCCCAGTTTAGCTACCGGGAATTCCCATATCCCGGATAACACGGAGGGAAGAGGAGCTGTGGATGCTGCGGCAGTGCCGGCAATAAACCACCCAATCCCATTTGCTTGGGATCAAATCCCTTCCCATCTCCTTTCCCTCTGTTTCTTTGCAGGGTGGGAATGACATTCCCATTATTTTTCCAAGCCGCCCCACTTCCAGTTCGTGCTTCCCACTTCCCTAGGGATAACTCTATCCAGCTCTGGCCGCCCTCTCGGGGAATCCCCGTAGCTGCCTGATAAGGCTTTTCCAGCTTTTCCAGGGAATTTTTTGGGAAAACCACACCAAACCTGGGCTGTTGAACCGGGGAAATTAATTGGTTCCAGCAGAATTCATGGGAATCGGATCCATCAGTTTCAGGAACTAATGGGAAGCTTGGCCTTGGCACAGCGCATTCCTTGGGAAAAAGTGGGATCAGACCCCCAGACCTCCCGAGGGTATCCAGCTTGGATTTCACTTGGAGCCCTCAGAAAATCCCAGGAGGATTTGGGAACAGGCTCAGCCTTTAGGAACGGTCTCAGTGGATTTTTCCTTCAATCCTGCGTATCCAGCCTCTGATTCCCTGCAAAACCAGGGAGGAGGGGATGTTTTCCCAGTGAGGTCAGTGGAAAGCTGCCTCCAGCTGGGATCAGGCCTGCAGGTGGCCGGGAGGGACGAGAATCCAAGGATTTCATCCCTTTGGAAACATCAGCCCCGCTCGGAGCGTCCCTGGTTCCTCCCCACCTTTCTCCCGCCGCTCCTCCCGGGATAACAATGGCAGGATCCAGATGCTTATCCGCAAGGCTCTTCCCATTTCCCCGCTGGCCTTCACCAAATTCCATGGGGAGCTCCGGAAGCAGCCACAGATAACCCGGCGAGCTCCCGGGAAAGGCACAGGCCTTGGAATTCCAGCACCTACAACACAATCCCTGATTCCGTTCCAGCACGGGAATGTGGCCCTAATTAACCCTTGAAATCCCATCTCAGGAGAATGGGTCCCGATCCATGGTTTTTTGTTTCCATTTTCCCAGAATTCCCTTTGCTCCATCCATTCCCTGTCCGTAGGCAAATCCAGCCGTGGCACGGAGGATCCTATGGAAACACCGATAAATAATGCTGGAAAAGAGGGAAAACTCCTTTCAAACCTCTAAGGAAGCATTCTCTTCCCTGTTTTCGGGGTGAAAAAAACACCCCCCAAAACCTCAGAGCTGCGTGCAGAATCCAGGGAAGATTTCCCTCCGGCTGTCATTCCCTGCCCAGCAGCCCTGGGAATTTTCACTCTGCATTCCCTTTTTCTCCTTGCTGAGGCAGGGAAATTCCAGCCGAGGCAATCCCAGCTCCGGCACATCCCTTGGCAGCGGCGGCCGGCTCCTGCGGAGCCGCGATAAGGAGGGAAAAGCGCGGCCTCGGGACACGTTCTCCAGCAGGAAAACTCTGCCCGGCCTTCCCGGCCCTTATCTTTATTGCCCACATTCCCAAGGATCCCGAGTTTTCTTTACGGAGCTCCCATCCCCGAGGTTACGAGGAGCTCGGGATGCGAGGCGAGGATTGACGGCGGCGCGCTTCCAGCAAAAACCGTGGGATCGATGCTCCCTGCTCCAAAGGCAGCCGGGAGCAGGGAAGCAGGGCTGGGAGCCTCTGGAAAAGTGCCAATGTTTTCCTGCCCTGCCGGCTCCCTCCCAGCAGGAAATTGGGCATTGTACTGGGAGCGCCGAGTTTTCCGGAGCGATCCCGCCGGGATCCGTGTCCCGCTCCGCCGTGGGCCGGGAGCTCTGGCCTCGGCCGTGGCACAACACCCCGGCTTCCCAAGGCAGCTCCAACAAAACCTTGGGATGGGCTTTAAAACCGGGCATAAGGCACGGATTTGATCCCTAAATTCTGTTAATCCAGCTCCATGGAGTGGATCCGAAGGGTCCTGCCCTGGTGGTGGTGACCTCTGGCTGGAATCTAGTCTGGGATTTGGGAATTCCGGGAAGATCTGGGGACATTTCCCTGGGCCACTGAGCCCCATCCCAACACCAGAGGGATTGGGAGCACTTTTGGGATGGAATTCCAGCCCGCTTCCCAACTTCCCAGCTCGCTCCCAGCTCGGCAACTCCAAATATCCCAGAGTGGGGAGATTGATTCCCACATAAATCACCAGCACGGAGCAAAGGCCATCCCATTCCAGGAAAACCTGGGATCCCGGCCCTGCTGCGGGATTTGCTTCTTCCCAGAGCCCGAGTAAGGAATGAAACCCTTGCTTGACTTTTCCTGGGAATTGCAGAGCTGCTTTTGTTTGCCCCCTTTCCCAAACTTCCCCATTCCCTAATGGTCGGTTTGCCCCGGCTCCAGCTTTTGGGATCCCGTTTCTCCAAGCCCTCCATCGGTTTTCCAGCGGAGCTGCTAGGACATTCTTCCTCAATCCCATTAAAAATTAGGGAAGCGCCTCCGGATCCCCCCGGCAGCCCCCGGATGCGGAGCCAGCAGCTCCTGCCTTCCTCCCATTGAATTCCTGAGCAGCCCCATTTCCTTGGATAAATAGGAGGGGGAAGAGGGAAAAGAGTTAAACCGGACAAAACCAAAGGGAAGAAAACTTGGAGCAACAAGGAAAAGGAGAAGCAGCTTGGAATTGCCCAGGAAATCCCACCAGGCTTCTTTGCTGGGCACTGGGAATCTTTTCCATTAAAAAAAAACTGGGATTTTGGTGCTTTTCCCAGTCCAAACCATGGAATTGGTGCTGGGAACAGCACAGGGCTTTTCTTCCCTCCTGTTTTCCATGGATTTTCAATCCATCCCGTCCACACAAACTGCGGGAACCGAGGTCAAACATGCCTGGGCTTGAAGAGGGTGAAATGGGAATTCTTTGGGAATTCTGCCATCCCAGAAGGAGGTGGGACACTTCTGCTCCTGCCACAGGGGTTCTCCCATGGGAATTCCAGGCTCCCGCATCCCGGTGGGCTCCGGAACAGGGATCCCAGCTCGGGATTTCGGGAAGCACCTTGAAGGGTTTGGGTCCAGTTCTTTGTTCCTGGATTCTCCCAAGGGTCTGGAAGGGAAGGAGCCAGCCTGGAACAGCTGTCCCAGGAGCCACATCCGTCCCATCCCAGTTTTTTTCTTCCAAAATTCCAACTTTGGAATGTGCCAACAGCCTTTCTTAACTTTAGTTGCCTTGGGGGCTCTGAGGGCAGGGTTGGGGCAGTTTTCCAAGGATTTCTCCACATCCAAAGGGGTTGGAAACTTGGGATCTTCAAGGCAAAACCCAAAGGATCAGCCATTCCAGGGAAAAACTTCCTTCTTCTGGCCCAGGTGCCAACAGGAATTCCCTTCCCATTTTAATCCGGTTCAACTGAACACACCGGGAGATGGAAAAGAGAGAAATCCTGGGATTTTTATGGATTTGGGAAGTGGATCAGAGCGGGACCTGGCTCTGCAGGGCAGGGAATGCCCAGGAATTCCTGGCACTGGGATCTGCCTCATCCCACAGCCCAAGAGGGAAAGTAGCAGCATCCAAGGCCTGAATCCCATGAGATGCAAGCTAAACCCAGGGAATGGTTATTCCAATCCATTTCCCGGATCCAGAGTGTCGGGAATGAAGCCTGGCCCAGTTTTTCCTACTTTAAGTGGGAATTCCAGCCGAACCCTGGGCCTTGGGAAGCAAATCCATCCAAAAGCAGGAATGGGATCCCACTTCTCTTTGGCTCCCCTGGGATTGGTGTTTGTGCTGGGATATGGGATGGGGTTTCTATGGGATAATATTCCCTGAGGGTAGTTCCCTGCTTTCAGCTGGATTTGATGGGAATAAAGTTTCGGCAGCGCTTCCCACACATCCCAAGCTCCCTGGAAAAACCCTGGAGTGGCTCCCTGCAAAGAAAGATGGATACATGAGCAAATCCCACTTCCCTGCCTGTGGAATTGCTCCCAAGCCAAAGCATTGATTCCCTATGGAAGCACATCCCAAAAGTAACGGAATCACAGGAATTCCTTCAGCATTTGCAAAGGAATGAGGGAAAACTGGGGGGGGGGGGGTGGGGGGGTGGAATATGGAGCTGAGAATCCCACACTATTCCTGGCTGGAAAAAGATTCCCAGAGTCGGCATCCAATGGGGAAAGGAAGCGAGCTGGGATTGCCTTTCGATCCAGCAGTAACAATTCCAGTGGGAATATCCCGTTTTTCTCACCTCCCTGCCACAATCGGCAGAAAGGGAAAGGGACAGTTTTCCCCTCAGGATTCCCCTCCTCTTTTCCAAGGAGGAAGATTTCTGGGATAGGACGGAAGAACCGGGCTTTGCTGGGATCGGCTCCCGCCGGGAATGAGCTCAATGTTTTCATTCTCCTGCCAAATATTTTTTTTTAAGGAATATTTGAGCTTTCGGCTCCTCCCCGAATGTTGGGATCTGTCCTCGGATGGAACGTGGATAATTCCCTTATTTTTTTATGGAATTCGTTCCGCAACACGATCCCACATTCCAGACGGGATCGTTTTGGGGGAGAAGATTCTGGGAAGGTCAGGATCAGGAGAACGAGAATCCCAGGCTGGGGAATTAGCTTGGGAATGACCTGAAATCCCACCTCGCTGCCAGCCCTTTGGAAAACAAGGAATTCATTGTCCCGGGAAGGCGGGGCGGGCTCTGCTCATCCCTCTGGAGAATCCCACCCTGCTTTTCCTTCCAGTTGTTGCCGCCCTGCCCGGGCAACACCCGGCGCTTCCCGAGCCTCGGGAATGTTTCCAGCCCTGCCTTTCCCTTCGCATTCCAGAGCCGCCTCCTTCCCGGGATTTTGCGCATCAGCGGGAAAAGCGATTCGGCGGGGCTGGGACAGCGGTAGAAAAAAAGCGGGAGGAGAGGGGGAAAGCAGGGAACAATCCAGCTGGGAGGGTTGGGAACTCTGGGATTGGGCCAGGGCTGAGTCATTCCCGGCCCTCCCAGCCCCTCCGGCCGGGAATGACATTTGGGAATGGCAGCGAATCCCGATTGGAGCCGGAGCAGCCGGAGCGGGCCCGGATCCCTCTTTAACCCCATCCTCGGGTTTTGCCGCTTGCGGGAATTTGGGGAGGACTGGAAATCTGGA